>NC_091689.1:20726969-21030000 GCF_041296265.1 Equus caballus | reverse complement strand
CTAATAATTAATACTAGAGTTTGTGAAGATGTGGTGGATAAGCTGTGTATTTTTTAATCTAACGATGAGAGAGTAAATTTTTACAATCTTTTTGAAAATCAATTTAGCAGTTTATGCCAAAAGCTTAAAACATTTTAATATACTTTAAGCGGAAAAAAATCACAAGGGTTTAAACTGTGTCTATATAATAAATGTAAAGTAAATAAAAGTACTATAGAAAATGAAGAACGTATACCCACAACTTGCAACATTACACCCTCAGTATTTGGTGTTCTCTCCTTTATAAACTTTTCTAATTTCCAAATGACTTTTATTTTCAACAAAAAGAAATTAGTAAAACAAACACACAGAAAATGCTAAGTACATTCCATGTACCATCCCAAAGGAACCCATCCTGCCACATGGTATCAGGATCAACGGCAGTAAGATACAAACAATGGGAAACAGACGAACATATCTTCTGGCTCTTAATAAATTGAGTGACAGCACATTAAGCCAATCAATAGGTAGTTATTTGGTGATCTCCAAGTAAATGACATCTCCCACTAAACGGAATTCACTCTACTTCATTGAGCAGATGAGGTCATGTTTAGACTAAAAGGTTAATGAGCAGGACTTTTTCAGGCAGAAAAGCAAGAGGAGGACCCTGTTCCAAGAAGGACCATGTGCCAAGACAGGAAACCTGAGCCAGCCGTGTGGGCGGGAAAGAGGTGGATGAATGATGATATGGACAGGAAGGAAGGGGCTGGACCAGTAACCGCTGCGGAGGCGTTTAGAACTGGTCCGGTACAGAGGGGGCAGGAGTGATGGAACACTGGATAGATTTCAGGAACAAACATCACATAATCATGTATGTATCGAAAGAGGAATCTGTTGGAAAGACCAGCAGCGCAGAGAATAACCTGGGGGGGATGGGAGAAAGACTGTACAGAGGCCGATGGATACAGAAGCTTCTACAAGGGTCTTTCTGGGAAGTGATGGAATCCTAAACAAGGGCAATTACTGTGGAGATGAAATGGGACTGATCGGAATGTCAGTTCCCTAAAGGGCTTTTTTGGTTCCTTCTGTTTTCCTAATCCCTAGAAAAATAATTGGCCAATAGCAGACAACCAATAAATATTTGTTGAATGAGTGAATCAGTAAAAAGATGCAAGAGATTTAGAATGTAATACCAGAAGGATCTTGGCCAGTTCCTGGATGCAAGAAACTAATGGTGAAGCACTTTAGAAAAGACACAGTGAAACAATAATACCTCAAAGCCACCTTCTCTCAATAAGTAAATTCATCCAATGTTGCCTCCTAAGTTTCCTTAGATATTCCTGTATTGTAGTAAATTTGGTTTAATTCTACAGGCTACCAAGTATTTTTAAGGCCTACTTAATATTTTTCTTATAAATGGGAACATGCTCACTCTCTGGACGTAAACTCCTTGCTAAGATTAGTACAAAAGTATTTTCACCCTGTCTGGTTATTTTATAATATAATTTTAGGGTTTTTTTTTTTAATGCAAAAGTTTTCCATTTTTATATTTTCAAAAATGACAATACGTCTCTGAGAATTCTTCAAAACTGAATCATTGCATCAATGTGAGTTTCCTGGTTGTGAGGTTACACTGTATTATCAAAATGTTACCACTGGGGGAAACCATCGAGGGTTTATAGGATCTCCCTGTATTATTTCTTACAACTGCAGGTGAATTTACAATGACCTCAAAAGAGACCACTAAAAAACCTCCTGAATGAGTCATCTTCCTCAGTGAGGACCTTTTACATGGTAATATCAAAAGGAGGTCTAGCATTGACAGACGGCCCTGGGACCGGTTCATCATCCGCATTTCCTTTATAGATGAGCCCAGAAGAGAAGATTGTTGCTCCAGTGTTGTCCTGGCAGCTTGTCTCTTTTCAGTTGCAGTTCCAGCAAAGTAAGCACACCTCTTACTCGCAGCCTCCGAGTGGCGAGATTGTCGCCATGGTTATTCTCTCCCCTGCTCTGAGCTTTCTCACTTCCTCTCCGGATGTGGCTTGTTCTGTCTGTAGAGAGTTTGCCATCATTTCGAAGGAGCAACAAAGGAACCATTTCTGAGTGCTCTGTGCACCGACGTGGTACGAGGTTGCTTAGTTGAGAGAAGTCAGTCTAGACGTCGTGGAGAGGGCTCTGGTTTAATCAGCGAGGTCCCCTGACCGCTGTCGACAGCTGCGGAGGCACAGCCCTGGCTGTGTGGATGGTGGAAACAGCTCCCTGGGCTTGTGGTCTAGTGAGGTGGGGGTGGGGGAGGGCAGGGAGCTGGTGGGGCAGAGAGAGATCTCACCCAAGGCTCTTCCTCTCCCTCGCTCTCCTCTTCTTGACTCTGCCAAGGCATCTCTAGTCTCAAGGCATCCTGTAGCACCTATGGGTGGCCCTGGCCCCCAGGCTTCTTCCATCCCCCGGCATCCGACCCAGGGGTGGCACTCTACACATGCTGGCTGGCTGGATCTGGTTTCCTGGTGCCCTATGCACATGCTTTCTATCTCTGTTGCAGCCACCCGTCCCTCTTTGGAACCAATGCACGGCCTCCCAAACTGGTGTCCCTGAGTCCTTTGGTTCTTCTCCAATTCATTCTCCATAGGAAGCCAGAGTGAGCTCTCCCTAACATCACTCCCTTGCTTAACGCCTTTGTGACTCTCGAGGACCTCAGGATAAAATCAAAATGTGGCATACGTGGCCCTTCCTGACCTGGCCACGCATGCCCGCCCAGCCTCTTGGATCCTCCCCCTGCTGGCCGCCCTCCAGTTCTGTGTGCTAGGCATACAGGTCACCCCAACTAAAGGGCCCCCATGGAGCAGCCAGGGGTTCATAATCGGGAGCACTTGGCTTGGCGTCCTTGCTGGTGTCTTAGGAGTTGGGGACGGTGTCCTCACTCTGGCTCCACTTCCTCCTAAGGTGTGTGGGGCACCATATCTGCTGGATGGCGGAGTACCAGGTTTCAGAGTTGACCTTAAGCCGTCACCGTTGGGAAGGGGTAGGGGAGGCAGCTCACACCAAGAGGCCACCCACCCAAAAGATCTTTGCCTCCTGACCCAGTAAACCTGAAATTTCCTTGACAAGGACAAACATAGCCACTTACATGACCCCAGCACAGATTTCTAGCCATAACATCCAGCAGCCCTCTCCGTGGGCTCTCTGATTCAGTCCAGCTGGGCTCTCTAGAACCTCCCCAACCCTCTCTCCACTCCTCCCTGCCGGTGACTAGGCTGAACCCACCTCCAGCAGTTGCAGCATGAAGGCACGAGCCAGTAGGGTGTAAGTGCCTGTTACTGGGGCCTTCAGGATGAGCTTCCTGTGATGGTAGGAGGAGGAAGCTAGAATAAGGCCAACAGCAACAGCCTTTGGAGAAGGACGGAGCTGGGATCCCGAATCCCGAGGCTAGGCACAGGCACACAGCTGGCGACGTCAAGGACACTGGCCAGAACCCATTGGTACAGGTGGACTAAGGTAGGTTTGAAATATTCTAGAACCAGGTAAATAGTACCGTTGGGCATTTGGGTAATTGATCTCAGAAATCAACCAGTCTAGCCCCTCACTTTACAGTTGAAGAAACCGAGGCTGAGAGATTCTAAGGCCTTTCTCATCTCATAGCTGGAAGAGGTGAGGCCATGACTCAGATCCTGGCCCTTGTGTGAACAAGCCAGGGCCGACATGCCTGGACCCCAGCTTGATCGCTGCAAGGGAGCAGGGCTGCCGGTTGTGGCTGTTCAGGCCTTGCCTCGTTCCTTGTCGACTATAGGATGAACAGCACCACCTAGGGGTGTGCAGTGCCCAGACTGCACAACTGTACAGAGAGGCTCTGAGCCAGAGTCAGGGCAAAGGTCAATAGTGACAGGGAGGTGGCATTGCTTGGGCTGGGTTGGTCATGAAAATGAAAGCAGGAGGGTGACCCAGAGCGTAGACGGCAGACGGCAGGGCCTTTCCACAGAGAGGAGGGTTCCTTCAGCATTTAGGCCTGAAGGAAGGTCTGGCTCAAGACGCTGATCACTGAAGCCATGAGCACCTGGGCCGTGGACCCAGGGTCCTCTCTCCTCAACTGCGGGCAGCCCCAGACCCAGGCCCAGTGGTCAAACTGAGTCACGTGCGGAGTCCAGCAGGCCTTTGCAGTAATCAGGCCCCAGAGCCCACAGAGCAGGAGGAGGACACGGGTGGGGGTCACAGTCCACACAAGCAGGCTCTCGCCAAGGCATCTGGAGGAGAAAGTTTGGATAAAGCTGGCTGGCATCCACAGGGAGTTTAACACCCTTAAAGAAACACTGAAGAATAATAACCCCTAGCGTTCTCAGATCTTTTTTCAGGTTCCAATCATTTGTGTAGAATTGCTTTATTTGGCCCCATAGGCAGCCAGTGATGACGATCTTGTTCCCGGAGTGGATTTCTCGGATTACAGGAAAGGACAAGAAGAGAACTTGAACCAGAGTCTCCGAAGTTTTGGATGCCCCGCCCTGCACCACAGCGCCCCCTTCTGGCCAGAGGGGAAACTTCCGGCGGAGGCCCAGCTGCACGGAGCTCGGAGCCTGATGGAGGCAGCAGGTGCGTGTGTGGGGAGGCAGTGCTTGACTGAGGTGATGTGGGTGAGGGCGGCGTAAGTGGGGCAAAAGTGAAACAAGACCTTCTAACAGGTGGATCCTGACCATGGAGACAGAGACCTGTGCGTCTGAATCTCTGGACACCATTCGGCCCCCAGGCGGCTGCTCCCTGTGCGTCTCTGTGTTTTCTACAGGTCGGTGCCCCTGCAGAATACTTCTGCTCCTTTTCCAACAGGTGAACCTTTTTGTGTTTAAACGTCCTTCTCCCCGGCGGGTCCCAGCCACCAACCCCGGCCCACTGCCCTATGTTCTATGTTTCTTCAGGCCTTTATTTAGTCTATATTTCATACAGGATTCATCGTTGACTGTTTTATGATTTTTCTTTTTATTAAAAGAGTATGTTCACTTTGCAGGTAACGTGGAGAATGCAGAAAAACAGAGAAGCAAAAATAAAACTCACCTGCAAGCCAGCCCCCAAGATATAAATCGCATTCGTGTTTGCAGCACCTCCTTCTGAATTTTGAGTATATCGTTGGATTTATACTTGACTGTAACATTACATTCTATTTTGTTGCTTGACGTTGCATTACGGGTGTGTTATGGAATGTCTTCCAAACACTCTTTTTAATGGGCTTATCTCAGTCTGGCCTGTGGCTGGTCATCCATCTATAATTTCTATAGCCGTTCTCCCTTGCTGGACATTGGATTGTTTTGAAGTTTACTCTTTTGAAAAAGGAACAAGGAAAAGCTTGTACGTGAATCTTTTCCTTGGGGTGGAGTCCTGACAGTGAAATCACCAGGCAAAGGATCCAAAAAGGTTTTTTTTTTTTTAGGAAGATTAACCCTGAGCTGACATCTGCCAATCCTCCTCTTTTTGCTGAGAAAGACTGGCCCTGAGCTAACATCTGTGCCCATCTTCCTCTACTTTATATGCGGGACGCCTGCCACAGCATGGCTTGATAAGCAGTGCCATGTCCGCACCCGGGATCTGAACCGGCGAACCCTGGGCCACCAAAGCGGAACGTGCGCACTTAACCACTGTGCCACCAGGCCGGCCCCCCGAACAGTTTTAAAGCTCCTACAGTGTGGCCCAGCTGTGCCATGGGCTGGTGGGAGCGTGTCTGTCTGCTTCTCTCGCTCCCCCTGGAACAGGTGGCCAGGTGGATGCTGTCTTGCATCTTTGTTTCAATGTGCGTTTGTCTGATTATCAGTCAAGTTGGGCATCTTCCGGTGCATGATGGTGGAAATCTCTGAAGGGGCCGGATCAACAGCAGTGCTTTCCCTGCCCTCAGCCCCAACGATTCAGAAGTGAGACCAAAGAGGGATGGAGGGGCTGAAAGATCGCCTCTCTGCTTAGTGCAGAGGAAGGTGGAGGAAGCGGCTTCACGGGAGAGCAAAACGGACTGTGAACCGCAGAAAGAAGTCCGGACACGCCCTCTCCACACCCCCGGGTGGCGCAGGCTGGACGGACGGCTGGACAGACAGCAGTGACAGACCCTCCCGGCCGTGGATGCTGGCTGGTGAGTGGGCAGGAAGGGGCAGAGGATTACCCTCTGCAGGCATCTGGCTCCCAAAAGGAAAAAGGGGGCAGCTGAGGGAGCACCCCAAGTCTGCTTTTCCGAACCATCTTCTCTTCAGGGAGGGGCGGGAAGGGGCTGCAGAGGGATCAGTGGATCTGGAGACAATTGCCCCAATTAGGATGTTCGGAGGGTGGCAATGAGGCACTTCTCTGTTGCTTTTATCAGCCAAGTATATTTTCTTCTATCAGTTTTTTTTCTTTTTGCATTTTTTTTTTCTGTTGTGATTGACACACACAAGTGCTTTCCTGAGTCATTTTTTTCCTTTGTCTTTGTCTCCTATATGAAATGTTTTTGAACAAAATGAAAGTTTTAAATTATCATTTAGCCAAATCTTCCATATTTTGCATGCCATTGGAGTCCCGGGAATCGGCCACCATCATCATCTTCGTCGTATTTGAGCGAGTTCTCTGTGCTGGGCGTTCTGCCAAGACCTGCGAGCAGATTATCTGGTAAGATCTTCCCAGAAGCCCCTGGAGGGAAGGAATAATTCTCCAAACCGAGGTTTGTCAGGTGCCGTGCGCGGCCAATAGCGCAGACGTGGCAGGGCCCGGGTGGTCTGACTCCATCGCAGTGTCCTCAAAGGCCGTGTCACCCCAGAGTCAGCAATTGTGGCTCAGGGCTCCCTTTGTAAAGCCAAGCAGTTGGGAAATAAAAACGCTTATTTATCTAGGCTCCTAATTGCTATGCCAGGAAGTGAGCCTGTTATTGCTGATAATTTTTGTTGGAATGATAAGATTCCAGCTTTGGAATGGTGAAAAGCTACTGTGACTCATTTTAATGCTCTGTTTTAGAAACATCAAAGCTCCCACAGATTTATCTGTCTGCTAGAGACTCAGCTGTTCCCAGAAAGTGTTCTCCTACTTGATACAATGGTGGGCCCCTTTTCTTTCCGTTTGATTGTTTTTTTCACTTACGTAAGTAAATTTTTTTTTTAAAGTATGCTTTTTGGTGAGGAAGATTGGCCCTGAGCTAACCTCTGTTGCCAATCTTCCTCTTTTTTTTTCTCCCCAAAGCCCCAGTACATAGTTTTATATCCTAGTTGTAAGTCGTTCTAGTTCTTCTGTGTGGGATGGCAGCACAGCACGGCTTGATGAGTGGCGTGTAGGTCCATGCCCAGGATCCAAAGCGATGAGCCCTGGGCCACCGAAGCGGAGTGCACAAACTTAACCACTCGGCCCTGGGGCCCAGCCCCAAAGTAGGTAAATTGTATTCATTGAAATTATTCAAAAACTGTAGTAATGTATTTAAAAAATAGTTAATAGCCAGATATTTCCTCCTCTCATCAACCTTTTAAAATAATAATAAATACTTAAATAATAAATAACTGGAATAACATTACTTAAATAATTAATACTTCAATAATAAGTGCCACCATTCACGGAGTGCTTACGATGGGCCAGGAATATTGCTGAATTCATTTAATCCACGAAAGGACACTGAGTCAGACGCTATTCTTATCCTTGTGTCACGGGGAGGAAACCGAGGCATAGAGAAGTTAGTAAGTTGCTCAAGGTCCCACAGCTGGTATGTACCAGAACTGGGATTTCAACATTAATGTCTGGCTCCCAAGCCCATAGTCTTCACTGCTCTACTCTGCTAATCCTTTCAGGCAAAAATTATGGCTACATTGATGCCCTTTGCTTAAGTAAACATGGATGAACATATGTAGGTCAGTCTACCATCTTTTCCTTCTTTTCTTTCCTCTTCCTTTTTTTCTTTATAGCAAAATTACTTGTTTGACTAGACAATATATTCAGATATATTTCCAGATATAAACATAGAGAATTGAGTGAATCTTTTACAATAGTTTTCTTATAAGCTGCGGTTGAATATACTATATTGAACCATTTCGCAACTCATAGGCATTTGGGTTGTTTCCATTTGTTTTTTCACTTGAAATAAGTGCTGGAATAAATATGCATATGCACAAAATACTATAGACTGTGCTTCTTATATCAATAGAATGGATTATTAACATTGAGATGGCTGCATCAAAAAGCTTACATATTTATAATTTTAACACATCATCCCATGTGGCCATAGGCTAATTCTACCAAACTTTTAAGAGACAGATTATTTTAATTTTTTATAAGCTCTGTCAGGCCACAGAAGAAGAGGAATTGCTTCCAAACGCATTCTGTGAAGTCATTGTAACCTTGATACTAATACAAGTCCAACACCTGGAAGAAGAGGAATATTCGGGCCTGTGTAACTCCTGCACGTAGTTACAAAATGTTGAGCAATGAAATGTGTATGAAGATGATGCAACACAATGAATTTGCATTTATACCAGTTGTGCAAGGATTGTTTGATGTGATAAAAGTCACAAATATAATTTACTGCATTAACCAGTCAAAGAGAGGGGGCCCAGCCCAGTGGCGTAGTGGTTAAGTTCGTGCACTCTGCTTCAGCAGCCTGGGGTTCACAGGTTCAGATCCTGGGCACGGACCTACACACCGCTCATCGAGCCGTGCTGTGGCGGGGTCCCACATCCCACATACAAAATAGAGGAAGATTGGCACAGACGTTAGCCTGGTGACAATCTTCCTCACCAAAATAAATAAATAATCAAAGAGAAAAACAATATGATAATCACAGTAAATTCAGAAAAAATGTGATGAAAGGAGATACTCAATCATCACTGTTTTTTAAAAGTCAGATTTTTGGAACAGAGAGGATTTCCTTGATGTGGTAAAGTGTATCTATGAAAAATACCAACCAAATACCTTCCTAGATGGAGAAATATTAAAAGCATTCTCTTTAAATTAAAAAAATGAGTCCAGGACGCCCTATGACCACTTCTATTTAACACTGTGTTCAAGTTCCCAGACAATGCAGGATGACAAAAATAATAACAGTGATAAATCGAGACGTTAAAAATAACTAATTAATTACAAGTAGGCTATTCATGAGCCAATGATGAAAATATCTCATGAACCAAGGATTATGATTAATTTAAATCTGTGCACCTGAGATCCAAAGAAAAAGGCGAACAATTAAATAAACTCTCATTTATTTTACAAAAAAATTATACAATGCCACCA
The DNA here is from genome assembly GCF_041296265.1 of Equus caballus. Lineage (NCBI taxonomy): Eukaryota > Metazoa > Chordata > Mammalia > Perissodactyla > Equidae > Equus > Equus caballus. Next base: position 21,020,823 of record NC_091689.1, on the reverse strand, counting down.
AGGTGTGTGTAAAAATGACTTTTTTTTTCTCATCACATCCTCATCACCATTGGCTGTCATCAGTGTTTTCAATTTTGGTGAATCTGTTGAACACTAGGCTCTCATACTCTTCTGATCTGTATTCTCCTAACTAGTGTGGGACTGAGCATCGTCCATGCTCATGGCCGTCTACGTCCCCTCTTGTTTTTGTGCTAGTCAGTCACCTTCACCTCTCAGCCTTACGTTTTGCCCTTCTCCCCTCTGCTCTGTGTCGCTGAGGCTGGGATTTTGGGAAGTCGCCTTCCCAGCTCCTTGCCAACCAGCTTTCTGTTGGGTTTAGCCATTGGGAGATGCTGGCAGCGGATGAGGAAGGAGGAAGAGAGAAGCTACCGGCAGCTGGCTGCAGACATGCACCAGAGTTGGCAGGTGCTGGGGTTGCCGAGCTGGTGGCAAGGATGGGGTGATCCCAGAAACCAGCAGCCCAGGCGCGGGCAGTAGATATTTCCCTCTCTGATCCAGGCAGCACCCCTGGTGGGTCTAGAATCCACCAATCAATGTTTCAAACAGCACTGGAGTGGGAGCCAGTCCTGGCTTCAGCCTCCCATCCCTGGGCATCACTCCATCTCTCTTTTTTCTGCATCTTTTCCTTCCCCCGCAGCGTGTCTTCTTCGTTCTTCCAGCCCTTCCAATAACTTTGTAACCTTTGTAACCGTGTGACATTCCCTCATTAAAGAAAGCATTCTTTCTGTGTGGTTGTTAACTCATCTGCCATATGTCTTGCAAACATTTTCTTCTGGTCCATTTGTGTGTGTTGATCTTGTTTATGGTATATTTTTCGAAGAGTTGTGTCCAATATCCTGTTTGCCTTATGATTTCAAAGTCTGGGGGTATTAATATCTGTCACCTAGCCTCCAGTGTCTGGAGACAGCACTGTGCAGATTTCTCTAGGAATTGAATGTCAGAATTTCTGACGCCCACTCGGATGTTGTTCTTTTGACCCATCTGAGTCCTAAAGGTCGAATTGGTATTTCTTGTTCCTCAGTAGTTGGATGCGCTGTCTGCCTCACTCTCAAGCCTATTACTGGTTATAAAAATAATGCAAAATATAAAACCAACACAAGTAAAAGGATGTGAACGTTGAAATTATGACCGAGGCACCAAGGTATCATATATGCTGACTTACAAAGTTCAGTGCTAGACCAAAATACAGAATAATCCAGCATACTCAAGGTGTGAGAAACAGCTCCACGGCTTCTGGGACCAACATCCAAATCAAAGAGTGTGGAGAGGGGTCAGGCTGTGTGTGAAGCAGGTTTTGGAGAAAGCCCTACTGGGAGCTTCGTTTCTCCCTCCCCTCAAGAGAGAGGAAGTTTGGGGAAGGACCTGAGGCTCACCTCAAGAAGACTGAGGGGGTTCAACCGGACCAGCCATGGACCCTAATATGAGCCCACTGCAGTTGGGGGACCCAGTGGACTGTGGGCCTGGTTCCCTCCCAGGACATCTAGATGGCCAGCGACAGCCTGCCTTGCTGCCCTGGCTGAGACTCTCAGAGTTGCTGGTGCAGTGGGGTCCGCCTGATTCTCAGATTGGGTAGAAGCCAGGAATGTGGAGCTGTTTCCATGGATCAAGGGTGGCCTCGGTTGACCTTGAGCCAGAACCAGAATGAGTCCTGCATAATGGGGGCTACCAGTGGGGTAAAGAGACCACAGCAGAAGGAATCTGGGGAGACACCCACTTCCTGGATGCAGGTGACCTCCCAAAAGAGAGGTGTGTCCTCCTAGGTCAAGGGAACTCAGGAGAGACATCCGAGAGAGAGCCAGACTTAAATACGTCCCAGGCACAGAGGACACAGGCAGCCTGCGGCAGCCCAGGAGACGCACCGGAACTCGCCTGGATAGGTGAGGGGAGATCGTCTCTAAATCAAGGTGTTTGGGCTATTCCAGTGCCTAGTTTCTCTAAATTCTGAATTAAGACTATACTTTGTGACTAAAGGCGGCCACAGGGTTGTCTTCACAGAAGAGTGAGCATCTAACACACAGGTTTTTATTCACAAGCAAAGGAAAAGCTTCCCCCACCCGCTGGCTATTGAAGGGGAGGGGAGACAAGAATAAAGACGGACTGTGATTACTGTCCCATGGGAGCTTATATAAAGCAACAGCCATAGGCACACAAGTCAATATCTTATTACTGAGCTCAAAATCCAGGCAGAAAATATTAAGAAGACCATTCCATTCACAGTAGCTACAGAAGCAGAATCATTAGGAAAAAGGTAAATAAGAAATGTACAAGACTTGGATGAAGAAAACTGCATATGAACTCTGCTGATGGGGATTCAAAGAAAAACCTGATAAAAAGAGAGATCAGAAATCCAGCATTATAAAAAAAGTTAATTAGTCTCATATCATCTAGGTTAGATGTGAAACAATCGGTAGCCCCACAGAATTTTGGAAACTTGACCAAATAATAGTAGGTTTTCTTTGTAGGAAAAATATGTGTAGAATAGCCAGGACATTTCTGAAAAAGAAAATTAAAGAGAAATAGGTTTCTTAGCAGATCATAGCATGAATTATGAAGTTAAGATCCATTCATTCATTCTGCACAATATATTGAGCACCTTCTCTGAGCGAGGTGCTGTTGGAGAGGTGGGTGACTTCCAGGCAGAAGAGGGAAATATCCACGAGCGGTTCTCCAGTCTGTCTGCTGCCCTGCGTGGCGACTGCCCCTCTAGGCACCTGCTCCAAGTGAGGCAGCTGTGTAACAGTGGAGCCGATGTCAGTCTAGCCCTCCGCCACCTGGGTCATGAGGAACATCCCAGTGAGCAAGGTGAGGGTTGCATTGTCTTTTCAGACTTGACCTCCAAGTTGTGCATCACTTTGACCACATCCTGTAGCTGCAAGTGAATCAGACCCCAGCCCGCACTCAAGGGGGAGGGAAATTAGGCTCCACGTGGGACAGAGGAGTGGCTGGGGTCTAGCAGACCCTGGGAGAGGGAGGCGATGCTGCAGCCGGCTTTGGAAATTACGGTCTTCCACAGAGAAGGTGTCCGTCCTTTTCTGGGAGCCTGGTTTCAGTTGAAATGCAGAGGTTGGGCAAGGAAGTGCTCCTGAGGGCTCAGCAGAAAGTGGAGAGGGAGAGCAGGGGGAGGTGGACTTAGCTGGAAGGACGTCAAACAGGGCTGGGACCTAGAGCGTGAAATTTAAAGGCATGCAACGGAGCACCTCCCTGAATCTGGCACCCTGGGTGCCACCCCACCTCGCCCTAGTCCTGGTGCCAAAGCAGGAGCAAGAAGAAACTTACGTATGAGCGCAAGTGAGCCCAAGGTCACTCCAGGGACAGGGCAGCTGAGAGCACCATGGCACGCAGTGTCCTTGGGCTCCTGGTCAGTGGCCTTAAGGAGACTCACGGTCAATAACCCTTAGTCAAGAGCCAAGCAAACTATTGATGAAGGAGATTCCGACACTTTGAAGGCATATCCTCCCAGGTGCCTAGGAGAGAGAGGGTATTAGCAAGCCCCATAAAGATCCATTTCTTAATAAAATCAACATTGGTCCATGGAGGTTGGAGATCTTAAGTTAATAAAGAGGAATTGGAGAGGCCCTGGGAATGTTCAGAACACCACATCCCAGGCTATATCAGGTGTGTCACATCTTTCCTGCTTTGTCACATGGCTTGTGAACTGACTCCACTCAATGAAGGGAGACAGGCTGGGGACACCAGTGAAAGAAGGGACAGCCTATGCTCTGCCAGACAAAGTCCCAGTGATGAAAAACCCTGGTTCCTCCACTAACCTCTCTGACTCATTGCTGTTACTGTCTGGGGAGCAAGGTCTAGTTTTAATTATCATTTTAAAATTCAGGCTTTAGATTATTCCTCTCCCATATTCCTGATGCTGGTGAAGCCTAAAGAACTAATGATTATGGTAAGGATAAAATCTATCCCATGTGTAGAACGCTCTAGTGTTTAAAACAAATTCACATTATTTGTTTGATCCTTAAAACAAGCTGGTAAGGGATGCAAGACAGGATTTCGCATGGCCCCCTGGCAGGTGATCTCTCCAAGGCTTCCCGCCTGGTTGGTTCAAGACTTGCTGGTTGGGACAAGAACTCACCCACTGACTCCAGGTTGGGTGGTCTTCCAGCCTTAAAAACATCCTCAGTTCTTTCCTCTGCACAAAATCCAATTCCTCAATCTTCACTTCTTTCGCTTCGTTTTCTGTCATTAAAAGAACTTCTGGAAAGAAAAGGCAGCAGTCGTCTTCTTTGCTTTCCATTCTTGACTCGTCTGCAACCTACCTTTGGTTTTCACCAAAGGGCAACATCTGGGGACATCTGTCAACATCCAGGGAGCTGAATCTGAACAGCGGTGGCCCAGATGAGTCCTGCTCTCCTCCTCTTCCTAAAGTTCTTAAATCCTTGCCCCATTGCAGGCACCTCCCGCTCAGGGCAGCAGATTGGGGAGTAGAACCGCTGGGCTTCCCTCCCTGTTGAATTTCCCAGGCACACTATCTTACGTTGTCTACTGGCTCCGCTAGAATAGAATTCTCTGGAAGTTGTTCCACCTCTTAACCTCCAGAGCAGAGGCAGTCATGGACCTGTGTCCCCTACAGTCTTCTGGGAGGAGAGAGGAAAGGACAGCCCTCAGGAGGAGGTGGCAGCAACAGCCCTTCTTCCAGAACTGAATTCCCCCAGGACCCCACTGTTGTGGCCGACCGAGTTAGACTTCTTTAAAAGCCTGGTGGGTGGGCTCCCCAGGCGGCATCCCATTTCAGGATGTGAGCCGTTTGGAAACCTTTGCTCTCAGCTGTGCGGCGGCTACACCTGGGACAGGACACTCCACCCCTGTGATACCTGCTCCATAATGGTTCATGTCTTTATTCTGTGGTCTGTTGATAACGTCAGCTCCTCGAGAGAGAAAAGACTGCACCTCCTAAAGTGCCATCTTGAGCGAAAAGAATGCACACAATGACGTGCTGAGGTAGACTGAGTAGTTGGCATGGATCCCAGCGAATCAGACCCACTCGGGATTATATTGGTTCCAGTCATCAGTCATTGCACATGTTTAAGGTAATCGCAATGAAAATGGGGATAAAAATACCAAAAAGGGGAATCTCCGAAAGGTAACTGGCAAAGGGTCTTTTTTAAAAATATCTTGAGATAATTATGGATTCACATGCAGTTGAAAGAAATGCCCTCCCCTTGTGACATCCTTCAAACCTGCAGGGTACTATTGTAGTCAGGATATTGACATCAATATAGTCCAGATACAGAGCGTTTCCATCACTATAAGGACCCCTCATGTTGCCCTTTTATAGCCACACCCACTTCCTTCTTACTCCCACCCAGTTCTTAGCCCCTGGCAGCCACTAATCTGTTTTCCATTTCTGTGATTTTATCATTTTAAGAATGTCATATAAATGGAATCATATAATATATAAGATTTTGAGATTGGCTTCTTCCACTCAGCATAATTCTCTGGAGATTTGTCCACATTGTTGTGTGGATAAATAATTCATTCCTTTTCATCGCTGAGTAGTATTCCATGGCTTGGATATACCGGAGTTTGTTTCACCATTCACTCGCTGAAGGACATTTGAGTTGCTTGCAGTTTTTTGCTATTATGAATGAAGCTGCTATGAACATTTGTGTACAGGTTTGCATGAACACCTCCTTTCAGTTCTCTGAGATAAATGCCCAAGGGCAAAGAGCTTTTAAACCTTGATATAGTGGTTGGGGAGAAAGATGTCTTAGAGTTCCCGAAAACCAGGGGAAATAACTTCTGAGAAAAAGAAGGCAGGAGTGGGGAGAACCAACCAATTTGCCAACCCCTCCGTTTGCAGTGGTGCAAGAAGCAGCATGTGGCTGAGTTCGTTTGTATTTCACTGTCTACATCTCAGTGTTCTCTTCCTCTGTGCAGACACCAATAAGAACAGAAAGAACTAGAGAAGTAGATGAAGGATCTGGGACCTCTGCTCGAAAGATTAATTTTAAAACACAGAATTGAGAACTCTGCAGTTACTGCATCCCTTGTGATAGACGGCGGTGACAATAGAATGTGAATGTTTGGTCATGTCACTCTCAGGACGTCCTTCAGGTGTTAGAAGGGGACTGATTTAAATCGGGAGCCTTTTGTAAAAGCTGAGTCACAGTGATTATGTAGCATCTAGGAAGATCTCAAAGAAAAGGGCGTCCTCTCAATCTAAATTTATTTATTAAAAAGCAAAAGAATTTTTAAGAAAATTTCACTTTCGTGTTAATTATGCAGAATGATGACTATAAAAAGATAAGTATAAGGCCTGCGTGTGAGTCAGGAGCACAGCAGCTAAATAAAAACTTACATCGAAGGCAATGAACAGAGATTTGTTCCCTACAGAGAATCAAATGAGTTCTTGTGGAGGAAAATGCTGAGCGACAGCCTCAGAACACAGAATAAGGGATAGAGAAGTGAAAAGATGGTAGCTAAAATAACAGACGTGGAAGAATTTTGACAATAAACCAATCTAATAATATTCCCCAAAGGGAAAAATAATAAACGAAGCAGAAACAGTATTTGAATATAGAAAAGAATTTTTTAAACCAGCTTTCAGACCTAATAAGACTTGAATATGAAAAGCAGTATGGCCAGACTCTTAAGAAACTTCATTAAAAGCTGGTAACACCCAGTATATACTTATAAAATTACTTTTTTATAAAGTCAAATGCTATCAAAGAGTTTTACAGATATTCAGAGAGGAGAAGAAAAAAAACCTCCAAATGTGTAATGTGTTATCTTTAAAGAAATGAAAATCAGATTATTCACAGACTCCTTTGCGAGTTCAACCTAAGAAAATTGATTTGCTTGGAAAAAAGGAAAGGCAATAAGATGTGATTTTTAATAATTTTTTATCTGGAGAATTTGTAATTGATATTTGCAAGCAGAAAGCTGAAGAATATTCTTATAACACAGCATCATAATGCTATTTCTAAAATAGTAACTTACAAATGTTCTTAAGATTCCAGACACAGAATTATATTTAAGAATGATGGCTTTTTGTTGAAAGAAATTGGATAAGTGATGAGGACTAGAATCAACTAAACATAGAAAAATCACAATATTTCTCTTAAATTTGCACATGAATTTGAAGCCATAACTTAAATAATAAAACTAATAAAAAACGAATAATAAAAACTTGAGTAATGTTACGATGTGGTTTACAGTCTCAGATAAAATTACAGAAGATCGGGTGGCATTGGAATAATAAATCAAAGTTTGATAATCTTGATCTCCTGTAAAAGGAAGTAAAACGTGCTTGATTTTTCTTTCAGCATGAAAACATATAAACGTAGGTTCAAGACTTTTTTGGAAAGCTATAAAGTAAATACCAGTAAAACTGAAATCAGATTTTAAACCTCCGATTTCTGAAGAAGTGAAAGCAAATAAAACACAGTGTTTATAACAGAAGATGGAGAAAAAGCAAGATGGTAGAACAAGAAAATACATACAAGATCAGAAAAGACCTAGCAAAATATTACGTCAATAAAAGAGCTTTGGTTCTCTTATTGAATGGCATGTTCTGTATCATATTTTTAAAAATTCATTAACTGGCTTTCTATAGGAAATCCATTTAAGAGAAACAGAAGGTTAGACATAAACTCTGGACCAAAAACAACAACGACAATAATAAAGACAGCTATAACAAAATTACTATCAGACAAAGAGTTTTAGGCAGAAAACATGAAGCAGGACCCAAAATCGTTTTATATAGAGATAAAAGAGCCATTCATGGCTAAGCCACATCACAAAATGTGTGTGTACACTAAGTCGCTTCGTGTGGAAATCCAGAAAAGCAAAACTTTTTATTTTTTTAAGTCATAACTGAGTGGAAGATGTTAGCACTATTCTAAAGAGCTGTGTTGATGCTGTGGAAAACAGAGCGTCTCTGAACCGTCAAAGGAGTGAGGGGAAATAATTGATGCATGTTACACCTGGTGCTCTATACGGTTTCAAAAACGTAAATATTAGTTTTGTAAGCACTCAACTTTTGCACATGAGATGTGGGCAAAGGGTCATGGAAAAACAAATTCTGGTTCTCTTTGAGCTAATTGACCGCAAAATTTCTTTGGCAGTGCTCTCCTCTGGGATTTACTCATAGCACCCCTGGCTCACCTGCTATGCCTTTGGTTCTGAGGCACATGGGGCCACACTGGGACACTTGATCACATGGAACAGAGGCAATGGGCATCTGGAAGGACCTCATATTAAATTTCCATGGCTGTCTTTGTGATATGTCCAGAGGCATGTTTAAAAACTCCTCTGCTGGTGTAATTATCATCTCCTTAACTTCTTAGGTAATCAATCAGTGTTTATTAGGGCCACTGTATGTTTGACGCTGGGGTGAAAATGTGGTTTATCCAGCAGTGTCTAAACAGCCCAGTTGGTCTGGGAAAGTTGAAAACTGATTTTTATTTCAATTTTTGGGGGAAGCAATTGGTTTTTTAAAGTATGCACAAATAATAGATGAATACATTCTTACTGTAAAAGTTTCAAAGATACATTAATACACTGAGCAAGAGGGCAAACTCACCTTTCCTTTTTCTGCTTAATCCTATTCACATCCTGGACTTATCCACTGCCAATATTATACTTTACGTCTTTTCAAGGCCACTTCTAGGCACACATAAACACTTTTTAAAAAATCCAAAACCTCAGGGCTGGCCCCGTGGTCGAGTGGTTAAGTTCGTGCGCTCCGCTGCAGGCGGCCCAGTGTTTCGTTGGTTCGAATCCTGGGCGCGGACATGGCACTGCTCATCAAACCACGCTGAGGCAGCGTCCCACATACCACAACTAGAAGGACCCACAACAAAGAATATACAACTATGTACTGGGGGGCTTTGGGGAGAAAAAAGAAAAATTAAAAAAAAAATCTTTAAAAAAAAAAATCCAAAGCCTCTTTATTTTGACATAATTCTGGATTCACATGGAGTTGTAAGAGCCTGCATCCCCCTCCCCCCGACCCCGGTAATATCTTGCATTCCTCTAGTGTCACATCACAACCAGGAAACTGACAACGATACACTGCTGACCTTATTCAGATTTCCTCAGTTTCACGTGCCCTCCCTTCTGTGTGTATCTATTTAGTTCTGTGCAACCTTGTTGCATATGTAGATTTCTTTGACCACCACTGAAGTCAAGGCGTGCAATAGTTCACACACTGTTTGAGCTTTTTATTGAAGGATAATGTAAATTCAGAGATGTGCCCATATCGTGAGTGGCCAAGAAGATAAATTTTCACAAATGGAAACTCACCCATGTCACCAACACAGAGATGAAGAAATAGAACATTTCCAGCCCCCAGACTGCATTTTCATACCCACATCAGTCACTGTTCATTAAGGGCAACCACAATCCTGACTTCTAACAGCATAGATTAGTTTTGCCTTTTTTAAAAAATAGAAATAGAATTATATGATACAGTCTCTTTTGTGTATGGATTATTTCATTCAGTATTATATTTGTGAGATTTTAATAATATTCTTGCATAGAGCTGTAGATTATTCATTTATAACTGGATAGCCTTCCACTGTGTGAATATACTACAATTTGTTGATCCATTCTACTACTGCTGAGCATGTGTATAGTTTCCAATTTGGGGCTATTTTGAATAGTGCTGCTATGAATATTTTAGTCTATGTCTTTTGGGAAATGTAAGTGAAAATTTCCGTTGAGTATCTGCTGAGAAGTGGAATTTCTGGGTCATGAGATATGCATATTCAGCTTATTAAATACTGATGATCAGTTTTCCAAATTGTGATACCAGTTTACCCTCCCACCAGCAGCATGAGTTCCAGCTGCTCCACATCCTCACCAACACTCGGTATTCCAGTTGTTCCCCCCGTTCTGTTGTGTCTGTAGTAGTATCTCCTGGATGGCTAATGTAGCTGTACATATTTCCATGTGCTCCTGTGTCATTTGAATTTCTATATTTGTTATATATTATCCAAGTCTTCACTTATTTTTCTATTGGCTTTTCTCTCTGTAGCTTATTGATTTATAATATTCTTTATTCCTGACACGAGTCCTTTGTTGGATATATGTACTGCCAATATCTTCTCTCAGTCTCTGCCTCATCTTTACACTCTCCTAAGAGTGCCTTTTGGTGAAAAGAGGTTCTTAATTTTAATACAGTTTTATTGATTGTTCTGTGGGGGTTCTGGCTATAAGGTCAATGCCCTTTGTGTCCCATTTAAGAAATCTTTGCCTACTCCAAAGTCATGAAGACGCACTCTTTTGTCTTCTTCTAAAAGTGTTATTACATTATCTTTCACATACGGTTCTGCAAGGTATCTAGGATTGATTTTTTATGTATGGTGTAAGACAGGAGTCAAGATACAGTTTTTTCCATATAGGAGAGCCAATGAATCCAGCAAAATTTGTTAAAAAGTTTGTTAACCTCCCAAGTGCCTTGCTTGCCATGTCATTTTTATCATAAATCAATCACTATATATGTATGGTCTGTTTCTGGACTTATTCTACTCTATCAGTCTATTTGTCTCTCATTTCACATATCAATACTACATCCTTTTAGTTATAGCTGATAGGTTTTGATAGGTGGGAGTTTTCTTCTTCAAGACCTCCTCGGCTGTTCTTGGCAAGAGGCAGCCCTGGCAGGACCTCATGTGCTGCGTTGTGAAGGTCTTCGAGGACTTCAAGGAATAGGTGGATTTGCACACATTTGAATTTTTAAAAATTGGTTTAATCACAATGCAGGGTCTGTGGGCTTGTCAGACCAGGTGGGCAGCTATTACTACAGTCCGTGAATGTTGTGATAGTAGCTGTGGAATGAATGGGTCAGAAGGAGTCCGGTGCCCCTCTCCAGGCCCTGTGCTCCCTGCTCTCTCTGCCCCAGCTGCCCTGGCCTTTTCTCAGCCCCTCTTTCTTCCCATGCTCCTTCCTGCCACTGGGCCTTTGCACATGCTGTTCTATCTGACTGAAATTCTCTAGCCACCACATTTGATCTTGTTCACTGCTCCTCATCCTCCATATGTCAGCTCAGATGAATTTTTCACAGACAGCCATCCTGGAGGATGCTAGTGACAATGACAACAAAGACAACTATTTATTCAATAGCTACTGTGGAAATTAATAAAAGAAACCTTAACTAAATTGGAGTCTGGAAGACCTGTAGGGGTAGCTCTCAAGCCCTATCACACATTGTCAATTACACCAAATAGGAAGAGACCTATCTCGCATCTTGGACAGGAAGTACAACTACTTTACGGCTGAAGGAAGATTTCTCTCTCCACCCGGCAACAAGCCAGTCAATGAGAAATGCTGCAGCTCAGCCAAAGAGAAGCCATTGGTACCCTGAACTCTTATTTCCCCCAATGGACTTTTGTATAGAACAATGCCTCCCTACTCCCCCTTTCTCTCTAGAAAGACAGCTCCCCTCCTTTCTTTTCTGGATTTGCCTATGATTTGCCATAGTATCACATCCTGAAATGCACTTCTTCGGTCTATTCTCCAAAAAACTCATTTTGAGATAAAATAACAGGCAAATTTGCTTTCTAAGTTGACTCTCCCCAGTACCAGGTTCCACTCTAGATGCTGAGGATACAGCAGTCAACAAAACAGATAAAGCTCTTCCTGATGTGAGTTACATTCTAGCGGAAGAGAGAAACCACAAACAAAAGATTACGTAACAAATTGGACTCTGATAAGTCCTAAGAAGAAAGCTTAATCAAGCTTTCACTATCTCTGGGACTCCAAGCAATTTATTTAACTTTTCTGAGATAAGGACACCTTCCCTGCCCATGTTACAGTCTCATATTGGGGATAAACTGAAGAACAGACACCCTTGTATTTTCAAAATGATCAAGCGCTGTATTCAAGGTACCATTAGCCGAGTCTGAGTCCAGTGTCTCATCTCCTGTGCATGTTAGTGCTGTGCTCCACTTGGCAAACCCCTTCTAATGGGAGGGTGTTTTGATCACCTGCACATTCAGGATTCTGGGGTAGAGGGGTACCCTAAACAGACATGACCTCTGACCTTGCAGCACTCCCAGCTCACAAGCCAGCCATTAAGACTGATTTCCGGAGAAGCGAAGCTTTCATCCCTTTGATGACCAGTCAACATCTCCCATCTGGGCTGTGCTGGGGAAGAAACAGCTTTACAGATTGTTGTATTTTCATTTCCTCCCAGTTCCTTCCAGGAGATGCAAAAGCTTAATTGCTGAGTGTGTGGGTTTATTTTTCTGTTTTGTGCTGCTATGAGATATTTTAAGATATTCTTTGAGAGGAAAAAAATAATTCCAAGAAAGAACCTTCTGGTGTTGCAAACTCTAGGGTTTTCTTGTGATAAGATGTGGCATGAAGGCATAAAAGAAAAAAAAGATTCTTTGAAAATTTTCATTGTTTCTGGATTTCTCCAAGGAAAGCTCATCCACATGTGTGGTTTTGGGCGTGGAATTGCTCATGTTCACTAATGAGCAACAGGCTGCTTCTGCTTACGGTTCAAGGTCCTTGGAGACTTGACAGGAGGAGCTGAAGGAGCCTTCAAGATCCTGGAGGCTTCCACATCCGGCTCAGGGAGGGAACTAGCCCTGTTTCATGCCAGCTCTGTTTCCCGCCATACTGCCCACCTGTGTGGTGTCCTCCACTCTCCCGATGACAGGCTGAGGTCCTTCTGGACATGGCGGATGTGGCCTTGACCGGGGGTCTGTAGTGTGTCAACTTCCAGGCCAACTTTGGAAACCAAACCTGATTCCTGAGAGCCCGGGGAGTGGGGTTTGTCAGTGGCACACCTCTGATGGGGTAGGCAGCGGAAGGCGGCCCACGCAGCTGTCACGAGGTGTAGCAGCCCCCCCCCCCCTTTCGGACTTGTTCATCCAGCCTGAGCCCCATCTTCATCTACTTCTGTTTAGTCCTTTTATTTTAAAGATCACTTGTTGTACCCATTCTTGTTTACAAATTTAGTTATAGAAAGTAAGAAATGAAAGAAAAACCACTTACCTTCCCAATCTGTCACCTAGTACGTAGCTATTCTTTACAGGTGTAGCCTTCCTGAATTCATCCTAAATTGGCTCAGATCTACTTATATTCATGGGCAGATACATTTATATAAAACAGAGTCATTGTATATATATACACACACACACACACACACAAATATATAAGTATATCTATGTGTGTGTGTTTGGTGTGTGTGTTTGATGTGCCTTGTATGCACAAATATAACTTTTTCAACTTAATATTCATGGACCAATTTCTAGATCAGTATGTGCAGCTTTACCTCATTTTTAATGGCTTCATAGCGTTCTTCTATTCAACTATATAGTAATTTATTCCATCATCCTCTTCTGTTAGAAATGGAGATGCTTTCCCAGTTTTTTCCTGTATTTTCCCCATTTATTTCCTAGCAATCTAACAATACTGAACATCCTGGAACATATCTGAGCTATTATTTTCATAGGATGGATTCTTGGCAGTGTCATTATGGGGTCAAGGGGTATGTGTTCAGCTATTCTGTTCAAAACAGGGCGGTACTATTCTAAGAATAGACGGTAAGTGGAAGAAAATACACAAAAAAATTATAATATATATGAATTTAATATTGGGAAAATGTGGCATTTCTAAACACTGAAGGAAAGAAGGATAAATTATCAAATAAATATCACTGTTATAGTTAATGATCTATTTGGAAAAATGTAGTTAGATACCCTCCTCAGACAACATGCAAAGCAATCTCCTCTTGGATCAGAGATCTAAATGCTGTAACAACTATGTAAGTATTAGCAGAAAGTGTGGAAGATTTATTTTTCTAATCAAGGAGGGGTAAGGGGTGGGGATGGGGAGCAGAGTTGGGATGCCAACCCAAACGACCTACATGGCTCCTCTCCAGCCAGCAGCCACTCTGGCCATGATGCTCTGGCTCCAGAAAGATGCCAGCCCTTCAGCCCCTCTGGGATCCTCTTCTCTGAGTCCGCTCATCCCCGTCGCCCTACCAAAGGTGTCCTGTGTTCTGAGTCCACCTGGTCCTACAGGAAGAAGCTGGACAATGCTGAGTCCCAGTGTGCAAGCCTTCCATCTTTGCCAGGCTGCTCCTGGACTTTGGCTGGGGCCAAGCCAGCTGGCTTGGGATGAATGGTCCAGGGGTGGGAGGAAAGGGGTCCAGCCAGAGGTAGACTCAGGTCAAGTTGCAACTGGAACCCACATAAGTCTGCTTGAAACAGCCCTGATAAGCTTACCTTCCCCCAAAGACTTTGATGGCTCCCCACTGCCCATACACCACCACCCAAACCTTCCAAGTGGCATTCTAGGTCTTCTGTGACATAGCTGTAACCAGGTGCTCCTACGTCTCCCGCCATGCTCTTTCTCTGGTTGCTATCATATATCCTCCACTTTATTTGTTCATGCCTTAAGTAGTAGAAGCCTATCTTTCCTTCAAACTTATTGCAAATGCCACATCTTCCACGAACCATGGTGCAACCAGATTCCTGTCATCCATAATCATCCCTCGTTCCCCTCTGCCTGCCATAGGTCTTCTTCCGTACCCTCTGTCTGCACTAGGACTCCCATCTTGAGCTTCAGCCTCCTCGCCTTAGCACTCAGCCAAGCCTGGGCATGTCTGCAGGATGCAAGGGGTGAACCTCTCAAGGATCTGTTTCCCTGGGAGATCATGGAGCCTCCTGGCAAGAACTCATCCTGAGGGAAGAGAGCTGAGGCCCATCAAGAGGTCGATGACAATGGGCATGAAGACATCTGGGCATCAGAATCTGTAAAAACATGCACAGCCACATCAGCACTGACCTCATGTGTGAACACCAGCCCCAGGAGCTGGGTGCAGACCTCAGAGGCCTGGTCGTCAGGGTTGGCAGCTCCAGTGGGGACATCCAGGCCATCTAGAGGCATCAGGGACCATGTTGGCAAATGGAAGAAAGCGAACTTGGATCAGCTTAAGCCGAAAGGGAGAATTTATTGACTCACACATCCAGAAAAGCCAGAGGAAGAGTTAGCCTCTGAGAAGCTTGGATCCCAGCTTGCAAATGGTATCCTCAGATGTGGTTTTGTCTCCTTTCTGCTCCTTCTCTGCACTGGGCTCATTCACTTCGACTGCAGTGGGCTTTCCTTGACGCAGCAGGAGATGGGGCCGAAGCTGGCTCCACCTGCCATCCCCCTAGCCCAGTCACCCCGAAGGAACTGCCTTCTCCACCCTTCATACATACATGGCTGGGATTGGCTTGGCAAGGATCCCTGTGCCCACACACGGACTAATCCAGGAGGCCAGCGGGATGGGCCTCCAAGTAGATGGCCCCACCACAAGGCTCTGGGTACAACAGAGGAGGAAGCAGTTTCCCATAAAAAATGAGGATCCTATTACTAGAAGGGGTGGTGGGCAGAGATGCTCCAGACCAAAGTACCGGAGGTTCTCTACCACTGTGTCTCCTGCGGGCCTTGGGAGCAGAGCTGCTCCAGGAACATCCCCACAGAGCTCATCAGGAAAGGAGGACAGTGGTGGATCTCAAGGAGGAGACCGGGGAGACCTAATTTTCAGAACACCCAAGGAGAACCTCGGGGAGGCTCCCAGTGCCATGTGGGAGGAAGCCGCTGAGAGGCGAGCTCTCACAAGACAGGGTCACTCCCTGCTGTGGTTGTTTTAATCCCTGGTTGCAGTGGCCTAAGTAAAACGGGTCATGGTACTTTGTGTTATAGATATGCATGTGAATCTTATATTCTTTACTAAATTCTTGAGTTCCTTGACAGCAGGACCTCTTTCTGCTTCTGCCTCAGTCACCCCAAGAACCTAGCACATCACCCTGTACAAAGTTTGTGCAGAAGGTGTCAATAACGGTGGAAAGAATTAGTTTTTATCCTGATCAAAAGGCCCGACTTCTTCTTATCTGAATCTGTCGGTTTTGGCCCACGTCTGTCCCTAACCCTGAGTCAGCCTCGAATAGCCACGGTGCACGGGTCTCTGTTTACAGTGCTCCTCAGGGGCCCCTACCAAACGTGCCCTCAGTGGAGGTTATAAAAACACAAATGTGAAAAGCCCTCCATCCTCCGACTGTGTCCTCTGGATTTCAGAGATCCTTTTTCAACTGGTCCCCGTGGTATTTCCAGGTGGGGAGGGGAGAGACTGAGGGCTCTGGTGTGACTTGTTCCTATTCCAGATCAGCATCCGGGCAGGTCCAGCATCTGCGTGTTCGGACTTCCAGCCCAGGGCTTGTCTTGACACATTTCACTGCCTGCCAGTGAAGACGACTCTGGGTGAATTACTTCTTTTCGAAGTGGGTGAAGTTTTTGCCAAATAGCTCCTTTCCTTTTGCTGCAAACTATAGCTTGTCTGACGTGTGACTGATTTGCGCCATTATTCAAAGACCTAGACCAATTCCTACAAATTAGAAATGACAAATTGAAATATGCATGTCCTTTGATTTTCATCTCAATGCCTTTGGATTCCCCCAATCAAAGGACCCAAAGCTTCCAGAGCTCTAGGGAAAACCACTTGGTAACCGATCCATGTCATGGGAAAATTGGCTGATGCAAGTTAAAAGAAAGACCATATCCCCCGCTCTCATTTGCTGCAAACTCTGGTGTTTGCCTCCCTCCTTCTCCCCCATCCCTGCCCCCTGCCCCCCGCCTCCCCTCTGTTTCATATCCTATGACTCACAGGACCTGCATCTGAGTCATGAGAGTCCCACAGCGAACGTGCTTGGCCAGTGCCAGGCAGCCTTCTTGTCAGGAGGCGGTTCCCACATATGCTCCTTAAAACGTGCCGGAGCAAGCCTCGGTGCAAGCAGCATTTTCTAATCTCTTGAGAGTCTTGTGTGTTCACAGCCTTTAGAGACCCCCAGAGACCTCAGAAATGCTGTCTCTGAGTTTAAGCTCGCTCTTCCCCAGTGATGACATTCTCACATCCACCCTCTTAGCTTGCGGCAGTGGGGATTTCCTGAAGAGGAACAACTCTGTTGGGGGGAGATTATTCTGGCTTCCACCCCTTAGCAGGTTCTGAGGATATGTCCACGTTTCCAGCCTCAGCCATAAGGAATTCCATGTAAGCTCACAAGCTCCTGGTTTCTGACAAAACCAAAGCTAAGTTGCGTGGTTACTAGAGGGGATTTGCAAAAATCACTCCTGACGTAACGCCCGAGTGCTTGTACCTCCTTGTGATTTAATTTTCTTTTCTTTTCTTTATTTATATTAGAATGTAAGCTTCCTGAGAGCAGGACGCTGGCTGTCTTGCCCAACTCTTTGAATCATGCTCGACTTGTGGTAAGGGCTTGGCAGATATTTGTTTTGTTGACTGACTTGTCAAAATTAATTTTTAAATATTCTGAGCTCAGAAAGGCAATGGAACCTTCTTTCTTGACTTTCCCCATCCTGAGCCACCCATATAATTGCCCCATAATGACTATAAGGATGCTTTTTACATTCCAGACCCAGTGTGACACACTTCACATTGGATTATCTCATTTAACCTGTGTAAAACCCTGTGGTGTTGGCACTGTTATTATTTGCATCTATATCACCAATGAAACTAAGATTCCCAGGTTCTCGTACCAATAAGTGGTTGAGTAGGGGTTTGAACCCAGGTCCTGCTGGCTGCAGAGTCTATGTCCATCCCTAGGTATCTGTCAACAGGTGAAATTTATCGCCCATCTGATGACCTGAAAGAAGTGACTTTTCATTAAAGTTTCAGCAGGGATGAAGGCAAGATTGCTGTGACTTTGACAGTCAATGACAAAGAAACCCATGAGGGTGGCCAACCCAAGACAGATAGTACCTGCCATCTTGTGGAGGGACACACAATCTCTTGAGTGGCTAGACTAGAATGAGAACTCCACAAGGGGCTCACCTGGTGGGATCAGCAAACTGGGCCACACGAGGGTGGGATCTTTGCCCTGAGAGGAGAGGAACACAGGCTGCCCTTCCCCCATGCTGACTGTAGCAGCCGTCTCAGGGGCTCAGGATGCCTCAGTCCAGTCCCGCAGCCTGCACCAGGTGAGGGCTAGACGTGCCCTGCATCCCCATGGTGCTATGTCTTCTGAACCTCATGTGGGCAGTTTCTATGTCTCTTAATTCAACTTAGACAAGGATGGCTTTTTAAAATGAATTTTATCAAAGATGAATATCTATATCTATCTGTCTAGCATATACATATAAACAATACTACACACACACACACACACACCTGCTGAACCTAGAGTTCTCTGCCCAATATAACTAATGACCAGCAACATCCAGCCATAGAGTGACCAGGCTAGGAACAAAGGCCAACGCTTAGACCAACACTGCTCTTCTCCAGCCCTGACCTGGTTGAAGTAAGGACAAGGTCGTGGCTGATGGACTTGGAGCTCTTGTAACAGGACATTTGCTTTGCTTTTAGGATTTTCACATCTCAGCAAGAAACTTGACTAATTTCTCAGGTATCTGTCCAAAAAGTTTGGCTTGCAGAGGTGTTTCTGATTGGTTCTGTAACGGCCACACTTGATTGTATTCTGCAGTGAACAATGTCTACTCAATTTCCAGTTTGACCATGCTGGGGTACTGGGCTGGGTTATTGGAGAAGAATCTAGAATTGTTAATGCAATTCATGTCTATACTTATATTTTGAAGGAGTGGCTCTCCCTCCTTTGTTCCCACAAGTCTGCATTTCAAGTATCAATAATTAGTTGCTGAACTGATAAGCTCAATGCTTTCTTATAAAAAATGTCAACGTTTAACCATGAAGGCTCTCTTGGCTTACACATATTGTATATATTTTTTCATCATATCGTACAGATTGCAGAAAATCTAATCCCTTCGATTTCGGAGCTGCCTGATAATCATATCCTAATCTTTCTTTCGCTCTGTTTATTCTTGAAGTTCCCAGAAAGATACATTTTGGCCTCAAATATATTTCTACTCAGCCCCAGACTCAAAATCCTGATTGTGTTCTAAGCCAAATTTTTTAATAGAAAGACAAATTGCTGCTTTGTTGATATTTATTTTAACGTTTTAATAAACATCTCCTTTCTCCACTGATATACAAGAGAGAACCAGCTGGCACATAGTGAGCATGTACCACAGGCCAGGCTCCTTTTGTGTGGTTGAAACCAATGCCATCTATATCCTCTTTTGTTTAGCCAAGGTAACTCAATTTTTTCCATCAATAATAATAAACAATGAAACCTCATCTGTTTAGGGAATGGCAAAAATGGACTTTGAATTCAATTATGAGTTATAGTTATTAATCATCTAATTAATTGGCTGAGGAATATTGCTGCCTAGAGCAGTGTAAATTATTTTGAGCAAAGAGTATTTGCTTAATCCGATTTTACAAATCAACTCATGGAAAAATGAATGAATGTGGAGAAGACTCTACACTGGGCATTAGATGGTGGAAACCTGTCCTCGTGTTTAGGGACCTTATAGTCTGCTTGATGAAACATGATGTGGGTTTTCTGAACAAGAGGACAAACCATCGTTCTCATCTAAACAACTACGATGTATATCACCTTGAATCATTTTGAACAATTATACATCTGTAGCTCTATATCTGTCTGTATGTCCACCGTACACGTACATCTAAAATCATTAAGCAGAAATGCTATGTATCCTCATTGCTAAATGAAATTAAAACTTAGCCACATGCCAGAATCCCTGAGGGATTTCTGCAAATGCATTGTGGACAGGACTAGACAGGACGAACCACTGATTGCTGAGAAACACTCCCTGGCTGGAGGTAAATACGCCTTTAAGGAGGTAGGCCGGGCCCTGATGACGCCCACTGGCACCTTCTAATTTAAAAGCACAGGCTCTTGGGAGATGGGCTGTATGGGCACCTGGGGTTCTCTGAAGCCCCCTAATTTGGCTTTGCTTCCCCCCTGCCCAGCAGAGGCCATGAAACTTCACCACGGCCTGGAGCTTGCTCCTAATGGGTTAGCATCTCAGGCAGAGGGCCAGGGATGTGTGTGTGTGTGTGTGTGTGTGTGTATGTGTAGGCATGTGTGTGAGTGTGTAGGCATGGGCATGTGAGCGTGCAGTCACGTGGGGATGTATGTGTGTAAGTGTATGTGCTCCCACATGCATGCAGTGGGCGTGAGCACTTTCCCTGGAGCTCCCATAAGCATCTCTCTAGGGAGCTGGGCCGGAGCAGAATGAGATGAAGCCCCTGGCTGCCTCCGCTGACCTGTCTGTCTTCACTGACCCCAACCGCCTCCCCGGGTTACCCCAACTCCTAGGCTTCTGGATCCCCAAACTGGCAATCCTCAGCCAATGCTTCTCTTGCTTAGGGTGGCCAGATAAAACACAGGACACCCAGTTCAACTTGAATTTCAGATAAACAACAAGAAGTTTTAAGTAAAAGCATGCCCCTAGTATTCCATAGGACAGGCTTATACCAAAAAAGTTGGTTGCTTATATGGAATTCAAATTTAACTGGGCAACCTGTTTTATTTGCTTGGTTTTTGTTTTTGCTAAACGCTCTACTCGTGCATGGTTGAGAGTGTTAACAGCGTGGATCCTTGGGACAAACTGCTGGGGGTCTAACCCTGACTTCACCATTTACGGCTGCAAAACCCTGGGCAAGGCACCTAGCTTTGCTGGGCCTTGGCTTTCTCATCTGTGAAATGGGAGTCATAATAGCCCCCCCCACCCCCGCCGGTTTTTTTGTTGATTCAAATACCGATAGCGGGAGAAGAGGATGACTATCAAGTTGGTCAAGGCTGATGTTCATTCTGGTGAAGAACGACGAGAACAGATTTGAACCCTAGGGCCAGGGTGAATTACCGCCTGGACCGTTGTATCTTCCTAATGCAGATGCACGTTCAAAATAAGACCAAGGCACAATCATCACGAGGGGCTCATCTGTGGTTTTTTTTTTTCACAACAAAAAAATGGAATTCATGCATTATGATATAAACAGATAAAATCTTCCGACAAGTTGGCAGAATTGTAGCCCCCACACGGGGAAATGTTAATGGGAAAATAGCAGGTGTGGGCTTACCGCGTTGGTTCCCACGCGTGGTCCTGCTGGTTCCTTGGCAGCCACCCTGGAAATCGTGTAAATGACTGACACATCTATTTTCACATGTTTGTCTGCCAAGAATGAGACGAGACTAAAACAATTGGATTTTTTCTGTGCGGGCCTTGGTTGCCCAGTGCTTAGCGGGAATGGAAGGTAGGAAAAGGCGGTGATGGGGAGCCCCTGGGCTGACTCACCTGCCGCGTTGACCAGGCCCCTCTCTCTTTCCAGACCCGGTTATCCCTTGGGCATGCAGATCTTATTGCTAGTTCGCTTCAGATCTCTAAATGTGTGTTTGTAATTTCTGCTGCCTCCTCTATTTCTCCTTCTGCAGTGCACACGAGTGTTTGAAAGCCAGTTTAATGAGTGTTGAGGGCAACGTGATGTTGAAAAGAGGGTTGGCTTCCCACTTGAGTGATGCTCTTGAATAAGGAATGGGCAGAAGCAGCATTCAACTCTTTCATTCCACGACGATTTCTTTCTTTCTTTTTTTTTTTTTGAGGAAGATTAGCCCTGAGCTAACATCTGCTGCCAATCCTCCCCTTTTTGCTGAGGAAGACTGGCCCCAAGCTAACATCTGTGCCCATCTTCCTCTACTTTATATGTGGGACGCCTGATGCAGCATGCCTTGACAAGAGGTATGTAGGTCCACACCCGGGATCTGAACCGGCAAACCCTGGGCCACCAAAGCAGAAGGTGCAAACCTAACCACTGCATCGCCGGGCCGCTTCCACAACAATTTCTTCATCCAGCCTCTGCCATGTACAGTGGCTCCCCAGGTGGGGTAATGGAAGTGAATCAGACTAACACCAGAGGTTCACATTCTAGTTGGCCGGAAAGAAAACAAACAAGGAAAGAAGCAATGAAATAACAGAGTCAGAGGTTTACATTTTCCCGGGAAAGCCACTGATCCAGGGCTGGGGGCTTGGACGTGACAGGCTGTATTTTAGAAAAATCGAAAAGAAGTTACCTTGCTTGTCAGCCACCTCCACACCGTGCTCTCCTTTCAAAAGCCATCAGGGATTTGTTTCTGATGTGTTATTGTAAAGTAACCAGATTATAATTGTCACGCGCAGCTCATAAAACCAGCCTCAAAGCCGCACGTCACATGGGGAGCCAGTCCAGATTCACTTCCCACCGTGGTTACTGTGGATTTGCATCCACCAACTGAGCTTCCCGTTTCACGTCATCATTCCTTGTTTTATATTTTAGCATTTTTAAGAGAGATTTCTTGTTGTTCAATAAGTGTTATGCTTACTTGAATCTTATTGAGAACACGAATTAGGTATTTTCTTTAAGATTATTCTTGGTCTTCTTTTTGAAGAAAAGTTATTTCAAAGGAAGGCAGGCCCTCTGGGCCTTCTAGAACCTACGGGACTCCTTCTGGGAGAGCACTGAATTGCCGTGGGCTTGGGGATTCTTTAGTCAACTTGTCAGAGCGAGTTCTGTGCTTGACCAGCGTCAACTTACAGACAGGTGTGTGTTCAGCTAGACCCTGCCAGAGAGCACAGAAGATTCTGCCACAGCCCCTCAAGAAGGAACTCCAGGGCAGCCCCAGGGCAGCAGGGAGGGGCAAGCAGGCAACGTCAGAGGTTACCTGTCAGTTCAGAGCCTGGAAGTCCGGGGGCTAGCCCTGACTCAGAGCTTTGTCCTTGGCTTTTGATTCTCCATTCAAACCAGGATTTCAGGCTTTGTCACCATGCCCACCTCTCTGCCTGGTGCAGTGGACTGTACCAGGAGCCCACACCGGCTGGAGGTTCCACAGCTGCCTGTCGTGAGAGGTGGCAGGGCTCATGGCTGCTTAAACTGTCATCACCTCCTGGTCTGTGACAAGGCAACTTTCGTTACTCTCTGGTAATTCAGGGGTGTCGAGGATGGCCACTGGGCTTTCCCCAAGACCTCTAGATTTTCTCTCTTTTCTCCTCCATTCAGTTGTGGACCGCTGCTTTCTCTCTATTGCCCCGAAATGGAACTGGACTTGAGGTGAATCTGGTCACAGATGGAATTAGCGCCATCTTCGTCCTTCTCAACAAATGTTATAAATCTGGGACACTGAGGATTTTTAAGTGTTCAGGGCATCCTGCCAGTTCTTGGGAAATTGAATGTGCATTGGCACAAACAGTGATAACGGTGATCTGGGATCATTCTTTTCTCTTTCGATTTTCTCCTTTTTTAAAAACACTGTGCTTTAATTGTATTGTACGCACTTCGGCAGATCTAGGTCAATTTTATAGAACCATATCCAAGTCACCACCCAGAGCTAACCACTCAAGATTTCGATGCCTATTGTTTTCCATCTATCATTTGTCTATCTGCATTTTCCAAACAGAAATGGACCATACCTTGGTATTGTTTTGTAACTGTAGACAAATCGTTGACAAAGACTTCCTCTAGCAGTGGTTTAATTAGTTCTGACACCATTTTCTTGGTTATTGGGGTATGCTACTGGGGGGGATCAGAATTGGCCACCCCAAAATGTTTCTCTTTGGCTTGATTATTTTTAAGAACAAAAGACTCTGAAACAAACTTTGACCTCCCCCACAACTGCCTAAAAGAATTTAAAATAGGAGGGCCTGTTCCAGGAAGGAGCTGTTACCGTAAGATAACTGTAATGTAATGTACAATGTGTCTCTCAGGTCACAGTGTCTGTAGTTGCCCCATTTACATTTCCATCTCGATGTAAATTGCCTTCCACCCCCTTGAAGTTCCAAACCACCACCCTAACATTCTCCTTTGTCTTTAGCTGAAGATGGTATTTAAGACGAGACCCTCCGCCATTTTGGCAAGTTACTCAGTTTTTCTGGGTCTCACCTATGTATACATGTTATAAAGCTTTGTTTGAATTTCCCCTGTTATTCTGTCTCATGTCAATCTAATTCGCAGCCCGGCCGGCAGGACCTAGGATGGGTAGAGGAAATGATCTTCCTCCCCTACACTACTCAGTCTTAGATAGGAAGATGGGTTTTTGGGAAGACTGTGAGCCAAAGAGGTAAAGAACATTAGCAGAAAAGAGACACAGCTCCCCATTAGAGGCTGGCCACGCTGTGACGAACTGTTTGCATTGGCTGACATCTCTACCTGTGAGATCCTGTGACCTCACAGCATCCTCAGATTTCCCCCCTCCACGCCCTTGGAGAAACCTCCTCACCTACAGCATTTCCAGGACAAGGAACCATGGCAGGAGGTAGATAATGGGGTAAGTGGATATGCTTGCATTACCCCCTCACTTATTTTTCCTTAAACGTTGAGAATGATATATCAACAAATCTACTGATTTGATATGTATTGAAACCAGTTGATTAAAGTTAGCCAGTGATCCTAAGCCATATTGTCATGTGCTTCTCCATGAATCCTTTCCCCATCTCAAGTATGTTTTACTTGTGAACAAGCCTTAGAAAGTATTGTTTTTAGGGTCAGCTATGGCAGGCTTATGGATTAAAAAGTCAGGCTTCTTGTGGGTCCTGGTCAATTTTCTGCACCTGAACAATCAACCTGGAAAATAGGAGCTGGAGTTGGCATCATAAGGACCAAGAGTGACAGTTGGAAGTGAATAATGAAGTTGCAACATGCTTTTAAGGCTTCCAGGGACCAAGCAGCCCCAGGGCTCTGATAAGTGGTTCACTCTGTCTTTCCTATTGTTAAAAATGTTTCTCATTGTTGAATACCTTTTACTTGTCCAGGCTGAGCCCTTTTCTCTAAATAGTTGAGGGATGAGCTGTCAGTTAAGAAAAATGCTTGATGAGTGAAAGTGCTGTTGCCTGGCTTCACATTTTAAAATATGGTGGCATCACTTGTTTCTAATCAGATTGACAGAAGGAAGGAAAACCTCAGGTGGCTTCCATGCGTAAACTGGATGGGAGATGGTGTGGCACATGGAAGCTCTTGTCCCGCCAAGTCAAGGTTCTTCTGTAAATGCTGTGAGGTGGACTCTGCTCTGCGATAAACACTCCCGCCAGCCATCACCACCATGTGCACCATCCAGTCTGTGCTGTCAATTGCTGTGGATTTGTGTGAAATGGCTTTCTCGATATGGTCCCAGGAAGACCTGTGAGCAGCCCAAAGAAAGCCCTCTGTGCTGGTGGAAAACAAATGAAACAGCCAGTATGTACCCCAAGGAAGGAGGAAGAAATTCCTTGGAGGAGAGAGAGAGGCTGAAGTTGCTTGGAGCTATTGACCAAGAACTTGATCCAAAGACAACTTCATTGCCTCCAGAGTCAGGAGACATAGCTGGATAGAACAAGAACCAAGACGTTCAAGAGTCCCACGGGAGTGAGTCCTGAAGGGCTGCTCTGCCAAAGACCGGAAGTGGAGGAATTGGGATGCAGGTGGAACTGGACAGGACTTCTCAAGGAGCTGGTAATGAGATCTGGGCTCAGACACTTGAATTGGGAGTCATCTCAAATAAGACATGTTTTATTTAGGCAAGGCTGAATAGTGGACATTTTATATGCCCTTCTTATACTTTGTGACTTTACAAACTCTTGAATGAGTTGTAAAATAGTCCATTTCGCCCTATTTAAGACCAGCCTACAGGGTTTCTGTTAAACATGCATTTCTGAAGAAAAAATGGAAGATAAAATAGAAAAGTACCTTAAAGAAAAAAGTTTTTTCTTCTGATTTCTCTCATTGTAGAAAATTTGGAAAATATAAGAAAACAGAAAGAAGAAATATAAAGTAGGCATACATACACCAACCGATGACAATGAATTTTCTATTTTCCAGTGAATTTTAATGTAGTTGTTATCATATTAAAAGTACAGTTTGTATCCTGCATATTTTGCTTCATATTATGGCACATGCATTTTCTTTTGCCATTAAAATCTCTTTGAAAATCACAATTCTTTTTTTCCCCAGTTGTATTGAGAAATAATTGACATTCATCACTGTATAAGTATAAGTTTAAGGCGTACGGCATGATGGTTTGATTTACATATATTGTGACACGATTACAGCAATATGTTCAGCTAACAACCATCTTCTCATATAGACACAATAGAAGAACAGGAAGAAAACAGGAAAGAAATTTTCTCCTTGTGATGAGAACTCTTAGGATTTACTCTTTTGTTAACTTTCCTGTATGTCATACAGCAGTGTTAGCTGTAGTCATCATGTTGTACCTTACATCCACAGTACTTATTTATCTTATAACTGGAAGCTTGTAACTTTTGACCACCTACGTCCAATTCCCCCTCCCTCCATCCTCCACTTCTATTAACCACAAGTCGATCTCTTTTTCTGTGAGTTTGATTTTTTTTTTTTTGGATTCACATATAAGTGAGACCACACAGCATTTGGTTTTTCTCTGTCTGACTTACTTCCCCTAACATTATGCCTTCAAGGTCCATCCATGTTGTCGCATATGGTAGGATTTCCTCATTTGTTGTGGCCGAATAATATTCTACTGTATACACATACTACATCTTCTTTATCCATTCATCCATTGATGGACACTTAGGTTGTTTCCATGTCTTGGCTGTTGTAAATAATGCTGCTATGAACATGAAGGGGTGCAGGTATCTTTTCTAGTTAGTGGGAAAACACAATTCTTAATAGCTATAAACCATTCCACTCTATTGAGGCACCAAATTGTCTTATGTTTACGTGTGGTTGAACATTTAAGTTATTTCCAATAATTTAGTAACTTAAACAGTTTTGTAATAAACATATTTATGCAGAAGCTTTAAGTATGATAAGGATTATTTCTCTGGAAAAAGTTCCAAGAAGAGTCAAATACTATGAAGTATTTTGAGATTATTCATTTATACTTCCACGAGAATGCCAATTTCCTCCCAGCCATTACTCCCTGCTATCAATAAAAGACTAATTGACCATGTATAGCAATCCTTAAAAGAGTTTAGGATCTGTCTTTACTAGGCAGGTTTTTTATATCAGTTGGAACTTCCGTTCAGATACAGTGAAGGAAATCTGTTTAATAGTGGCTTAGGAGAGCTCATTTCAGACCATGAGAAGATGGAGGGTAGGGCATCCAAAGATATTATGGTAGCTCCACAAAGTCATTGGGGATCCAGGCTGTTTTTGTCTTCCTTCTCTGTCATCTTTGTCATCGTTAGCGTGTATTTTTCAGTCTCATGATTACAAGATGGCCACTGTTCCTCCCCACTCATTGTGCATTCCAGGCAGGTGGAGGGAAAAGGGACTCACCTCACAAAGCTTTGTTTATTACACAAGGTAAGCCCTCCCCAGGGACTTTTGCTTATGTTGCATGACCAGAACTGTGTCATATGGACACTCTTAGCTGCAAAGGAAGCTGAGAAGATGAACGAGACCATTGCCATTCTGAACAGAGTCTGTTGGAATGGAAGAAAAAGCAAGTGTATATTAGGTAGACATTAGTAGCATCTACCACACATATAGTTGTGTTGTGTTAAAAACTCTAACATATTTTTTTTCCAATCCCAGTTAAACAGAAAGAAATGTAAATTTTTTGTAGATGTTTTGAGTAATTGATCTAAAAATATGAATAGCCATTGGTAGGAAGGAGGCAGCTTTGAGTAAATCGAATTTCAAGAATTTTTGGAGGCAGGAGAAGACATGTGAGAAAAGAAAAGAGAAAAGGTATTGTGTAAACACATGGGAGAAATGTGAATACCTAACTGGGAAAAAGTATAAAGCCCAAGACAAGCTCATCCATGTAGGAATGTTGCCCTGTTTATCACTCACTTCCTCTCTTCTCCCGATGAGTTTATTTTTATAAAAAGTGTCCCTTCATTTCTTGGTTTTCTCTCGTTTTCTGTAGATTGAAGTTTCTCGAAAAATTCTGCACTATTGTTTCACCATGTCTAGGATCTAACATAATTTAAAACCACTTGTCTGCAAGAGCGCTATGCATATCCTTAAATACGACCTCATGGAGCTTTTTAAACTGCATTTTTATAGAAATTGAAAAAATTTGCATTATGGACATCATTGAACACAATCTTCTGAAGAGTGGGGTTTTTGCATATTTATAATGGGTATCAGTAGCTGCCAACTGGAGTTGAGGTCTTGTCTCTCCTTCTGTGCTATCTCTAAGTCAACTTTCTAAGGCTGCTCCTCTTCCTCCCTTCCTTTCTTTCTCCCCTCCTTCCTTCCTTCCTCCTTTCCTTCCTTCCTTCCTTCTCTCTCTCTCTTTCTTAACAAAATACCTCTATGTGACTTGATTACCAACTAGCTGAGTAACTTTAAGCAAGTCACTCACCACAACTTTCAAAGTCTGGATTCCGTCAGAAATAAACTAAAAGTTTTGGACCAATCTTTAGTACTCCATTCACTGCAACGATCAACATATATTTATCACAAAAGTCTTGGAATTCTAGGGCTGGGAGAAGCCCCAGAGAGAATCTCTTCATATATGAGCAAACCAGGACCCAGAGAGCAGAACTGGTTTTCCTGCATCACACAAGAAGTCCGTGGCCGAGCTGAGGTCAGAGCACGGGTCTCAGTCAGCCAATATTTGCTTTCGTGAGTATTACGTCCTGGACTTGACTCATTAAGAAACTCAAACTTATTTTAACAACAACAAAATTAAGGTGGTTATTAAAATTTCTCATCTCTACCGTGTCCATTATTCAAATAGAAAAAAAAAAATGGTCCTTTTTATCAAGCCACTCAGAATAAACAGAAATTCCATTAGGTTATTTCATCTCTTGTCATATTGTTAGATTTAATATGATTGGATTTAAATATGCATTGGGCATAACATTGTCTCCTACATTGAAATGATGTATAATACATTTTTGAGATCCTCTTGAGTGGTTAGCTAATGTTTAATAACTTTTTTCAAATCAACTCTTGAAACTTTTGAGAGTTTCCACTGGATGTTGGCTTCTTTCAACAACATAGATGGAAAAAAAAGGTAGTTTATGAGTCATGCCATTATGTGTCATCATACATAAAGAATGTGTTTGTGTGTGTTGTTTCACCATACTTAGGCGTTTTTTCCCTTTCTCTCAGTCTCATCCTGCAAGTGTGGCTTTCTCAGGAAAACAGTAACTCGTTCATCATGCTGCCTCAGCCAGGACTCAAAGTCACCACTGAATCCAGCAAAGTCTTGGAAAACCCACCAATAACCACAGAACACTCTGGGGGAAATTTGTTCAAGGAGCAGCTGGCTCTCATTCCTATGTTCTCAGCTTCTCATCAGTGAAACTCATTCTGTAAGATGGGAGGAGGGAAGCAGACCAGTGGGAGGCTCCAGGAAGCCTGGAACCCAGCAGGGGATGCAGAGGGCCCAGAGCGTGGATGCCTCTGGCTCCCTGCAGAAGCAAATCTTCTATGGACACAACCATCCTCAACGTATACCCTTGCGGTTGCCTCGGGTTACCTGCAGAGGAATATGAATTCAGAATTAATTCCAAAACATGCACAGAAATAAGCCACTAGGAGGGAAAGCAGCAAACAACGAATAAGAGAATTTGTTTTCCAAATAGTTCAGTTATTGGAATTATCATATGCAGACCACAAAGTAACTATTTTTATTTGAAGAAATGAAAGGATAAAAATGACCACAAACAAATAACTGTCAAAATGTCCAGGAATATTTTTTTAAATAATCAAATTTTACAAGTGAAATTATAATTAGTAAAATGAAAAACTCAATGGATGGGTTCCAAGTAGATAAATTGCAGCTAAAAAAGAACTGAAAAGCAGATTTGAAGGAATTAGCCAATATTTAGTACAGAGAAATAAGAAGATAGAAAATGTGAAAAAGAAGTGAAGAAATACAAAGTAGGGAGTGCAAAAGTATAACATGTGTCTAATCAGAATTCCAGAAAACTGAGAATGGAAAAGGAGAAGTATTTGACGAGATAATGGCTCAGAACTTTCCAGAACTGAGACTATGAATCCCCAGTCACAGAAAACACAATGAATCCCAAGCTGGTTAAATAAAAAGAAATCCACACCAGGCCAGATGGTAGTGAAGTTACAGAAAATCTAATGGGAAATAAAAGGTCCTAAAAGCAGCCCAAGAGAGGAAAACGGTGATCTATAAGGAAAAATTAGACTTACAGGAGACTTCTTATTATCTGCAAGGGAAGCCAGAGACATTGGAATGATGCCTTTAAAGCACTGACTTAGGATTGTCAACCCTGGAAAATAACGTTTACAAACAATGGCGGGGGCCAGCCTAGTGGTGTAGTGGTTAAGCTTGTGTGCTCCGCCTCAGCCACCCAGGGTTCGCCAGTTCAGATCCCGGGTGTGGACATACACACCACTCATCAGGCCGTGCTGTGGAGGCATCCCACGCACAAAGTAGAGGAAGACTGGCACAGATGTTAGCTCAGGGCCAATCTTCCTCAAGTAAAAAGAGGAAGATTGGCAACAGATGCTAGCTCAGGGCCAATCCTCCTCACCAAAAAATAAAATAAATAAAAATAAAATAAAAACAATGAGAAGTAGAAGATAATTTTATAGGCAAACAATGGTTTTACCACAAAGAGATTTTAACCAAAAGGACTCCAAAATACGTTCTCTAGGAAGAGGAAACAGTCCCCGAAGGAAGGTCTGATTTTGAAGAAATAATGAGTAAAATAACTTCCAAAGAAGTGGATACATTTTTTTAAAGTCTATGTAAAATAATAATAATAATTTAAACAAAGGACAGAATACTGGAAAACAAGAGCAGGTAAGTCTGGAGGTTAGACAGTTATTCAGACGTGGACAAGGTATTGACTAACTTTAGATATGAGGGTCAGTAAGCCTGAATTCCAAAAGCAAACATTATAAAATAAAGTAATAGAGAGTATGACTTTCAAACTAGAAGAGGGGAAAATGGAATAATAATGATTAGTAGCAATAGAAAAACAGCAACAACACTAACAACAAATCAACTTATTCAAACAGAAAGGAAAAACCAAATGGAGAATTAGAAGGTCAAGTACAAAGCACAGAGGAAGATGAAGATGGAAAAAGAAGCCTTCATATATAATAATCCCAATAGATACAAATGTATTAAACTTTCCACTGAAAATACAGAGAGCATCAGTTTCAAGTAAGCTAAAAATCTACTGTTCCCTATAAATGAAACACACCTAAAGCATGAGGATTCTGTACGTTGAAAGTAAAAGAGTTAAAGATAGAAGGGAAATACGAAAGAAATCTGGAGCAGCTATAATAATATCAGACAAAATAAATTATTATTGGGGATAAGAATGGTTACTGTGTATTGACGTAACAATTCTAAATTTGTATTATCCTAAATAGCTACAATACGTAAAGCAAAAATTGAAAGAATTATAGGCAGAAATTGACATATTCTTCACCAGGGTGGAAGATTTCAACACATCTTTCTCAATTATTGATACAGCAAATAGACAAAACATTAGTACAAGTATGCAAGATGTGTCCAACACTATTTAACCAACTCAGTTTAAATTGACGTTCAGATACCCCAGCATTCAACAATGGGGAAATATACATTCTTCTCACATACAAATGGAATATCTACAAAAATTGAACATCTAGCAGACCATAAAGAAAATCTCAAAACTTAAAAAAAAAACCCACATCTTACAGATCATGTTTTTTAACAACAATGCAAATTAGTTAGAAATCGATTAAAATATGCATATTTTTAAAATTTAAAGTCTCATGTGTTTCATAGACAATGTGTTCCATAGGCAAATATATCTGGGCAACATTGGGTTAAATCGCATTTAATAATAATACGGAGGAGAAGGAGGAGATTTTTTGCCGCAGGAGTTCTCATACGCCTTGACATACTCACGTATATCACGCTTTTCTAGGTGAAGATGTTTCACACATGTTTCATATGTTTATTTTATCATATGGAGTAACTTGTGGGACTAGTGCTCTGGGGAACACACTTTGGGAAATATTGTTCCACAGCAACCCCAAACATACTTCATATAAAGCATGTTATTATTACTGTTTTTGTGAGGAAGATTAGCCCTGAGCTAACATCCACCCTCAATCCCCCTCTTTTTGCTGAGGAAGATTGTTGCTGAGCTAACATGCATGCCCATCTTCCTCTATTTTATGTATGGGGCACATGCCACAGTGTAGCTTGATGAGCGGTGCTAGTTCCATGCCCCAGGATCCGAACCTGCGAACCATGGGCTGCTGAAGCAGAGAGTGCGTGAAGCTAACGTCTATGCCATGGGGCAGCCCCTAAACCATATTATTTTTATTAACCCTATTTAACTTCCTCTGGCAACTGCCGGGCTGGATATTACATCTCCCAGGATGCATTCTAATAAAACCATGAGTCAATGCTCCTGACTAAATTCTACACGGCACACAGCGCACTGAACAGAAAAGAATCACTTTGCAAGAAGAAAGCATGCGAAGATAGGAAGGTTTGTGTTTTTAAATTGTCCTCATTTTTCAAAAACACTCAAGCTACTCTAATCCACAGCAAAGCTCTGAGACCCGCTATACAATTGCTTAAACGCTCAGACACACCATGACTCTCTTGGGCTTGACCCTCATCCAAGATAGTAAAGAGACCTGACTTTCTTTCCAGATCAGTGAGCCTGTGGCAGGGTGATGAATCCCTCCGTCCATGAAAAGTTAATCCATTGCGTTGCCTGGAGAAATAAACCATTTCTGCCCCTTTCTAGGTCTTTGTCATATGCTTGCCCTTTAGGACTGAGATAATTCATTAGTTCTGCTTTGTCAGGGGCCCACCTGTATTGCGTTAATGAGTAGCCAGAATGGATCAGAGGGATGGAAAGGCCGTGAACCCAGCCCGAGGCTGGGGCAGCTCTGAGGAGAGGGAAGTTTTCTACAGGAATCTTATATTCTAAGGTAAGAAAAGCCCACATATTATGAGTTCACTTGACAGTATTTTTGTACACCTCAGGAGATATAGATGTTAATCCAGGGTGGTGATTTTTAAAACGTGTCCAAAAATTCTTAATATTCCTCTCTTCAAGAGATGGAACTTAGAGCCCCCCTGATAGCCTAGTGGTTTAGGTTTGCGCCCTCCACTTCTGGGGCCTGGGTCTGGTTCCCCAATATGGATCCACACCACTTGTCTGTCAGTAGCCATGCTGTGGCGGCATCCCACATAGAAGAACTAGAACGACCTACAACTAGAACATACCACTATGTACTGGGACTTTGGGGAGGAAAAAAAAAAGAGACAGAGAGGAAGATTGGCAACAGATGTCAGCACAAGGTGAATCTTTCCCAGCAAAAAAAAAAAAAAAAGGAGATGGAGCTTAATTCTCCTTCCCCCAAGTGTTGGTTGGACTTAGTGACTCAGTTCTAATAACTAGAACATGGCAGAAGTCAAGGAAGGCTGCTTGTGAGATTCAATTATAAAAGATGCTGCAGCTCCCATCTTGGGTGTGCTCTCTTTCTCTTGTGTCTCTTACTCTGGGGGAAGCTATGTCATGAGCACTCTGTGGAGAGGTCCACAGGGCAAGAAATGGAATTCTCCTGCAACAGCCACGTGAGTGAGCTTGGAAGTGGAACTTCCAGCCCCGTCAAATCTTCGGGAACTACAGCTCCTGTCAATAGCTTGATTGCAACGTCATGGTAGACCTTGAGCCAGAACCATCCAGCTAAGCTGCTCCTGGATGCCTGACCCTCAGATATTGTGTGAGTTAGTGAGTGCCTGTTGTTTTATGATGCTAAGTTTGGGGATAATTTGTTATGTAGCAATAGATAACTAATATACACAGTGGTCAGAGCTATTGAGGGCATAGAGTAGCCATGCCTAAATCATCTCCGGTGATCTGTACTGACTCCACGTGGCTAGGACTGTACTGGGCTGATGGGGAAAAGCAATTCCTTATAAACGTAAGACTGAATTGTTGGGGAGGTGGTGAGGATGGAAAGAAGCTCACAAGATACAGGAATGGTCCTGCAGCTCAGCTCTCTATTGAAGACAGACAGGAGGGGTGAGATCATGACCACATGGATGCAGCAGTGTGTTGGCAAAGTGTCAGAGATGGAGGTAGTGCTGGGAAAGCCGTCAATGAGGAGTGTGTTACCTGCTGCTGAAGAGAAAGATCCTGGTGTGATAGGGGTGTGGAGAGACCTGAGTACCAGTGTTAATTTTGGTTGCCTGGTAACAGCGGCTATGGTGGTCAGGGGGAGACGGGGACAGCTCCAACTGGCTCCACCGAAACCTTGCCTTTGGTAGACAATGTCTAGGAGTCCAAGTGCTGGGCGCATTGGCAATGACGGTGCAAAGAACCGTGCGGAGCATGAAAAGGAATTGGCCAATGAATGCCCAAGGCTTAAACTGACGGAGTGAACTCAAAGGTGAGAGATCTTGATTTCTCCTGCCCACAAAGGTTGAGAACTTCCAAGTTGGACCTTTAGATTGGAATTTGAAAATTAAAACCTGAGACGTACCTATCCTTTTGAGGTTGGGATTTACTTAAACTTTAACATACTGAGTGAAAGGGGCCTTTCTTTATCATCTCCCCAGTAATTTATTTTGATATCTAATGAAAGAAAAAATAAAACAAGAATTAGAAAATAAATTTTTAAATCTTTAAGAAATAAATAAAATTTTAATAACTTAGTGACACAAAGTTTTCCCCCAAATTCCTGTTTCGTGAACATGAATTCCAATGTATTGTTATAACGTATGTCTGAGCGAGAATTTAACCTTGCATTGGTTTTCCATTCTTGATGTGCCAATTGTTCCAGAGCTGTCAAGCTAACATTGCAGCAATGTTTTTCTGTCTAAAGCAATTGATTCGTTATTTTAAAATCTGTTCCAAGAACAGCTTTTGCGTTCGTTAACTGAGTTTCACTGACAACAAAAACATAGTGAGTCTGTGGTATAATATCAGAGTCTACAGAAAAGTGAAGGAACGAATTTATCTCTTTCTTCCACAGATGTTCCCTGGTTGCTTACCACGTGTCAGCCAGTGTGTAAAACACTTAAGAAGTAAATAGTTAATAGCTTGAAACCGAAACGTGGTTGTCAAGAGGAAGGCAAGCACACAGTGTGGAAGATACCCTGCTGCTGCTGCTGCTGATGGAGGCTAAGATTTACTCAGTACCTTATGCCTAGAGCTGCACTTAGTATTGTACAAGCAGTATCTCAGGAAATTGTTACAATGACACTATGAAGTTGTTATAACTAAGATCCTCATTTTGCAGATTAGGAAAAGAGGTTTAGTAAATTAAATTAACTTGCCCTAAGTCATACATATAGGCTGGTGCCTCTATAGGCGAGTAAGATCTGTCTGATTCCAAAGCCTGTGTTTTTAATTTCCACATCAGCAGGAGAAATAGAAAGGGAGCTGTGCATACTGAAAGAATATTATTAGAGATGCTAGATAAAGTTTCAGAATTAGCGTCTGCACATGGAAGCAATAAGGAGAAGAATCGGCGTCCGTACCGTGGAGAACCAGAGGAGGCGTTCTCTCAGAAGGTGGGGAAAAGGACAAAACACCGAGCGCTGGAGAATGTGGAAAATGTCAGGGTAATTGGACTTTCTGTGGAAGAGATCAGAATCCGTGGAAAAGGATGAACAATATATGATAGAATAAAAATTCCTGTATCTAAGAAAAACTCATCTCTGGACCTTGAAAAGATTCACTGAGCACAGAGTCAAATTACCAAAAAATAGAAACATAAATGTATTCTGTATAAATGCTTTTATTTTTAGTGAAACACAAGAAAATGCACAGATCCTAAGTGTTTGATTCTATGAGTTTTGACGCAAACAAGATAGAAAATAATTCCAAAACCAGTTAGCTCCTCCGTGCTCCTTTCTAGTCAATCCCTACTCCCAGGGGCAGCCACCATTCTGATTCTCTCACACACAGTAGTTTTGCCTGTTCTTGAACTTCACATCAATGGAACTGCACAGGATGTAACTGTCTGGATTCTTTTGCTCGCCGTATGTCTTCACAATTCATCAGTAGCTCATTTGTTTCTATTGCTGAGATGTATGCCATTGTATGAATAAACAACAATCTGTTTGTCATTTCTCTTGCTAATGAATGCTTGGATTTTTTCCAGTTTTTGGCTATAATAAATAAAGTTGCTACGAACATTCTTGTGCAAGGCTTCCTGTAGACATCTGTTTTCATTTATCTTGGGTAAATACCTAGGAAAGGATTCGCTAAGACAGGGCAAGTTTATGGTCAAATTCATAAGAAATTGCTGGACACTTCTAGAACATGCTTTTACCCTCTCCCCAGCAGCGTGTTGGAGTTCCAATTGCTCCACATCCTGGCCAACATTTGGTGCTATCCATGTTTTTTCATTTTAATTTGGATGTGAAGTGGTATCATATTGTGGTCTTAATTTTCATTTCCCTGAAGACTAAGGATGTTGAGCATCTTTTCATGTGTTTATTGGTCATTGTCTATCTTCTTTGGTGAGGTGTCTGTTCAGATCATTTACCCATTTTTAATGTAGAGGCCTCTCATAATAAGCCAGGTGAGAAATTATGAAGACTTGACCTGAGGTTGTTATAGTGGTGATAAAGAGGAGAATATATATTCAAGAGATGTTTAGGAGGTAAAACTAACAGAATTGTGTGAGGGTGAGAGAGGGCAGGGTAAAGACTGACCATGAGGTTTTTGGTGTGAGTGGATAATGATGATAATAGTGCGTTCATTCAGAGATGAGTTGCACTCCTAATCATTTTAACACTCCTAACACGACTCAACAGAAATCTTGGACGAGGTGTGCTGGGGACAAGACTTCTTTGCACCCAGTCTTCACCCGACACCCAGCCCCAACCTCTACTGTCCATGGCACTTCTACATCTGGTACCCTCTTGGGAACACACCTAGAGCCAAAACAACCATATTAAATTGTAAACTTACAAGTGCATCAATTACATTCCCATCAATTTGAAGTAACCTAAATGCTTCGTTGGTTCAGAAGTTTCTAGAAGGTCTCCATGGGAGATTTGAAAAAAAGAAGGCATTAAGTTTTCAAAGTCAACAAAATGCTAACCTAACAGTTTAGGTAATATTTATGCCACTGATGTCCATGTTTAATTTGGTTTGGACTTTTGTAAGAAACGTATTTCATCATCCAATCTGTAAACAATTTTGCCCCAGAACACAGCTTACTTGAGGTTGTTAAAGTAATGACTCTTGTCTATTTTCAATAAACACAGGTGGCACTTTCTGATTGTTTGCCATATACATGTAATAATATTTACCACATAATTTTTGTGGGACCAACCTTTAGATAGAATAAACCAAATCCTCAGTTGATTCTGAACCCTGGACCACCTAAGTGTTTGTGCCGGGTTTCAAGCAAACTTAGTCACAGGATGGTCATACTTCATGGGGCCATTAAAAACCCTAGAAGCCTTTTCTGAGTCATTTCTAGGAAAGTCCTGATGCCTTTATTGGTCTCCCATTTTCCATTATTTGTCTTCATTTAAGTGGGTATTTGAACATGCCACTTTTATAAATGCTTTTAGGTGGAAGTTCCCTGTGTGGGAAGCTTAAAGTGAGCTCAGTCAGCTTCATTGTGTGTATTTTTGTTTTCACTAGCTATTAACATGCAAATTAGGAAATTAGCTTCCTAGTAATCACATTGGTTGAAGATAACAAATAAGTTTGTACAAAATGAAGCAAATATGAAGTGAATTTTGGAGGGCATGAAAGTAAGAGAATAGCCTAGTGTCTCTTAGATTGTAGCATGCGTACCATGGATTCAGGAGTTGTAATCTCGCGTGCTTTTTACTTCTGTGATATCTTGCTTCATTTTGCCCTAGGAAGTTTGGGAAGACATGCATTACTAAACTGTACTAAAACCCTGTATTAGAGCAGTTCATTAAAAATAACAAAACAAGGGGCCCACCTGGTGGTGCAGCAGTCCTGTTCACGTGCTCTGCTTTGGCAGGCCAGGGCTCACTGATTCAGATACCAGGCATGGACCTACACACTGCTCATCAAGCCATAGTGTGGCAGGCGTCCCACATATGAAATAGAGGAAGATGGGCA
The DNA here is from genome assembly GCF_041296265.1 of Equus caballus. Lineage (NCBI taxonomy): Eukaryota > Metazoa > Chordata > Mammalia > Perissodactyla > Equidae > Equus > Equus caballus. Next base: position 20,982,960 of record NC_091689.1, on the reverse strand, counting down.
CAGACGTTAGCTCAGGGCCAATCTTCCTCAGCTAAAAGAGGAGGATCGGCAGCAGATGTTATTAGCTCAGGGCTTATCTTCCATGGGAAAAAAAAAAAGAGATTTAGACAATAGAGACAGGAAACCAACTCTAAATATAAGAGGAATTTCCAGAAGCAGAAATGTTGCAGAAGGAGTAGAACAATACTCACAGAAATAATAAAAGAAAATTTCTCATAACTGAAGATAGGTTAGTGCCATTGAGTTGATTCTGACTCCTAGTGACCCTGTGTACAGCAGAGTGAACCCTGCCTGGTCTTCTCCATCATCCTCTCACCTTCCAGCGCTCTATCAGACAATGCTCCGCTGCTCTTCATAGGATTTTCATGTCCATCTTTTCAGAAGTGGGTGCCAGGCTCTTCTTCCCAGTCTGTCTTAGTCTGGAAGCTCTCCTGAAACCTGTCCACCATGGGTGACCCTGTTGGTATTTGAGATTCTGGTGGCATAGCTTTCAGCATCACAGCAACATGCAGCCACCACAATGCAACAACTGACAGACGGGTGGTGTGGATTGCTGACTGGAAAACAAACCCAGCCATGGTGGTGAGAGCATCTGATCTTAAGCGCTAGACCAGCAGGGCTGGCTTGAAGATAGATACATGGTCTCAAATTGAAAGGCCCACCAACACCAAGAAAAATAAATGGAAGGGGACCCATTGCCAGTGACCATGTATTTCAAGGGTAAAGGGAATTTCTTTCTAGCATCTAGGAAAAGAATTTTAAAGGTAAACACATAATCAGATTGGCATCAAACTGACTTTCTGCAGCCCAAACGGCTAAAACTCAACACATCAATATCTCTACAATTTTGAGGGAAAATTATGATAACCTAAGAATTTTATAACTTATCAAGCTATTGTGTAGGTGTGAAGGTAACATAAATTCTCATATATAGAGGGATTTAGAAACTACATTGTTACACTTTCTTACGGCTGCTGTAACAAATTACCACCAACTTAGTGGCTTAAGCAATACAAATGTATTCTCTTCCGGTTCCAGAGAGCAGAAGTTCTAACATCAAGGTGTGGGCAGGGCTGAGTTCCTTCTGGAGATTTTGGAGGCGATTTGACTTCTTTGCCTTTTCCCGCTCCTGGAGCTCACTCACATTCCTGGCTTTGTGGTTCTCTCTTCCATCTTCAAAGCCAGCAAAGTGGCATCTCTCTGATCGTTCCTCCATCATCACAGCTCCTTTGTCTCTCCTGTTCTGCCTCTCTCTTCCGTTTAAAAGGATCCTTGTGACTAAGTCAGGCCCACCCAGGTAATCCGTAGTCTCCCCATCTCAAGATCCTTCATTTGATGACGTCTACAACGTCGCTTTTACTGTGTAAATTACCATGTCCCCAGGTTCTGACGATTAGGACATGGACATCTTTTGGGGTTGAGGAGCATTATTCTGACTACCCCATATACACAAAGGGCCCTTCACGGAAAAAAGTAAAGATCATATAAATCTAAAATTTAATTAGAAGAAAACATATGAGAGCCAAAAAAATTTTGAAAGCAGGGAAGTAATGATTGGAACATGCCTTAATCATCCCTAAAATCATAGAACTACAGAACTATTAACATCGGAACAGACAGAAAGCCCACTAACAGGCCCAAGCATCCATGTGAATTTAAATCAATCAGAGAATGAGACAGAAATCCAGTTATGTTGTTAGGAAAATGAACAAATCATTTGAGGGAAAAAAAAACCCTTTAGATCCTAAACTCATGTCTTATGTCCGTGGACGGTAAGGATTTAAATATATATATTTAAACAGATAAAACGAAGAAACTCTCGGGAGAAAATTTAAACGAATAATTCTGTCATTTTAAAGTGAAGATGAATTTCTAAGTCTAACTCCCAAGGCAGAAGCCCCTAAGGAAAACAATGGGTGTATTTGAGACATAAACCATTAAATAATAATAAGGTGATTTCTGTATGGCCCAAATATCTCACAGTTAGTAGTTGAAAGGTCAGTGATAAATTATTTATAACAAAAATGACAACAGTTAATATCCTTATTATATAAAAAACTTTCACAAATAATAATTAAGAGATAATCACCATGAGAGAAAAACGGCCAAAGGACATGCATAGACACTTTGGAAAAAGAGTTGAACAGAATAGTAAATATGAAAAGAACTTTATCATATTAACCAGTGATTTTTTTTTTAAATGATGATACTCAGTTTTGGTGTGAGCAATTTTAACTGCTTGAAACTTTCTACAAAGTAACGACATGTACCAGAATTTCAAGTTTGCACATTCTTTGTAGCGGGCAAGAGTAATTCTTCACCAGGGGTTGGAGTAATGCCTCGGCCAGCAGGAGGCAGGTTTTGCAGCTTCCCGTGGGCTCTCGCCCTCTCTCAGTGATGGTGGGGGACCTTGTTTTCACCACAATGCTCTGCCTCCCTCACCCTCCCTCTCTCCCTACTCTCTTATCTCTCCCTTTCCACTCCAACTTATGTACTGACCTTGCAGATCCCTTTAATTCCCACCCAACTATAGGAAATTCTGGGACGGGTGGGCATAGGCATGGCCCTGCAAGGACAGCCTGAGTGGCCCAAGTGAAATGCACGTGCTCCTGTGGCCCTTGCCTGGGGTCGGCCTCTGTGGCCTCCCTGAGACCCTCCATTAATGTATGGGAGGGCAGTCTCTGCTCTTGTTATGTCTCCAAACACAGCCAAGTCTCTTTGTTCCCTGAGTTTGAAAGATTTAGGGCAGATAAGTTCCACTCTTCTCTCTCCCTCTCAGGAATATTTTGGGGGGGTTCTTGCTCCTCGGGCATCAATAGGAAATATAGGGGTGGGAGAGGTGTGAATCTCTTAGTAAAACTTGAAGCACAAAACAAATGCTTTTAGATAAACTCTAAATCATCATAGTACTTGAGTTCCAACAGCCTATGGTTTTCTATCTTTGTGGTTAGAAGTTTATGACTTTGAAGATGCAGGCCTGTGGATCCCCTGGGGAAATGGAGTCCTGGCGTCTTAAAAAAAGGAATTAGCAGCTGCTTAGCCAGCACACGCCAGGGGCAGAAAATACGTTTAAAATGAATTAATCCCCTACATAATTAAAATATTAATGCTAACTCTGGGACACGAGTTCCCACATACACACACACACGCACACACACACACATTCACACACCTTCACGCATACACACATATTTTCTCCTCCACAAATCAGACATTTTTCACTGACAACATTTTGACTTCAAATGGACACGGCAGATTCGTATTTACAGATTAAAAGGCTAAAACATTAGGAGATTCTAATCTGCAGTCTGCCGTTTTTGTCACCTGTTCTTGTCACCAGGCTATTTCCTGCTGGCAGTCAGACCCACACCATTATCTTTCCCTCAGCTTTCCCACTTCCATCATGAATGCTTATTTTTTAAATTAAATTATTTAATTGAGATTTATTTGAATCACTAGCACCATTTTTAGTAGAGAATTCAGAAAAACCAATGGAAGTAATCAAAATCCTTCAGAATCCTACAAGATCAAGTACTGTTAACATTTTAATGAATGTCAGTCTTTGATGGAGATCTTTGTTTTTCAAAAGTAGGATTGCACTGTTTGAAACCTATTTTTTCCACTGAATAGTTGATGAAAATTTTCCATGCATTACATGGTTTAAATATTTTTTTATTGATGCGCTTGTTTCAGTCTGTGGATTACTATAATTTAACTCAACCCCCACCTGTGACATGTTTTGTGGGTTTACTTTTTTAGTTGGTGCAACACAGCAAAATCTTTGTGCATATCCAAGCTTACTAATGTAGGATAAATTCCTAGAAGCAAAATTTTTCAAACTTTACGTGATTTAAATTTTTATACATATTGCAAATTTCTCCTCTTAAGATATGTAATAATGCACACTCCCAAAGAATGTGGCAGTGCTCATTTCCCTGTGTACTCACCAAGCTGGGGTATTATGTTTTAAATCTTAGCTAATTTGATAGGCAGAGTATTTGCACACATTTTGTGGATGATTCTAATGTTTCAAATTGAAGGATATGAATTTTACATTTTCCATCATTTATATGAGTATCAAAGATATGTAAAGTTAAATGATGACATAAATTTACATATAAAAGTAAGAATTAATAACTTGCGTTTATTTGCTGACTTTGATTTCATGTTTTTGAATGGCCATGAAGGTGAAGAAATGATCATGCTTTAGTATACAAAGCTGTTTCTAAAAGTGATGAAGAAAAGGGATGCATTTCCTCAGGCACAATTCTCTGTGTAAAGCATGAATTGTCGAGAAAATGGGGCCGGCCTGGTGGCACAGTGGTTAAGTTCTCACGCTCTTTCTGTGCTGCCTGGGGTTCGTAGGTTCGGATCCCAGGCACACACCTGGCACAACCTGTCAATCCACGCTGTGGTGGTGTCCCACATACAAAATAGAGGAAGACTGGCAGAGATGTTAGCTCAGTGACAATCTTCCTCAAGCAAAAAGAGAAAGATTGGCAACAGATGTCAGCTCAGGGCCAATCTTGGTCACCAAAGAAAAAAAAGAAAAAAAAGTGGAATAGTAAGAAATGAGTAGTGCAATTTGCCTGAAAATAATTAACATTGATATTGTTACAAAAAGTTGTTTCTAAAACTTCACAATAGGAATGAGCTCCTGGAACGAAAGACTTCAGTCTCTGACTGAGTTGCTTCCATGGAAATAATTTATATGAGTAAATCAACCCTGATGGATACCATCTATTATCAATGCTTCAATACTTAGCGTATCAGGGGAAACATGCAGAATGCTGCTGGTATCTCTTTAGAGAATGTGAAGTGCTGAATGTGTTACAAGTTTCTTTCCAGCATTCTAAGGAAAAATTATTTAAATTATCAAAAATCTACAGGTCCTTCAGTCACTCCATGACCTTTTAGTAAGGGCTTTCTATGTGCCAGTCTCCCTAAATAGCTTCCACCTTTAACGAGCAGATGGTCTCACATGAATAAATAAGTAATCCAGGTAAATAAATCAAAGTACCTGAGTGCGATCATGCTGGAACACCTGTATGTACAAGGTGAAGGATGAACCACATGGGTATGAGAGAGCACATGTACGCTCCTGCAAATATGTTTAGTACCCTACTGAGCAACAAGGACAATGACTGGGGTCAGCTGCGCTAGGCTGGGTGTGGTTGGGCGGCTCCACGCTGCAGGTTGGGTCTGGCTCTGCTCCACGTGATTCTCATCCTGCTCAGATCACCTGGCTGATGGTTAGGGTATGTCCTCCTCATGGCACAAGAGGGCAGCTGAACTCATCTGACACCTTTTAAGGCCTAAGCCGGGAGTGGGGGTGTAACTCTCACTTCCACTCACTTGCTTTACCTGGGGGGTGAGGGGGGAGGAAACCAGAACCAGGTGGGTGCCACCTGCACCATCCCTGGCCATTCAAATTGAGCCAACCCTCCCACCTGCCATAAGATCCTCAGCAAGTCAAAGCAGCCGGGGAAAACAACCCTGCCTCAGGTCTTTGCAGCTCGCAGTTTATTCTCATCCCGTGCCTAGTCACTTCTCTCTCCAGTTGATAACTTGTATCATAACTCTGCCTCCAAACTTTTGTTACCAGGTTCTGGCCACTAGGGCTTGGTCAATGCACTCAGGGTCCTCTTCCTAGTTTATTCCATCGGCTTCATGCTCAAGTCTGGCCTGCACATCTCTCGGATGCTAGAATATCATGCACTTTATACACTAAATTCTCCTTCCCTGTTTGCCCCTCTCCTCCAGCCAAGGAGGGAAACTCGCTATGAAAATGAGGGATGATACTTTACAATCCTTGGGCAAAACTGAACTGGCTCCCTGAATTAAAAAGAAAAAACACCTATCCCAGTGAGGAGTAGATCCAAGGATTTTATGTGTGTGCCCAACCTTGCATTGTCTTGCACCAGTCAAAGTTAATAAAGTCCTACACCAATCCTAAAATCCACCACCTAGATGGGTGGCTGTATATGCTAAGATAGACACGTAAAGGAAGGCATAAATGTGAGTCAAATTTATTCTTCCTAAAGATGAGTAAGAGTAGCAGAGCTTCCAGAATTTTCTTCCATCGTTCTTCAAGTTCTTGGCTGAATTAAGCTTCCCGTTTAACCTGAAGGGGTGTCTATGCAGAACGGCAATGTGTTAGATGATCTCATACTGGGCCGTCCCTGATGTCAGCTCGTTTCTACCTCCGAGTGTTGCTTCTCTTCATGACTCTCAGATTTCACATCTTCACTGTTCCTGAGGACACATCTCCTTTGTAAAGCGGAAATGGACGCAGTAAGATGTACTCATGATTATATTCAAATACATCGAGAGCCAGTTCTGATCCTCACAAGGCAGCGAGAAAGCTTTAGGATATTTTCATATAACTACTTACGAGAACAGAAGAAAGAAGAACTCCATAATTTTGCACGCTTGTTTCTAATGGGTCCAGCCTTGCATTCTCATTAGAATAAAATCATCCTACTTTTCATTTGGATAAGCTGTCATCTCTGCTTTTCTGTTGAGAAGTAGTGGGAAGACTTGATTGCTTGTTTCAATGTAAGATATGAAATTTTGCAAAAAAGGCTACTTATACAGATGCATTTTCAATCAGGGCTCCAGGCCCAGAAAAAAAATTTTGATTAATATTCCATTGAGGGTTTCAGCGTATGGTTTTGTGTTTAAAGGATTTGAGATGAATCCGTTGAGGAGGATGCAACTCTGGTTATGAATATAACAGTCTCTGGCTCTCCGATGCAAATGTAACCAGTTTAATACAAAGATGTTGGATACCCTGAGTTACGTAGGCTGTAACCAACTCAACGGTGGGAACTTGCTGTTATTCTGAAGGGATCTTTAGCATGTAGCTTAGTGCCCAGGACAGAGAGGACACAATAAGAGTTCAATGAAATGTCTTCATAACTGGTGAGATGCGTAGGAACTGTGGGCAGAAAATCAACAACGTTTGACAGAGTCTCGGAAGACCATCTTCCTGTTAGTGCTGCCCACCACCATGCAAACTTCCTAAATTCTTAACAGGACCCCTTCATTCAGCAAGCATTTGTTGAGTACTTACTCTCCACTAAACATTGTCCCTGGATATAAAACACAGCTGTTCATCAAAATGCATTTCTCCTTCTTCCCGGGTATACCAACAGACCTCATTTCCCAGCCTCCCTTGCAGTGACTGAGGCCATGTGACGGTTCTAGACAGTGGAATGTGAAGACAGATACGTGCCTCTCTTCAGGCCTGACCCTTTAAGTTCCTCAGTGCCCTCCTCCATGCTCTTCCTCTCTTCCAGTTGGCTGGGACGAGAACAACCATGTGGCTTCGGAATCCGTGTGCTGAGGATGGGAGAGCCTTCTTCAGCCTGGGTCTCTGAGGGACCACCAACCTGAACACCCGCCCAGGACTATTACGTGGAAGAGCTTCTATCATGCTAAGCCCAACACCAACTAAAACACTGGAGACACAAAGTCAGAGGAGAGGTGGTCCTGCCCTCAGGAAGCATCCAACCCTAGCATGGACTCGGATGGGCAGAAGACCACCATGTGGCTCTTTGTGCCTCCAAGGAAGAGAGTCACAAACAGAAAGTCCTTCCATCACATGTTCGTTCCATGGTAGCAGGTCCTTCAGAAACCTTCACAAGAAGGTCCTGGTTGGAGACAATTAGCCGAGAGGACCTGCCCTCAGGGATAAGTAGAATGATGCAACAGGCCAGATGCAGAGCCTGAGCATCTGTAAGAGGTCGGACTGAAGACTCCGACTCCTCACGTCTCACCGAGGTGAATCAGCACATGCTTGCAAAAGGGGACCCTCACCAGAAGAAGCAATTCTGCTTGAGTCCAGCTCCAACAGGTAAGGTATGCTGATTGCCAGCAGGCAAACTCTTTCCAGTACATTCATCTAAAGGGCCTTGGTATCCTCCCGTTTTAAAGTACTTCTATATGTATTTCTCATTCAATTCTCAAAATGACTGTACTGGCCGGTGAGGCAAGTTCGTTCAAGGTCATACAGCCAGTGGAGAAGCTAGGACTCAACTCTGACACCTGACTCAGTGTCCTTTCCTATCCAGTCAAGCTCTAGTTTATGTCAGGGCTTTAAGGCACATTTCCCTCAATGGTCCCTAGTATTTCTTAATATCCTCTATGAATTCCCAGACCAGCAGCAGATTTAAGCTCAATCAGAGCCAGGACCACATGAGGGATGCTCTGCCCCTCCCCAACTGCCACCACCCTTCAGGCAGCATTGCAGCTGTGCAGAGCATCGAGAAAATGTCACTGGGTGAGATTTAAATGTCATGATATCAATCTGTGTCTCTTATTCTGTTCCCCAGGCAGAATACAAATGAGGAGGACCTACGGATTGTAAAAGGGAGTTGGTGAAAAGCTGAGCTGTTTGCTAAGAAAGTCAGGGTGACACTGAGTCTGAAGTTTAACAGGTATATTTGAACCTCAGTTTCTGTAGAAGTTAGAACCCCGGCCATTATATTCCTCTCCTTTTTATTCCTCACCGGTATTCCCTTCACATTATTTATTTCAATTCGGTAAGTATTTACTGAGTACCTACTAAGGGAAAGGGTGGATGTTGGTGCCTCCCTGATGGCACAAAGTCTAGTGTGGAAGATGATTACTTAAAAACATGGAAATCGATTGCTTCGGTGTTCTCAAGGCTTCTGGAGGCCCGTTCCATTAATGTCCGAGCGAAACTAGTTGAGCCCCACCCCACTGACCGATGGAAGTCCCGCACTCCACCCGGGGTTTGAGGATTAGCGGATAAACAGAAGGATGTGTCCCATTACCACTCACTACAAATGTTATCAGCTCAGCTCTCAGACCCCAGGGATCCTCTCTTCTCCTGCAGCGTCACTAATGTACTCCTTCAGCAAGTGATTATTGAGTTCCTACTAGTTCCCAAGCCCCGTTTCATATGATGAACAAGACACAGCCCTGCTCTTGTGACAATGCTCCTTATAATCCAGGGAAGGACCCAGACAATTAACCAGCTACTCTCACTTCACCCAAAACTTGAACACCTCTGCTCCTCTGTCGTTCCCCCGAGCTCCAGTGGCTCAAGGCTGTCGGGCACACGTCTTTCATTCAAGGTTGAGGGGAAATGAAGAGTGATGACGGATTAGAGCTAAGAATACCTTCAAATTTAATGTCGGATTTCTCTGTTCCTAAAAATTCTCTGGCTATTCCTCCTCAAATGGCTTGCTCTCCTGAGCTCCCAGCCTCTGGGCCTCCACCTTGAGCATCTCCTTCAATCTTCCCCTTGTCATGGACTGAATTGTGCCCCCCCGCCCCCCACAAAAAATGATACAGTGTTGAAGTCCTAACCTTAGTTCCAGCTCCTTGGAATGTCACCTTGTTTAGAAATAGAGTCTTTTCAGAGGTAATCAAGTTAAAATGAGGTCTTTTGGGTGGGCCCTAATCCATTATGACTAGCATCCTTACAAAAAGGGGAAAATTGGACACAGAGACAGACATGCACAGAGGGAAGACGGTGTGAAGACACACAGAGGATTGGAGGGTGCATCAACAAGGCAAGGAACCCCAAAGATTGTGGGCCAATCATGAGAAGCCAGGAAAAGGCAAGGAAGGATTGTCCCCTGCAGGTTTCGGAGGGAGCATGGCCCTGCCAACACCTTGATTTTGGATTTCCAGCCTCCAGAACCGTGAGATAATACATTTCTGTTGTTTGAAGTCCCGCAGTATGTGATGCTCTGTTACAGCAGCCTCAGGAAGGGACTACAACGTCATCACTGAGAATCAAGCTCATCCCCCCACCCCCCAATCCCCATCCGTCAGGCTGCCTGCAGAAAACACGAACATTTTGCTCCTTCAGCATGTAGGGCAAATAGCTCACTTTAATCTCCTATACCCTGACCTAGTTTGAGGTTTTTTCAAAGCAAAAAAGTCATTTTTACCCCCTGATGAATTTTGCCACTTCCGTACAGCGAGAAAGGGGATGTTGGCAAGTCGCTTCAAAGAGATGAAGCCCAGAAGCTCTGGGTGAAGTGGTGGCTGGGGCCCTGGATCTCTGCCCACCATGGGCTCTGCAGCATCCACTTGGGAAACCCTGGACTAGACAGTGACCAGTGAGTAGACGCCCTCCCTGTGTGGGTTAGGGCACAATCGGGCTTCCAGATTTGGTGTGCAGCTCCCTCAGAACCTGAGAGCGCACTGATACGCAATTCGGGGATCTCTCAGCGTCCCAATAGACATGCAACCACCCATTATACCCCTGTCTCCCCTTCCTTAAGGATCTGAATCAAAGCAGCAGCAAGGGGGTGGTCGAAATGGGGAAAAGGGATGTCTCGTTTGGAGGCCAGAAGTCCAATAGCACAGAAGAAGAGTTAAGGGGATTTTTGCAACAAATGGGTATGGTGAGGGTTGGGGAGAGAATAAGAAGACGAGGAATTGAGGCCTTCATTCTGGGTGACGGGAGAAACAGAGTAATAATAGACATCCTTTGTGAAACTGGAGGCCCAGATTTGAGAGGAAAGGGATGGGATGGGCTCCATTTTGGGTACATGGTGTTACTGTTCCTTCTCTCTTCTAGAGTTTCAATATTTGACCCCAAATGTGGAGAATGCAGCGCATATGGGTGGTCTTTCAATAGCTGTGAAGGGAGTAGAAACATTTCTCCTCATGAAAATTCCATTTTAATTTACCAAAATAAACCAGAATCCTGGATTTCTGAATTAAACACCTAAGAGAAGATTTGAACAGAGAAAAACACCGAGTATTTTAGAAAAGTCACAGAGACCAATGAACCACCCACAAAATTGATTTCTGTGGCCCAACACAGGTCAATGACAGTTCAGTTAAAGGTCATTAACAAATACAAACTGCGATCAATTATTTAAATATAATTTAAGACAAACGTAGTGCAAAGCCTTTCCAAACCAGACAATCGATTTACTGAAAATAACATTATACTTCCAAGAGACCAGCCGGGCCCGAATCAATAAAATTACCCCCAACCATAAACCTTTTATCCGAGGCCAATTTATCATTATCAATATCTTTTAACAAAACAAGCATTGGATGTGCCACTCAGAGGATTCTGTGTGGTGATTTTCCTGAAAACGCTTATAAGCAAAGAGAATAATTTGTCCCTCCGTTCGCACATGCCGTCTCTTCCAGGTGAGGTTTTTGTTCAAAGGAATTGAAGGGAATCTGTTTTGTTATCTCCGTTCTTTTGTTCTAAACAGAAACTACAAAATTCAGCGTTGAATTCAACTGGACCATCACTTATTGGGCATCAAGACCGAGGATCTCAGCCTTTTTCTTCCCCACCACAAGCCGAATGATGGATGGTGCTCACATACACAGCTTTTCCCCTGGGTGGCCCAGGGCGACCTTTGCTTCCATCCCGTTCTTCACACTTAGGAACCTGTATCAGAGTGCAAAAGAGTAATCGTGACAATATTACTAGGACGATCTTAAACACATTCTAATTCTTGCCAATAAAAATAAAACTCATAAACATTGGTGCCTGAACTACCATTAGAATGACTATAATGATACATTAGCGGTTGGAGACCGCAGAGGTACAAGATGCTCTATGTTTGTGATCAAACCTCTTTCCATGACATATTATTTTAATGACTTTTAAAAGCGATATGCATTCACGGAGAAGAAAGGAGAGTGACCTTGAAACCTGTTAATTAGACAAATGAGGGTCTGATTCCTCCATTAATGGCTCCAAACCCATCCTGTCTCTGCAGTGTGGCTTTGCAAACCTCTACTCCGAGATCACGCAGGGAATTTAACTCTTTGTGGGGCAAATCTGATTTTCCCAACCATCAAGTCCTTGCCTAATATACCAACCACCTTAGAAAAAGAGGAGGCTGGGGGGGTGGGGGTCCCAGGAGGATTAGGTAACAGGCATAGGGAACAAGAAAGGGTCTGTTCCCACATCCACTTCTCCTCTGGCCAGTTCAGCAAGGTGGGCAGTCGGGGTAGACAGCAGCAGCTTGGGCTGGAGGCAGACTGGTGGGCTTGATTCCTTGCTGCCCCAAGAACCGGTCCTCAGCTAGAACACAAGGGGTGGGCCTTCCAGTTACTTGCAACCTACACCCCTTCTGAGTGTTCAGGGCCCTCACCAAACCGCATGTTCAATATACTTTTTGCTTTTCTTTTTAGTGAGGAAGATTAGCCCTGAGCTAACATTCACTGCCAATCCTCCTCTTTTTGCTGAGGAAGATTGGCCATGGGCTAACATCTGTGCCCATCTTCCTCTACTTTGTATGTGGGACGCCTGCCCCACCCCCAGCACAGCTTGACGAGTGATGTGTAGGTCTGTGCCTGGGATCTGAACCTATAAACCCCAGGCCGCTGAAGCAGAGCACATGAGCTTAACCACTATGCCACCAGGCCAGCCCCTCAATATACTTTTTAACTTTTTTTTCCTCCCCAAAGCCCTGGTGCATAGTTGTATATCCTAGTTGTGAGTCCTTCTGGTTCTTCCTTATGGGTCACCACCACAGCATGGCACCAACAGATGGGTGGTCTGGCTCTGTGATCAGGAAATGAACCCTGGCCACTGAAGCAGTGAGAGCACTGAACATTAACCACTAGGCCATCAGGTACTCACAGTAGTAGGATGTGCTTGGACTGGAGGTGGGTTGTTTCTTCTTTATTTCTCCTCCCCTGAACCACCTGCTCTTCATACACAGAGGTACGCACATGCACACACACATATGAACACCACAGACCTGTGGAAAAGAGGTGGTAATTTGAGCAAGTATGTTCTAAGGTGATTGACAGATGTTTAAGCTGACTCTTCCTTTCGGGAGAAATCCCGCCCCATCCCTGAATATTTCTTACCTGTTATTCCCATAATAGGACAAATCCCAGCACACCTCTTACCCCTTTTGCCTTCCCACTGCCTTCCTGGGAATCCAGCAGTACCTGAAGCTTCTCTCTGATAAGAGATTTCACAGGAACTGACATCTCACTATGGGCTCCCCCATGTGGACCCATACAAGGAAATGCTCATGAAGTCTTTGCCCCACAAACTCTGGACTCATACGTCAGTCCCAATATGCCCACTTCTCCTGCAGCTCACTCAGCAGCAGCTGGTCAGCTCCTCTCTGCCTTTTACCTGTTTTCTGGGAGAGTCAGAGGCCAGTCCTGCAGGGAACACGCCTCAAGCTCTCCAAGGGGTCCTGGTGAGAAGCCTCAAACCAACCTCCAGATAGGAACGGATACCCCTCGCTTCTTCCCTGACTCACAGACATGATAGCCTTTTCCAAAAACCCTCTTCATATACCCTCCTTCTCAGTCTCCACATCCCAACATCAACACATATAAAGATCTTAAAAAGAAGTGGGTTTTTAACATACATTGACATTTCTGCATGGAGTTTTCAAAATCTATTGTCTTCAAGCTTCACTTGAAGCGAGACAGGAAGAGTCCCATTTTAATGTGTTGTTACACCGTTTTACAACCAATGACTATCATGCACATCACAAAGCATGTGGCCAAAGCTGGAAGCTTGTCTGGACCCACCCAACCTGGCAAAGCAGTTTTACACGGGGAAAGAGACTGAGCATCTGACCATGACGGCCACAGGAGCAGGAGCTTGGAGCCCAAGGGTGGGGCCCTCCAAGGCCCCTGCTGGGCCATGGGAGGCAGCAGCAGTCAGATAGATTCCATTAGCATGTGCAGGACATTTTCAAATGTGATCCTGTGTGGCAGCCATAGAAGCACCATGCTGTTGCCTCGTCAGATTCTCCAGCTTCCTCCCCACCCGGCATTGAGAGGGAGAGGACTCCCAAGGACTGAATACCCTACTGGTTATAAAGTTTATTTATTTCATATCTCCCACCGGTAGACCACAAGTTCTGTGGCAACTCAAATTCTGTTTTGTTCATTGCTTTATCCCAGCCCCCAAATATTGCCTGGCACATAGGAAGTACTCAAATGCTTGCTGGATAAATAGATGGACTGACATCTGTTTATTCTTCAGCTCCTAGCTCTTGAGCTGATTTTCTACTCTACCAACTCATTTTCCTGCAATGGCCAAACCACAGATCGCCACCTCCCTTGGAATCCAAAATATTGCAATCCTGTTTTTCACCTGAAACCCATTTCTTCTAATCTTAGAGAAGGTGCCCTTTTGAGAAATGCAAAGTCTCTCAGAATTTTGTTGGTACATTCTGAAGGTTTTGATTTCTTGCGATAGGTCTGTTTCATGGGGAGAGAGATCCTTGTTCTATTTTCTCAGATTATTTCCCTTCTTTTGACCTCCTGCATCTCTGCACGTACACTGATGATTTTTCTGTGTTGGCCATTCTTTCAGAATACAATTGTTCATTAATATTGGAAGTTGAGTTTTGTTTTGTTAGAGATTATGTAAGGGCATAGACAAATATTTCAGTATCTAACAGATAGAAAAGTAATTACATATATTACTATAGAAATTATAAAGTTTCTGTGAAAAACTACCAAAAACAGAAGTAAGATAAATGACAATCTGGGGGAAATAGTTTCAATTTACATGAGCTTTACTATGTAAAGAGCTTTTAAAAATCAATCAGAAAAAAATACTCCAAGAGGAAAATAAAGATGAAATTTAATTCAAAGAGAAAATATGTAAAAGTTTAATCAGCATTAATCAACAAAATGATGATTAAAATAACTATGTGATATTATTTTTTATCTATAAGCCTAAAGATAGAAAAGAATAATATCTGATGTTGCAAAGACAGGAGAACATTCATGTATTTCCACTGGGAATATAATTTGGTGGAACTTTCCCTGAAAGTGTATTTCTTCTATACGAATCAAGAAGCCTAAGCAGAATTCATGGTTGATTCAATAGTGTCTGCCCAGGTTTAGGATAAGGGTGGCACTCAAGGCCAGTCTGTCTGCTCTGGGTCCATGGTGAAGTCTGGGTTGGGAAGAGCTGCTTCAAGGAGTATGACTTAATGAAGGATGCTCTTCTAGCAAGGTCACCATGGAGGTGTGGCCTGACCAGACTCTCCGAGCAAATCCCAATGGACCATTTTAGGGCTGACCCACAGAGAATGATCACATCTAAGGCCCCAGGTCTCCATCCTAATTTGCCTTTCTGTAGTCATCATCTTTTTCCTTCCCCCAGATAGTATTTTTTTTG
This sequence comes from Equus caballus, assembly GCF_041296265.1. Taxonomy (NCBI): domain Eukaryota; kingdom Metazoa; phylum Chordata; class Mammalia; order Perissodactyla; family Equidae; genus Equus; species Equus caballus. Next base: position 20,967,830 of record NC_091689.1, on the reverse strand, counting down.
TCATCTCCAGTGGGCTAATTTAGAAACTAGAATAAAAACAAAGGAATACGCAAGCAAGTGTGTATTATAATGAAGATGAATTTGGTTTGCTTCTGTTTAATCATAATTCTTTGTTATAAATAGAGACATTCTTGAAACACATTCTATGATACACCTTCCCCCATAGTGGCAGAAGAATGTGCCAATCAGACAAATTCAACCTAGGAGAGGGAGCGTCAACACACATCATCCCTCTCTTTACAGTCTGTGTTCTGAATCAATGAGATATAGAAAGAGACGCCAGGCAAGAGATGAGAATATCAGCTCTATCAATGGCCAAAGTGCATTGGAGATATGGCTTGAGATGTTGGCCAAGTGGGCTCCTAATGCTTTGCCACAGAATTAGCAGATACCCACCTGGCCACCCACAGGGCTAGACACCCATGGGACTTCGCCCTTAGGGACTGATCAGGGCAAGACCATAGGCCAGAACGCACCTCTCTGCATACAGGCAGGTTCAAGAAAGGGGTTAAGAAGGAGCCAATAGTCTCAGTAGTCATCAATAGTCACCAATGGTTGACTACTCCTCTTCCTCCTGGGGGAGAAATGAGTGACAGGTGAGGAGAAAGGGGGTTAGCCCAGCTTCGTGGTTCTCAGTCTTAACCTACCTGCATGTTACAATCACCTGGGCTCCTTAAAAAGCCCAGATGCCCACACAGGACCCCAGAGATTCTGACTGGATGGATGGAGGTGGAAACCAGGCACCAGCCTTTTTAAAGCCCCCTGGGTGATTCTGATGTGCAGCCAGCACTGCAAATCCCTGCCCAAGCTGAAACCCACCACGAGGAAGCCTCGGGTATGGGGACCCAGCATCCCCACCCAATCAGGACCATCCATGTTCTGAATCGTATGAAACAGGCCAGTGACCTCAATGCTGGCCATCCTAACTATACTGATCCAACCCCACAGCTCCCAGCAAGGCTGGCTAACAGAGGTACGCACGAAGAGTAGGAGCGAAGATAGGAGCATCTGGAATACACATATTCCTCCGAGCATCCAAGTCCAGGTGGTGGCTGTAGGTTCAACAGGACTGACTCCTGACTCTGACATGTCGAGTAAAGAGAAACGCAGGTGGTTCCTTCCACCACTGCAGAGCATCTTTGGAGCGTCCATCCAGGCTTTCAGTCACTGGGCCTCGTGGAGACTGCTCACGTAGGGTTCCCACGCATGCAATGGTTCAATTGAATAACAGTAAATGCAAAGACATCACCGTTTGACAATGTGTGGGTTGCAAATAATGGATGCCAATGTGCAGAAGGGAAATGGGGATTATTCTGAGGCATTAACTGTAACAAAGGCTTTTCAGCAGATTAACTTGCTACCATAAAACAGACAAATATTTAAAACTGACTCATACTAAATATTCACGTGGTTGTGAATCAGAGGTGACAGTTACGTACTTCGCTCTCGTGTGCAAAAGTACATAGTGTTATTTTTCATCGCTGTTCCCCTGTTGATCTGAATCCCTCCTCTGGGACTGGTGAGGTGGCAGGACAAGGAGGTGGGGCCAATGGAGGGCTCTTTTTCAGCATTTGTTGCCCCTTTCTCCAGGCAAGATGACATCTGGGTAGAGAGGAGAGTGGACTCAACCACACAGCGTGGGGGCGGGAGGGTCTTGAATCCACCGCTGGGCACTGTGCTGACCTTGGGTATTGCCCTCCAAGTGCACTCCCATCCTTCCCACCCCACTCTGTGTCCTGTGAAGCTGACCTGTATGGACCCCATCCATAGGTCTCCTTGCCCTGCAGCTACTGGTTGGGTTTGGTCAATGGAGACATTGACAGGAGATGACGGGAGGGGAGGACATTGGGGCCAGGGTATTTATTTCCCTGGTTGCTTCCCTATGGGGTCACTGGGGGCTGCCTGGTCCCTCAGCTAAAGGTCTCAGCTCCTGGGAGGCAGTCCTCTCCATGTAGCCCTCCCCATGTCTGGGTTCAGTAACCACTCCCTCCTCTCACTCTTCTGTCCCCCGTGGTCCCCTGTCCTCAGACACACCTTTCAAGAGAGTTCCTTTATTCACCTCCACTCCAGGTATCCTAGCTCCAGTGTGCCCTCTGTTCCCAGAAGGAATTCTGACCCAGGAATGGGACCCTCTCAGGCCTCTGAGTGATGCTCTGATTCCACTTGTGCCCGCCTGACCTGGTACCAAAGCCTGAGACTCCCTCGGCATGGCCAGGCACCCAGTGGTCCCACATCGGTTCTCGCTGGAGCTGCGGGCCCTCAGGGTCTCGGCCACAGCTGGCAGCCTCAGCCTTGGGGTCTTCCCACACCTCCCTACGGGTCCCGGGGCAGGCCAACACTCCAGAACACCCAGCATCCCTCTTCTGGATCCTTCTGGACCACAGGGTACACAGAACCTGGCTTTCACCTCTTGGCCTCCTCCCCTTTCCCCTCCTCCTCCTCCCTCCCATTCTGAAGGGTCTTGTCCCCACCTTCACGCCCAGGAGGACCTCCTCTGGGTCAAATGCATGCCGCTCCCTATGCTACGACTCCCTTTGCTCCAGGGAGCTCACACTCCTCTTCTTAGGGGGAGGAAGAGGACTCAGTGGCTGAGTCTTAGGGATGCACGGGGTACAGGCAGAGAACCTCATCAATACTGGAATTTTCCCCACTGTACCAGAATAAGCTCAGAAATTCATATTCGACTAACGTTTGGGGAAGTATCTTCTTGAGGGCTTCAGGCTGTGACAGTGGCATAAGCCCTCTTAAAAAATAACTAGGGGGAAACAAACCAGGACAGGAGCTTCCCCTACCCACACGGCAGGACTTATCAGAGGCTTTTCTACTCTGTTGTGCTTTAAAACTCTCTTAGGGGATATACAGGATGCCACCTTCTTTGTGATGTTTGATCGCAGATCTCTTTTTTCCACAGAGCGTCTCACAGTGCCAGCGTTCTGCCAAACACACTCTGGGAAGCCCCGCTCTGATAGAATTAAATGTAGAATGCCAAAGTTCAAAGTCGTTTCAGAAGAGCAAACTAAACATATTTCTCCAAGGCAAAGGGCAGGCGAGAAATGGAGCGGCGAGGAGCACTAAAGCCAACAGCACAAAACACGAAAGCAAAGCAGGACAAGAAATGAATTAAACCCACTTATTAAAATGCCAAGATTCCCCTGACATTCTACTTACAAAAATACACCCAAAGGGGAAAAACAGGGAGATTGAAAATAAAAGGATGAGCAAATATACAATATGCAAATGTTAGCGTATAAAAAGAACAGATAGAAATATAATTGCAGAGAAGCTGAATTCCAAACAAATGCTATTTAATGGGGCAAATAGGACCATTTTTAATGGACACAAAACCCAACGCAATGTGAGAAGATACTGGTGTTAGAGATTCGTTGATGGATTAAAGTCAATAAAGCAAAAATTACTATAACTGCAAACAACGTTTAACAGAAAGGCAACGGTAAGATTTTAAAACAATATTGTCAGTCCAAGAGAGATTAAACACCACAAAATAAATATGAATGCATGAGATTTGATCGATGTAATTAATGAGAAATTTCTAGACATGTAATTTTTTCCTAGAAATAAATAAGCTTTTTTGCTTACTTTAAGTATCCATGGAAATTTAGAACATTTGTCATATGCTCACCTCTACAGATCTCGTGTATTCCACAAAGCAATACAAAAATCACATTTTTTGCCATGGTACAATAAACTTACAAATTAACAACATGAGCTCAAAAGAAAACACAAAAATCACTCCAAAATATTAAAATTAAAGTCATTTGTCTAAAAACCTGTAGGATTAAGAAGTAAATAAAAGTGTACAATGGTGGGCTACTTAGATGGGAATGAAAATGAGAACACACTATCTCAAAATATGTATGTCAGAGCCACTAAGATCATCAGAGAGAGAGGCACATTTTTTTTAAAAAAGAGATAACAGGAATTACATATACTAAAAATTCACCTCAGGATTCAGGGTTTTTTTGTTTTTACACAAAATTAGTCCTAAGGAAACCTGGAGAAGAAGAATAAAGGAAATATGGCAGAAATTAATTAATTAGAAAAAAGAATGAAATCTATAAATGTAACCAAGAGTTGCTTCCTTTTACAAAAATCAGCAAAATAGGGTTTGTCAAATCTAATTTTTAAAAATCTGAAATACAAAGAATAAAAATTAGAAATTTATAAGTTGTTATAAGAAGAGATATGATACTATTTCTTAAAGGTACAAACCTCCTTAGCAAAATCATACAGTAATTAACTTGAAAATGTCAATAAAGAGAAATATTTTGTCCAAATTTTTAAATAATAGAAATTTTAAATAATGGGGTCAATAACCAAAAAATATTGTAGACGTTTTCAAATGATTACTCCTTAAAGACTCTGGTTTCAGGTATCTTTTTAAGGAAATGACAATGATAATGTAACAGAAAATTTGTTTTTGAAATGCTAGCCTAAACCTGACTCCAACATTTGACCAGAACATCAGAGATATGCACTGAAAATTGGTCTCACATTTAACTAGGATGTGAAGATCTTACTCAAAATCCTACCACACGCCTGTGTTCTAAATCTGAATATACACATACATGGATGTATAGAATTTACCCCAGAAATGGAAAGATGTTACAAACTTTAAATAATGTCCTGTATTGATATTTGAAAAAAGAAAAACATAACCATTTCAGAAGGTGTTGAAAATGCATTTAGTACATTTCGGTTCTCTTTCCAGGTGTAGCTCTTTGAAAACCAGGACTGAAAAGATTCTCGCCTCACAGATTAAGAATAGTTGTCTTCAAAGAGTCGTCATCATGGTCAGTGCTTCACTTGAAGCTCCAAGAAATCAGGGGAAAATGAGAATTGTGACTCTGGCTACTAATTTATTCATTTTTCCAACAAATATTCATTGTGGGTCTACCAGCTCCCAGGTGTGGTTGTAGGAATGGAAGACACCTAAGACAGTGTGATGATACGTCGTGATCATGTCATTGCTACGATTGCTGTTATGATCACAATTGTTGTAATTATGTTAGTCATCATCATGATTATTATATGCCTCAAGTATCGACGTGCACTGCAATATAGAACACGTCAGAAGAGAATTCACCAAAGCGTGTGGACAAAATTAACACCCAAAAGAATTGTCCTGTATACCCATAATTCTGAATTAAGAGATGTGGTAGAAAAAGGATCCCACTCACTGTAGGGACACAAAATATCCCATAAAACAGCTCGAAATCATCTCAAAGACAAATGAAAGTTGCACTGAGAACCGTGAAAGAATCTTCAGAAGGGAGAGAAGAAAGGAAACCCCGTATTTCTGAGTGGTAAAGCAGAATATTCTAAAAAGGCATTTTTCTCCAAGTTAATTTTGAAGTTCAGACAATTTCAATGAATAATACAAATAGAGTTGTTTTTCTGTTTGCTTATTTTAGAATTTGGGAAAGGGGATTCAAACAATTTTTTTTTCTGGAAAAATAAGCAGACAAAAGAGGCAAGTAAATGTTTTTTAAAAGGATATGGTGGGAAGGGTCGGCCCCGTGGCCGAGTGGTTAAGTTCATGGGCTATGCTTTGGCAGCCTGGGGTTTCGCCAGTTTGAATCCTGGGCATGGACGTACGCACTGCTCATCAAGCCATGCTGTGGAGGCATCCCACATAGAGGAACTGGAATGACTTGCAACTAGGATGTACAACTCTGTACTGGGGTTTGGGGGAGAAAACAAAAAGAGGAGGATTAGCAACAGATGTTAGCTCAGGACCAATCTTCCTCACCAAAAAAAAAAAGAATATTGTGGGAAAGACTACATCCATTGGATGTTAAGATATGGTAGAGGTAGACACTCATTCGTGCACTTGGTAGATATTAATTGCAACCTGGTTTGTACCAGACACTTTCATGGCCATCAGAGGCTACAACAGTAAAAGAAGAGAATTAGTCCCCACCCTCCTGGGGCTTGTGATCCAGTGTGTCAGGCTACATCAAGTGGTGATAAGTGGCATGAAGAAAAGGATGCACGGTAAGTTGTAAAGAGCAACCAAGAGCATAGGGCAAGGCTGTTCTGGATTGGGTGTCTGAGGAGGTGACCCCTGAGCAGACACCTCAGTGAAGGGCAAATAGAGCTGAATGGATGTTTGTCAGAGCTGAGCTCAGGTGGAGGGGACTGCCTGTGCCAAGGACGAGGGACTGCTGGGTGTGTTTGAGGAAGAGCAAGGACATCAGAGGGATGGGGAGACCTACAGGAAATGAGGTCTGGAGGTACCCAGGGAGCAATGCAAAGCATTAGGGCCTTAGGGGTCCAGGGCAGGCATTGTCCCAGTTTCCCCAGGATGGTTCTGGTCTACATCTATTGGCCCATGTAATTAATAATGCCTCCCTCATTCTCCAGTTCTGTTTCTTCTCATAGAGTCTGCTACAGCTCCATAAACAAAATCAATCTACCCTTGGAAGGTAAAATATTAAAGCCCATAGAAGAAATCACAGGGAAAAAGCTTCATGACTTTGAGTTAAGAAGGGAATTCTCAATCAGAATACAGAAAGTGGTAACCTTAAAGGAAACATTGACACATTGGACTTCATTAAGAAACTATGTTCATTGAATGACTCCATTAATGAGCCTGGACTGTGTCATGCTATAAAGCAAGGAAGTGTTCAAAGATTGATCCCCAACAAGATTTGTCCAAACTGTCATTAAGGACCTCCCACTGGCTAAATTTAGGACAATTCAATTTCCCAAAAGAACTATGGCAAAAATGAACAATAACACGTTGAATATAAAATGAATACAGGAGTCCATACTATACTAAAAAATATAGATGAATGAATAAACAAAGGAAAGAAGGAAAAGCTCTTTTTTTGATGGTAGAATGCCAACTAATAAATGTAGAAGGCATAATAGAGTTAGAAATTCACCATTTTACAACCCTTGTAGTAAATAATTATTTCAGACAAGAATTTAGGTGAATGTTTATTGGGGAGCACAATATCAACATGGTATCCTCTCCTCACAGATTACATATTGATTGCATAGAAGGAAAAGGTACCTTTCCAACTGGAGGAATTGGGTAGATAATACCTTATTTGAGTGATCAAAGTGATGGCATAAGTCTCCTGAAGTGATGCATTGAAAAGGGTACAGCATCAATGAAATATTCTGAGAAAAATAAATACCTTGAATTCAATCCTGAAGAATCAACCAAAAATATCCATATTAGAATGCATGCTACCAAATGAATAGTCTGTATTCTTCAAAAATATCAATACTATCATAAAGACTAAGAACCTATTCAGATTAAAGAGGTCTAAGGATATGTGACAGCTAAATGCAGTGTGTGATCCTAGATTAGGGAAAAATGCTATTACAGAGACGTTACTGGGACAATCGGCAAATTTTAATGTAAATTATTTGTTATATAATAGCAGTATAAAAATGTTAAATTCCTCAAATTTGATAATAGTATTGTGGTTTTGAAAGAAGATGTCCTTGTGCTTAAGACATCCTTACTTGAGTATTTAGAGATGAAGCGTTATGATGTCTATAACTTACTCTCAAATGATTCATAGAAAAAGTTGATAGATAAATAGATACATGATAGATTGATAGATATAGATAAATAGGTAGATAGATAGATGATAGAATAAATGTGGCAAATAGTTGACAATTGATGAATCTAGATGGAGCTATATGGGTATTCATTAGATAATTCTTGCAACTTTACTGTAGATTAAAAGGTTTTCAAAACAAAAAGTTTAAAAATTATAGAAAATAAAATAAATTTTTAAAAATTCAAAAAAAGAAGATTCAATAGAAAAATGGACAAATGTTATTGGATAGAGCCAGGCCTGATGGCCTAGTGGTTAAATTTTGGCACTCTCACTGCTTCGGCAGCCCTGGTTTGGTTTCCAGTCACAGAACCACACCGCTCCTCTGTCAGTAGCCATGCTGTGGTGGTGGCTCACACAGAAGAACTAGAAGGACTACTATGATATACAACTGTGTACTGGGGCTTTGGGGAAAAATAGAAGAAAAAAGAGGAAGATTGGCAACAGATGTTAGCTCAGAGTGAATCTTTCACTGCAAAAAAAATAGTTATTGGGTAAATGGTCGATAAATATTTGAAAGTGAGAGTCCAGGTCATTAGTCGGTGGCGAGAGAGTTGACAGCAGAATAAATAAATAAATTGTGATTTGTTATGGAATACTATACAGCAACAAAAATGAACAAACAATTGCTAAACTAACAACATGGATGAAACTCACAAAGCTAACAGTGAGTGAAAGAAAACACAGACAAAAGAGTATATAGTCTATGATTCCGTTTATATAAACTTCAAAGACAGGCAAAACTCATTTATGGAGTTAGAAATCAAGGGGCACATGATCCAGCAATCCTACTTCTTGGGATATATACAAAGGAAATGAAATCAGTGTCTTAAAGAGATGTCTGCACTCCTATGTTCATTGCAGCATTATTCACAGTAGCCAAGATGTGGAAACAACCTAAGTGTCCATCGATGGCTGAATAGGTAAAGGAAATCTGCTATATATATACAGTGGAATACTATTCAACCTTTATAAAGCAGGAAATTTTGTTATTTGTGACAACATCTATAAATCAAGAGGACATTATGTTAGGTGAAATAAACCAAGCACAGAGAGACAAATACTGCATAGTCTCACTCATACGTGGAATCTTAAAAAGTCTAACTCACAGAAGCAGAGAATAGAATGGTGACCGCCAGGGGCGGTGGGTGCGTGGGGAGAACGGGGAGATGTTGGTCAAAGTTTCAGTTACGCAGGATGAGTATGTTCTGTGGACCTCATGCACAGCATGGTGACTATAGTTAACAATATCGTATTGTATATTTGGAATTTGCTGACAGAGTAGGTCTTAGATGTTCTCATGCACAAAAAAGAGACAATTATATGAGATGATGGATATGTTAATTGGCTTGATTTGGTAACCATTTCACAATGTATATGGATATCAAAATATCTCATGGGACACCGTAAATGCATACAATTTATATTTGTCAATTACATCACAATAAAGCTGGGAAAAAAGAAATCAGGGGTGCAAGGGGGTTTCTAGAGGCTGATAATGTTCTGATTCTTGCTCTCGGTCCTGGCTACACCAGCGGGTCCACATTGCTAAAATCTATCAAGCTCTATAGTTATTATTTAAGTTTTTTTAAAATATGCTATCCTTCATTAAAATTTTGTTTTAAAAAAGAAATATAAATATAACAGTCCTATAATGGAAGAAAAACTCATGGGAAAACTTTCATCTCCAGCTCAAAAGGAGAGAAGTAGCCTGCCAGCTTACTTCACTCTCAATCATTTCCTGAAGGACCGACTGGATAAGCCCTGTGATTAGCTCTGGAATTGTGCGAACGTGAGTCACACCGATGAACGCTGCATACTTTTGAGAGGAACCGTGAGTAATTCCCACATGAATGGGAACCTGGAATTAATCACTGACTACTAAAGCGGTACAAGTGTTTGAATTAGGAGCCAACAAAATAAAGCAAAACCCACTAAAACATGCTTTGGGACAGAAAATTTATACTTCAGATATGTATTCCAGACAAAACAAGGGTGTCATCCTGCCGCATCGCACAGGAGTTCCACCCAGCACAGGCGCCATGATGCCACACACGTAAATCCAGGGATTTCAAACTTGAGATTCATAATTGCAACTCAATGGATTACTTTTAAAAAAAATTCTATTGGTATCCTATAGTTTGATTTTTACCCTTAGCATTGGGAGCTAATCAGAAGAAAGTTTTAATTTGTCACAAAAGCCGAGTGCTGTTAACTGAAAAGAAGTCAAAGTGAAATTCAACAACACACCCTCCAAAAACAAGGCCACCAGCCCAGTCTTGCCATGTGTGTCTTCAGTTGGAGGACACGAAAGCTCAGAAATATTATCCAGGGAGGCCGCCCCAAGGTCTTACTGAGCAGGAGCACTTGGGTGGGCTCCCATACTTTGGAGCCCACTCCATGTCCAGAATCTTGGTGGGTTAGAATGCTCAGAGCTACACAGTCTCATTCCAAGAAAATTCAGTAAAACCTGGAGTATGCTTAAGAACGCCTACAGATTTACAATAAGGAACGGGAATGAACCTCATAAAGCTGAGTACATTCATGGTGATCCTATAAACAGGTCTCCTGTTAGCAAGTCTCTATGAGAAAGCATGGAACCAAAAATAAAAGGAATGCACTGGATATTCTTTTTTTTTTTTTAATTTTTATTTATTTATTTATTTTTGAGGAAGATCAGCCCTGAGCTAACATCTGCTGCCAATCCTCCTCTTTTTGCTGAGGAAGACTGGCCCTGAGCTAACATCTGTGCCCATCTTCCTCTACTTTATATGTGGAATGCCTGCCACAGCACAGCTTGCCAAGCGGTGCCATGTCCACACCCAGGATCCGAACCGGCAAGCCCCGGGCCCCCGAAGGGGAATGTGTGAACTTAACGGCTGAGCCACCGGGCTGGCCCCTGCACTGGATATTCTTAATGGCTAAAACCAAAAGCCATAACAGCCAGGAGAACAGAGTTCAGATCCGCATAGAGTGGCTCCGGCTCTCCCTTAAAGAGGGCAGAACTCAGAAGTGGTGGGTTTGGACATTGGTTCTGCCTCTTTCTGTCTGCACGACCTGGAGTAAAGCACTTGGTCTACATGATCCTTAGGTTCCTGATCTATACAATGGGGATGTTAGTGCCCACTTTCGGGATGATTGGGAAGATTAAGGAGATGATAGATGTCATAATGCCGTACACATGTAAAATATGGTCATTCTCAGTCTGGTCTGCTCCCTCCCACTTTCAGGTCTGAAAGCTCTTACCTGGATGCTGAGTCCCACAAGGTCCTAATCCATCCTTAGCAATACTGGGCATATACCTGTCCCCAGAAGGTGGTGTGATCCGAATCAGTGTTGTTCTTGTGAACAAGATTCCCGCCAGGCTGTCAGGCTGCCCCCAAGGCACGCACACTATGAAGTTCTGGCCTTCCTCCAGCGCCTTCTATGCTGTTCCAGGTGATGGAACAGGCTCCCCACATGGTTCCTGGATTTGCTCCCCAGTTTCTTTGTTAAGTTGATTTCACTCCTTCCCATTGCACTTGGCTGGATCCTCATGGCCTGTCTATAGCTCACCGGTTCTTTCTTCCTAGGGCCTTACTGGTTTTCTCCCCTTTACCCCAAGCCAGTGTCTTGGCTTCTGCCCAGTATTGGAACTCTCTGGAAACTAACACAATAATTCCTGCAGTGTGGCTTCAAGTGCCCCCGAGGTCAACGTTGGCCACATGCCAGCCCAGGTTTGCTATGTGTCAGAAATTGTGGCCTTAATTCTGAATAATGACCGTTCATAGCATGCAAAAACAGGTGTTTATGTAGCTCCTGAGTCTGGGGGTCAGTTAGGGGGCCAGCTAGTCTAGGGTCAGCTTGGCTGGGGTGGCTCTGCTCCATGAGTCTCTCATCCCTGCCTAGGACCAGCAGGCTGCCTTGGTCACACATCTCCTTAGGCAATGGCAGAAGCACAGAGGTGCAAGCAGAAACACATAGGCACGTTTCCTGCCTGCTGCATCCAGTCTGCTAACATCCCATTGGCCAAAGAAAACCGCGTGGTCGAGCCCGTCATAAAGGCGTGGGGAAGGAGTCTTGCCCACAGCGGGTGGGCACTGAGAAGTTACATGGCAAAGAGCACAGATTCTGGGAACAACAGTGCACTCCTGTTTATTCTCATCTTTCAGAGGCTGGTTCAGACATTCTCGTGTCTGCCATGTCGAGTACCAGATTCTCCCTAATGTCCCTGCCACTCCTGACAGAGATTCGTGGCTTGACCAAACTTTAGTCAGGCTCCTGAATCTTCTCCTAAGCCCATCTTTGCACTTCCTTATAAAATCTAGTTTTAGCAAGAACCCTGCAAAGGCAGTTTACCCAGAAGGCCCCACCCTCGATACCTGATCACCCTCCATACCTGGGCAGGTTTCTCATCCTCCGTCACCCCCCAGGAGAGCTCTGATCGCCCTGGCTGTTTTCAGCAAGAATTCTGTAGGTCAGTTTAGCCAGAACCCCCTTCACTGCTGATGTTTCTACTTACTAATTTTCCATCCGCCAACCGCAACCCTGCTCCTCGGCTATAAGTTCCAGCGTGCCCACGCTGTGTTTGGAGACGAGCCCTCTCTCTCTCTCTCCCACTGCAGAATCCCATTGCAGCAGTCCCTACACTTATTGCAATATACCTGTTAGAGTCTGCCTGACCGTCTTTAACAGGCCCATTAAATTTATTTTCCCATATCATCCCTCATTTCGCCCCTATTGTTCTACTTTACAATTGGCCATTTCTTCTTATGCTCACATCTCTTCGCAGAGGAAACTTTCATGGCCCCCAAAATAAGTGGGGTCCCCTTATTTCTCTCTGTCATAGTGCTCTGAAGTTTTCCTTCTTAACACCTGTTTGTGAGCATCAAAGGAAGTAAATCCTGGAATCGTAAATACTGAGAGCCTGCAAGGACCTGAGGATCCTCTGGTCCAAGTTTGTTGCCTTAGTGACGTATAACCTGAGACTCCGGATAGAACCCATGCTTACCTGGCTGGTTTAGCAGTGGTCCAGAAAATAATTGATCTCTACTGACAAAGGACGCAGATGTCGTGAACTGGCCAAATCATGCAACAAGAAACATGAATGGCCAATGAACACATGAAGAAAATAATATTCTACTTGCACTAGTAGAAACACAAAGTAAAATGAAATGTAAAAGAAAGAAATGAAAAGTAAAGTATATATACATAAGCATAGGAATATACATGTGTTGATACATACATTTGTATATATATTTAAATTTTATTGGCTATAATTGTTCCAGACACTTACTAAAACAACAAGCACATTTGGAGTTTAATATAAAACATTAAATAATACTGAGGAACGCTATGAGTCCTTGGTGCAGCTAGGATGGTCCTACAGCGTGTTACTTTGGCTGTTGTGGGTTTTTTCTGATGGCAAGAGCATGTTAGTTTCAGCTCATCAGCAATACTTCTGAAAGATTAGTTTAAAAAAACGGAGCGGAGAGCAGCATGCGGAGAATTGACTGGCAGAAAACCAGGCAAACAATCCGTCGTTGCTAAGATACACCATCCTTAAAAGAGCAGCAACTTACTCGTGTGCATCGGAAAGCCGCGTCCAGCTGTTCCAGCGGAGAGCTGTGGGAGCGAAGCAGCTCCGCGTGAAGAACCCAGTTAGCGGTGGACCTGGATCTAGGGACAAGCAGAAAGCAAAGATTCTGTAGCAAAATGTGTAAAACAGGAATAAGGTAATAACAACAGACTTTGGAAACCTGTTGAATAAAATCTGTATAAATTTATAGACTCTGAATTTAGAGACAGCTGCCTGTCTTCTCTAAGCCACGCCCACTAGAAACAGCAAGTTTTCTGAGACAACGCTACAGACGTGGCTAAGAAGTAATTAAGTAATCATGGCTGTCGCCCTTGGAGCACAGGGCTGGCTGCACAGATATTTAATGGTGTTATGCCAGGAGTGTCACGGCTATTGTCACCTTCATTGGAGGCCCAGCAGGAGGTGATGCACTGCTTCCAAGGAAAGGGCCACCCTTCCCACAGGGAGACAAGAGCTGTGAGAGGTTGCAGATAAGGGGCCTCCAGTTAGAGGCAGAAAGATGACAGAGCATGTGGGTAAGTTCACTAAGACTGCCTGGAATGTGCGAGTCTTTCATATATACCAACCGATCAAGATACAGACCTCAAAGCCTGAGGTTTGGACAGATGTGTAACAGAAGCCAAGGCTTAGCACAAAGAGATCCGAGCTCTTAGCAAAGAGAAAGCAGACATGTTCGCACTGACAGAGTGAGCCAGAGCAGGCTGGACCCCACGGGAGAGAGTTCCAGAGCCTAGAGGAGAGGAAGGCAGGTCAACATAACTGTGTTCTTAGCTGGCCCAACAATACCCCCATGCCCTCAGGACAGCAGAGCTGCAAAAGGACACATGCTCATGCCACAGATTCTGGATGCATCCCTGTCTGCGCACACGCGTGAATTCTAGGTGGTTGTCATATCAGCCTGGGTTTCATTATTCCAAAAATAGTCTTCTCTTATCTTCCTAAAGACAACCAGAGTTTAAAAAACCCAAAAAGTCCTTAGTGTTGTTATCTATAGATAGCTGGATTGGGTGGACCCTGCTTCCTAATTGTCATCACCATTTCCTGGTGTCCCAAGTGTGCAAAATGAGGAAATAGTTTCTGGGTGCTACATAAATCTGCTATTCTAAAGGAAGGAAGGAAGGAGGGAGGGAGGGAAGGAAAGAAAGAGGGAAGGAGGGAAAAGAAAAAGAACAGTAAGAATGAACTGCTTATTAACTTTTAGAAGCTCTGTGTGTGTGTGTGTGTGTGCATGTGTATGTTTGAATGTCATTCCTACAACTGTCAATGTGGCATCACTGGGGTCCTTTGCCCACCATTGATCAAATGCATCGTAGGAAACCCTTTATGGCAGAGGAGCGCAAGCTGGTTTAGAGAACTACAAAAGAACTCTAAGTTAATTTCGTCTTTTCTTTATCTTTGCAATGCATTTGCTGCAGTAAATTTCCTTCAGCAAGAATACTTTCAATGTTCTTGATATTTTAATAGATAGATCCTTAACAATCAGCATAAAAATGCCAACTTTATAAATCTAGAAAGCTGAGTTCCCTGATGTGAGATCACTGTTATAGAAACACTTGTGTGTGTGTGTGTGTGTGTGTGGTTCATGTCTCAGAGCCCCAAATCTTCTGTATACTTCATGCCCCACGATTTTGGGTCTGAGAACCACATTCTGCCGTGTTTTGGGCCCCTGTCCTCCTACGCCATCCTGAGCTCCTTTCCAGGTCGCTCACCTCTCCGTCTCCTGTAGGCTGCAGGTGTTCAGTTCTCCGAACTCCCACTGTGTTCTTTCTGCCCACTCTGGGCACATCCAAGACCATGTCCAAAACATAGAGGCTCTCAAGTCTGTATTTTGAACCTCTGATTTTCCTTCTGTATCCCATCTATTGAAGCCAACTGTCCACCTGAACTCTCCCAACACACCTCGCACACTAAGGAATATCTGTCCAACTCAAATGGGAAATCACTGCCAGTGTCACCCTCTGCAAAACCTCCTCCACCTGTTTCCACCTCTGAGCAATGGCACCTACACGACCAGTATTCACTAGAAAGCAGGGGTCATACCTGAACCCCCCCCCCACCTCCCTACAACCCCATTAGTGCCGTCTCCTGAGTCTCTTTAATCCATCCCTTCTTCTCCACACCCAATGCCATCACCTGAGACCACGCTGACGCCCTCTTTTGTCTGGGTTAATTTAAAAACACTGCTACTTTTGGAGTCTCCCAACCTCATCTCTTCCCTTTTGATCTATCCTCCCCACTGCTCCAGGATGCATTTTTAAACATTGATGTGTTTTTGTTTTAATCTCTTGTTTAAAGCCCTTATAGGTAAAGCCCCATTACCTATAAGCTGAGGCTCTGCACCCATCTGTCTCCTTGTCTGTCGTGATCTTTCCAGACTCATCTCTTGCTGTTCCCAGACACTTTGACTCTCCAGTCAACCTGAAACACATGTAGCTCCTCAAATACAAATGTTCTCTTATGCCTCTGTGCCTTTGCACATGCTGGTCCTACTGCCCCAAATTCCCTTCCCTTCCTTATTCCCTGAAAGTTCCACCTCACCCTCTCTAAGCCTCGCCTCAGTGCAGCCTTTTCTGATCTGGCCAGGCTCCCTTCTCTGTCCCTTATGTTAGCATTTATCGCAATTTTTTCCTTGCGTGTTTGTTTCCCTCATGGAGTGTGAACTCCTCAACGTCCCCATTAGCACATTCCCTGGCATGTGGCATAAGCCTCATAAACGTTTACAGAATGAGCGTATGCACAAAAGTCTGATGATTTGGTGTTATGGGGAAGGCAACTGAGGGATATAAGAATTAGGTGCATTCCTAATAATTTAGAAAATACCAAAAGTCAGTCTACTATAAAAGTAAGCCAATCAAGTCCGTCTATCCTGGGTGAATAGTGTCCCCATCAAATTCATATCTACTTGGAAACTCAGAATGGGACTCTACTTAGAAATAGGGTTGTTCCAGATGTAATTAGTTAAGATGACATCATATTGGAGTAGGGTGGGCCCTTAATCCAGTATGACTGGAGTCCTGACTGGGAAGAGAAGAGACAGAGACACACAGGGAGAATGCAGTGTGACAACAGAAGCGGAGATTGGGGTGATGCATCTACAAGCCAATGAACACCGAGGACTGCCGGGACACCGGAAGCTAGGAGAGAGCATGGAACAGACCCCCACCTAGAGCGTTCAGAAGGAGTCTGGCCCTGCTGGACCTTGATTTCAGGCTTCTGACCTCCAGAACTGTAGAGAATAAATCCCCATTGTTTGAAGCTGCCTAGCGTGTGGCACTTTGCTTGGGCAGCCCTGGGAAAGTAACATACCACCCTCGCCTGAGTTCAAGCAGTCCCTGAGGATGCCAATGAGCTACCACATCTCTGCAAACGGGAAACAAGGTGCTTCACCAAACAGCGGATCAGTGTGAAATCTGATATGTTAACTAAAGCTTCCTTCCGCCTTTCCACAAACACCCGCCAATGTGTCAAGGATGGGTGAGAACACCTCTAACAGAAAAGCCCTTGGTGATGGTGATCGAGAGATTGGCAAATAAAGGTGGTGGCAAAGATTGGGAGCCAGGGCCAGGGTTACTTCCTCTCTCCTCCTGTTTTGATCGATCTCTCAAACAATTAGGTCCTTTAAACAACCATGAGATTCTAAATGACCTATGAGGCCACTTGAACTCCAAACCCAATCGGGCTCAGAAAAGAGATGGATCAGAGAATCGGATAATGTCACAGCTGAAAGAGAGAGGGGGAGGGAAGGGCAGTAGGTCAGAAGCAGCAGGGGGAGGGATGGGGGGTGAATCCTAGAGTCCACGCGTGTCCAGCTTTCAGGGACCTCACCAGCGAGGAAATGTCCAGGAAGATGACTCGCTGGCCCCGTCTCTCAGCTCTCTATTGTTTACTATTAGCTTACGTCTGTTCTTGAACAAAAGACATACTGTCTTATTAGTATTATTATTTTGGCTTTGTAATATATGTTAATATGTGACAGGGCAAGGTCCTCCCTTTATATTCTGTTTCTAAAGATGACAATGGTGAGCTGGAAAGCTTTGAAGAAACAAAATGGCCCTGTACGATTTGTTTCTGAGTTGGAAAACTCTAGTGGTGACTTGGCTGTTTGCATACTTTTATTTTCCCAAGTACGTATTTTCAGTAAAGTTTTATATGTTGCAAAAAATCCATCTGCAATTTCAGTTGGCATTACATTGAATCGATAGATTAATTTGGAGAGAAATGATATCTTTATAACATTAAGTTATCCTGCACAAGAACATGGGATTTCTCTCCATTTATCTAGATTATTTTCTGTGTCCTTCATTAAAGTTTGGTCCTTAGAGTTATTTGGAATATTCTTTAATTCCTAAATACTCAGAAATATTTTGATGCTTTTGTGAATACTTTCTTATTTCTTATTTTATGTTCTAGTTGGTTATCACTGTTGCTGATAAATTACATTGATTTTTTTTAACTAATCTAACATGGCAAATCTGTAGAATTTATAGTCTGATTAATTCTAATAGTTAATCTGTTAAGTCTGTCATTTTCATTTTCTAGGCAGATGATGGTGTCATTCTCAAAGAGTGATAGTTTTAGGTTTCACCTACTAATGTCTTAATTCTTCCTTCAATTTGGGCCAAGACTCAGTTTTATGGTAAATATTTGTGTTGATAACAGACATTCTTGTGTTGTTCACAAAGAGAATGCAGCCAATGGTTTGCCATCAAGCATATTTGCCATAGATGTGGAGTCTATAATCTTTATCCAGGTAGGATATTTCTTTCTTTTCCAGGTTTGCTATGGGT
Organism: Equus caballus; assembly: GCF_041296265.1. Lineage (NCBI taxonomy): Eukaryota > Metazoa > Chordata > Mammalia > Perissodactyla > Equidae > Equus > Equus caballus. The sequence continues at coordinate 20,949,867 of NC_091689.1, read as the reverse complement.
GGAAACTTATAGAATGCTTTTTCAGCACTTTTAGAGATAATTGTGTGATTTTCCTCCTTGAGTCTATGATTGTGGTGAATTACACTGATTCATTTTCTGATTTGAAACGTCCTTGCATTGAGAGCCGCACTCCTTCATCGTGATGAGTTAGTTTTTAAGGCGCTGTTGAATTTGGGTAAAGAGCATTTTAGTTGGGGGTTTAGCTCCTATATTCATAAGTGAACTGGGTGTACGGCTTTCATCTCCAGAGTCATCCTTATCTAATTTTGGAATCAAGATTACAGGCGATTTATGGTAGGGGGTGATAGCCTATTCCTTCTTCTGCTTTCTGGAACAACTCGTGTGATATAGAAACTGCCTGTTCTTTGACAGGTTGGGAGAACTCGTCTGTGAAATCACCTGGAGTTGACTTTGGGGGAGAGTTAAGATCTTTAACAACAATTTCAGCATCTTCAATATTACTGGTCAATTCTCGTTCCATTTCTTCTTGTTCCAGTTTGACATTTTACTTTTTTTTTTTTCTGGTAACGCATCCAGAAGATTTCCGTACTTTTCAGTGTACATATGCTCACAATGTGCTTTTTATTATTATTTTTAAGTCTGTTAGACTGTAGTTACTTGTTTTTCGTTCTTTATTTTGATTATTTGCATCTTCTCTCTCTTTTTTCCCAGGGATCGGCCTTGCTGGAGATTTGTCTGTTTGTTTACTTATTTATGTACTTATTTATGTGAGGAAGATCGTCCCTGAGCTAACATCTGTGCCCATCTTCCCCTACTTTATATGTGGGACGCCGCCACAGCATGGCTTGATGAGTCATGCACATATCTGCACCTGGCATCCAAACCCAGGAACCCTAGGCCACCAAAGCAGAGTGTGCGAATTTAACCACTACGCCACTAGGCTGATGCTGGAGATTTGTTTAATAATCTTTTCAGAGAGCCAGCTTTTGGTTCTGTGATCTTCTCTGTTGTTCTGTTATTGTTGTTAGGGTTTTATTGTCCATTTGATTGATTTCCACCATTCTCTGTGTCATTCTTTTCTTTATGTTTCTCTGGGTTTGCTCTGTCTTTTTTCAACTTCTTGAGTTGAAAACTTCCCAATTTATTTTTAACTTGCTTGTTTCCTGATAAATGTATTTAAAGTGGTAACTGTCTCTTTAGATACCATTTTAAATATGTCTCAAAATTTGAGGCATGAACTGTTTTCATCTTTATTCTGCTTTAAATATGTCTTAATTTACTTTATAATTTTCTTCTTACCCTTACAAAGATAGATTTATTTTTTTGTTTTTTTTGAGGAAGATCAGCCCTGAGCTGACATCTCCTGCCAATCCTCCTCTTTTTTCTTGCTGAGGAAGACTGACTGTGAGCTAACATCCATGCCAATCTTCCTCTACTTTATATATGGGGTGCCTACCACAGCATAGCTTGCCAAGCGGTGCCATGTCCACACCCGGGATCCAAACCGGCAAACCCTGGGCCGCCCGAAGCAGAACATGCACGCTTAACTGCTGCGCCACCAAGCTGGCCTCACAAAGATAGATTTTAAAGCTAGCCTTTTGTCATTAATTTATAATTGTCTTGAATTATGGTTGAAGAACATAGTATGTAAATATTAAATTCCTACGACTTCATGATTAAAGGCAGGCATATTTTGGTAAGAATTTTAGGTATGATTTTAAAGAACATACATCCTTTGTTTATTTGGTACTGAGTTCTACATATTCTAACAGTTCAAGCTCATTAACAGTATTGTGAAAGTCTTTGGTAACTCTGTTATTATTATTATTTTTACAATTTTGCCTGCTTTATCTATCATTTTCGGGGGAAGTTGTGTTAAACTATCCAATACTGTTGATTTGCCTCTTTCTCTGCCATCCCTTCAATTGTCACATCTTAGATTTTGAAGTTGTATTGTTTGGTGCACATATGTTTGTGAGAGAGATATCTTTTTACTCTATTGTGCCTTTTACAAACACAAAACATCCTTCTTTGCTCCTTATGATACTTTTTGCTTTAAATTCTATTTCATCAAATATTGACATTTCTACCTTTGCTTTCTCTGGTTTTCATTTAGCTGATATCTTTCTCCATCTTTTTACTTGCAAGCTCTATGTGTCCTTTTCTCTTAAGTGTCTCTTGCAGACAACGTATTGTTGCAAATGCCAAAGGCCAGGCCCACGTGTGTGTGGACCTGATTGATTTATGGAAGATCGGGGGACTGATCCCAGAGTGGACAGTCCCAGGTACCACTGGCCATAGGCATCACCCCTACTGCCACCACAACCTTAGTCTTCCCCTCTGGTATGGGAGACGCAGCACTGGAAAAGGCAGTCCCTTGGGTTGAAATCCATCAGTGCTGGTGGCTTGGGCTCAGAGAGGCTGGGCAGTCTCTGTACACCTCTTTTCGTTAGCCTCCATTGAGCAGCGATTTCGTTTGCCATGATGGTGCCCTATTGTATATGAAATGAGCTAAAGATGGCCTCTGTGCATTAGCCCCTAGGTTGTTTATTTCTTCACTGCAGGCTAAGATATGTTAGCTCAAAAGCTCAGTGCTGCTGGACTCACATGTTTACATATGCAATTATTTTAAAATAGTCCAAAGAAGCATATGTTTAGCCATTTCAAACCTGCCTCCTTTGCATATCCTGTGAAACCTCACCCCACAGTTGTTACCTGTTGATAAGATAGCGCCTTATAGTTATAAGGCCCTAAGCCCCCACTGACCTCCAGAGTTCTCTGACCCTGTGACCCTTTGCTTTGCTGCTGAGCAACAGCACCTAGACATGTAAGGCCCTCTGATGCCCCTGTCCCCCCAGAATTCCCCTGCCCGCTCCTGCTCCGGTGTAGCCACACCATAAAATCCTGCCTGAGGGACTTTCCCCACATGCCAACCTATCAAAGCATCTTGGGATCATGATTGCGTGTGCTACTGCCACCTTGTGGTCATACCTTTTTCCTGGATCACCCCATAAACACCTATCCTGGAACACCTACATTGGTGGACACTGGAACCAGTGGTCCAGTCAGCAGCTGCCAATTTCTGCAATAAAGCGGCAGGTAGTGACTGCCAGGGCAGTGTCAGCAGAACTGAAGGAACTGTTCTTTGAGCTGTCCTTTTGCTTACTGCCTCTGATCATCTTCCACCCCAGACTGAGACTTCCTTCTAGTCCCCCGATGAGAGTTCAAGGCCGCCTCCATCTCCAAGGGGCTTCTCTTGCTTTCACTGGTGGTGGTGGAACTGGTTTATTTCTTTGCTTGTTCTCTTGCTTTAGCCAGTCAAATAAATTTATTTTCTCTATTATCAAAGTAAAGCCTAGGTTTGTTTTTTTTTAAGTTTGGAAACTAAAAAAAATAGAAAAAAATTTCAAATATTCTCGTTATCAAAGACAAGCACAGTTAGCAGTTGGGTGCATCTCCTTCAAATCTTTTTCTCTTCATTTTTTGTCTTCTGGTTATTAAAATCATGTGGTACATTCAAAATTGTGCATAATGACATTTGAGTCTGCTTTTCCCTGTTTATAAAGGAATTGGAAGCTCGTCACAAAAAAGCTGCTTCTCGCTGGTTTATTGACTGTTCTCATCTCAAAAATATCCAAAGATTCAGGCCCATCATTACGAGTTCTGAAGATGCAGAAAATCACCACTCTAGCTTTTGGCACTGAAAATGGCCATTATGTTGTTCTATTCATCTACGCTTTTTGTGGAGGGAGAAGAAAAATCTTTTTGTTTAGCTATTCTCAACATCGCAACCACACAGAGCTTGGCCATTATTAGTAAGTGCCAGGACAGAGTGGCACGGTTATTATTTTAAGTAGACATCAAGACTGGCAAGAGGTTCCATTGGAGCTGAGAGGGCAAACAGAAGATATGAATGTTTCCTTTGACCAAGGACCAGAGGCAGCCCCTCCACTGGCTACATCGGGGTACCATGTAACATCCTTGACCAGACTCTAAGAAGGAGGATGAAAGACACAAGAAGGACTAAAGTTAATGTTTCCACCAGCCAGGGAGAACGAGAGTTCAGTCACAAATGGGGTAAAATTAGAGCACACACCCATGTGTCTGGAATATATAAGCTACCTGGAATTTCGTGAGATGTTGGGGTGTCTAGCGCCTTTCCAGTGATGTGCTGAAGGCAACTTGCACAGGTTTATGAAACCCGATTGCACACAAATCTTCCCAGCTCTGTGTTCAGTGAATTCAACTTGGTAGCTTGAAATTGGCTATCGTGGTAGGATTTATATCACAGAAATTGGCAAATACTACAAATCAGGGTGTTTTTTTTCTTGTTACTCTAAAAAGCCAATTCTTAATCATTTATGAGCACACCACTGCCTCTGATGTCTGAAACAACAGAATGTAGGAAAAATAACAAACCCTCAAGTGTAGAACTGGCAGAGTCCTGTGCTTTAATTGTGTGGACTACAACTCCCAAGGTGCAATGCGCCACCAAGAATCCACCCCTACTTCCTGTTCTGTGATTTTCTGAGTCTGGATGGGAAGAGAGCTGGGGATGGCTCTCAAGGGGTGGAGCATGCTGACTTCCTCAGACAGCAGCTCCTAGGCAGTAAGATGTGGCCAAGTTACCTTGTTAATAGAGAAAGTATCGTTTTCTTTCTTCTTTGTTAAATCTCTCATATCTTTTTATCAATTCATGTATTACACAGTTTTGGTACCTGCCAAGGACCAATCACTGTTCTCTGTACCAGGGATGTACAGACAAGGTCCCTGACTTCATACAGCTTTGGGTGGGGGGGGGGGGGGGGGCCGTGTGGAGTCAATAAACACACAAATAAGTAAAGAAGGAATCAAAAGACAGCATAAGTGCTCCACTAAAAATACAGTAGTTCCCCCTTATCCATGGAGGAGCCTTCTTTTTTTTTTTTAATCGCAGCAACACTGGATTACAACATTATAGAACTTTCAGGTGTACATCGTAATATATTTTGATTTCTGCAGATTACATCATAGTCACCACCCAAAGGCTAATTACAACCCATCACCACACATGTGTCTAATCACCCCTTTCACCCTCCGCCCTCTCTGGTAATCACCAATCCAATCTCTGTTGCTGTGTGTTTGTTTGCCATTGATTTTATCTTCTACTTACGAGTGGGATCGTATGGTATTTGACTTTCTCCCTCTGACTTCTTTCACTTTGCATAATACCCTCAAGATCCATCCACATTCTCACAAATGGCTGGATTTCATCATTTCTTATGGCTGAGTAGTATTCCATTGTGTATATATGCCACATCTTCTTTATCCATTTGTCCCTTGGTGGGCACCTAAGTTGCTTCCAGGTCTTGGCTATTGTGTATAATGCTGCGATGAACATAGGGATACATGTATCTTTATGCATTTGTAATTTCAAATTCTTTGGATAAATACCCAGCAGTGGAATAACTGGATCATATGGTAGATCTATTCTTAATTTTCCGAGGAAACTCATGGAGAATACTTCTAAGACACCTAGCGGATGCCTGAAACCACAGATAGTACAAAACCCCATATATAGTAGTTTTTTCCTGTACATACATACCTATGATAAAGTCTAATTTATAAATTAGGCATGGTAAGAGATTAACAACAATAATTAATAATAAAATAGACAATTATAACAGTATACTGTAATAAATTGCTACTCTTGCTACTTGCCCTTTGGGGCCGTTATGAAGGAACATAAGGATCCCTTGAACACAAGCACTGCAATACCGCGACAGTCGATCTGATAACTAGCTACTAAGTGACCAGTGGGCAGGTAGCCTATGCTGCGCGAATCCTCTGGACAGAGGGATGACTCACATCCCTGGTGGAACGGAGTGGGGCAGTGTGAGATTTCATCACGCTTCTCAGAAAGGCGCACAATTAAAAACTTGCAAATTGTTTATTTCTGGAATTTTCCTTTTCATAGGTTTAGACTGAGGGGTAACAGAAACTGCAGAAAGCAAAACAGCAAACAAGGGGGCGTACAGTACAACCAAGTGAAGTAACAGAGAGAGAGGGGAGAAGGCAGCTTGGCTCAGGAGGCAGCCAAGGAGGTGGAAAGATGGTGACGGGTCACAGGTTCAGTGTAAGAACCAATGAGCCATGTGTCACTACTACAATCAGCAAAACAGGAATAGAAGTAACCTTTTTTATTACAATAGAAGAATTTCCTACTTACAATATGTAAGAGGCACCTCGATGAGCTACCGAAAAGTCATGGAGACATTCTCACTCTACTAGAAATATTACTGGGGACACAAAGGGAAAGGAGGTGTTTTGAGAAAGACCACATGGGGAGCTTGTCATCCAGACCTTAGTGTGTGCGGCTGAAATGATTTAACCAGCGCACCCTGGGAATATCTGCCTATGTTCCTCTCACATGCTCTGTGCTGTAACCTGGTTCATTCTCCTCATCGCTGTCATGGCAACGACAGACCAGCCCCTCTGGGAAGCCTTCTCAGACCTCTGTGACCGGGTCATACCCCGCTGATGTGAACATCTCTGACACTGCACATCTCTCCTTAGCAGCTGATTTCACAGTTGTTTGTGGAATGATGATTGATGCCCGTCTGCAGACCCAGGAGGGCAAGACGTGTTCTTGCTCACCTTTATGTGCCAGCGCCTTCCATATAATAGGGGCTCCGTAAAGACGCCTTGACTGAATAACAATCGTAGAAATATTGAATCCAATTCATGAAGTTTCCTGCCAAGCACACTCTTAAATACCACAAATAGTGACCGTTTTTTTTAAGCAGCATTAATTAGTTCATTGAATAAATACTTACTAAGTATCTACTGTGTGCCAGGGACAATGCTAGGTGCAGTGCATACGGCTGCAACTGACATGATGCCTGCCCCTTTCTCATGGAACATACGACCCTTGTATGAAATTTTGTTTTCCGTGATATCTCAAGTGTCAGATAATAACCGACAAAGGCTCTCTCCTTAACCAAACTTTAGTCGGGTTCATCTGAGTCCTGTTTTTGACTATGCCTCATCCTTGGGCTCTGGCCTTGGTCTGTTCAGTCCAGTTTTAGCAAGAATCCTGCTGGATCAGTATAGCAAAAACCCCCGACCCTTGGTGTGACATAAAAAATGTGTACCTGGTCTCTGCCCCTATTTCTGGCACACAGCTCCTAAAACCCTTGGAATCTCCAAAGTGAAGTGTCTTTTTACATGGAAATGAGACCACTGATGGCTGGGGGCCCTTGGGTAGCCTCTGGATTCAGGGGCTGGTCCTGGGGAACGAAAAATGTGATTAGAGGGTTGGAATGTTCAGCCTGTTCCCCCGCCCCCCGACCTCCATGGAGGAGAGAGGGGCTGGAGGATGAATTAATCACTAATGGCCAATGATTTAATCAAGGAGCCTAGGTAGTGAAGCCTCCATAAAAAGCCTTTATGATGGGGTTGGGAGAGCTTCTGGGTTGGTGAACACACGGAGGTGCTGGGAGGGTGGCGTCTCAGAGCAAGCATGGAAGATCTGTATCCTTTCCCCATGCTTTGCCTTATGCATCTCTTCCATTTGGCTGTTCCTAAGTTGGATCCTTTATAATCAATGGGTAAAAGGAAGCAAAGCGCTTCCCTGAGTTTTGTGAGCCATGCTAGCAAATTATCAAACCTGGGGAAGGGGTTCTGGAGACCCCTAATTTATAGCCGTTTAGTCAGAAGTACAGGTGACACCCTGGGACTTTTGACTGGCATCTGAAGTGGGGGAAGTCTTGTGGGACTGAGCCCTTCACCTGTGGGGTCTGCACTAATGCCAGGCAGTTCGTGTCAGCATTGAATTGTAGGACACCCATTTGGTGTCCGGAGAGATGGGGAATTGGTTGGTGTGGGGAAAACCCCACACATTTGATGACAGAAGTGTTGTGAGTAGAGTAAAAGAAAGTGTTTTTCCCTTTACTTGGTGTCTGACCCCCCTGGATATCTGATCAAATTCCTCGCCCCCTCCTTGATATCAGATCACCCCGGCTGCCTTCAGCAAATACGCACTCAAGTTGGTTTAGCCAGAATCCCCTTCACCCCTGGGGTTTCCTTTTAGTAATTTTTCATCCACTGGGTCCACCCGGCTCCTTGTCTCCTGAATAAAGTCTGCCTTACCTTCTTTAGCAAATGTCATGAACAACTTTTTCTTTCACATAACCTGCCCAGGTCTTTATAATTAGAGCATAGTTAAAGAGCTGGGTAGAATTCCTCTGCCCAAATGATTATGAATTTTCTATATATAACCATAGAGCTATTTTTCCCCTTCTCTGGAAAGACAAGTCATTCCATGATATAGCTGCCGAAATTAATGTGAAATAGAAATCCTTGCTTAATTAATATAATCTTTAATTTGGATCAACCCTTTATTATAACCCTTTCCCTCTATGTGACCATCAGGATGTTCTCATGGCCCTTGCTTTGCTGTATTAGTGAAATTCTATATAAATCTAGCTGCAACCACGTTGAAGCTTGTCTTTGTAGTCCAGTGAAAATCAAGTGAAAAAGATCTCTATGTCTTTGTAAGAAATATATGTCTGAGATTTCCATCCTGCCACTGAGAACGCCTTTGTTCAGTTGACAAACTTTGTATTAGCTTAAAGCTGAAATACCCCGTTTGTTAAAAACTTTGAAGAACGACCTTCCCTACCACTAGCTAAGAGAAAAATGGCACAAGAGTTTCTTTATATAGTCACTTTTGACATAAATTAGGCTTATGTGAGAAAAGGGTGCCTAAATCTATATTCTAAATAGTACAGCAAAGAATGACAAAGCAGGTTGTACAAATTGGAAGAGAGAGTATCCACAATCATTTCTATTATCAAGAAGTGAATTGCTTCAGATAAAATGTCTTTCTATTCCCTTTTTCTCTGTCTCCATGTATCTCCCTCACTCTCTTTCTTCTGCCACCAACCTCTCCCTTTCTCACGTGTTCACATAACCGCACATAGGCAGACACACACAGAAACACATCACAGCTTGAAGTGGAAAGGAATCCATCCCCTGGGTATTCCGGTAAACATTTTCCATCCTCATTTTCTCTTTATTCAATGCATTTTTCTGGATCAAAAGAACTCACAGAAATAAGGAACATAGGATCAAAATTGGCTTCCAGTTCCACCCTTCCCAGCTAAGATGACCACCAGCATACGTAAATAGGGGAAATCTGAACACTTGTTGGAAATCAAGAACAAGTGCCTCCATATGTTGGAAAATGAGAGGGCTGTGCAGCACGCGGAACTGCTCTGCACAGCGTAGCAAGGGTTGGTTTCCCACGGCGACTGTAACAAAGCGCCATAAACTGGGTGGCTTAAACCATCAGGTAAAGGTCTTCTCTCACAGACCTGAAAGACAATCTGTTCCAGGCTTCTCTTCTGGCTTCTGGTGGCTTCCAGCAATCCTTGGCATTGCTTGGCTTGTGGCTACATCACTCCAATTTCTGCCTCCAGTCATGGTGTTCTCCCTGTGGGTCTGTCTCCAAATTTCCTTCTTGTAAAGACACCAGTCATTGGATTAGGATCCACCCTAATCCAGTATAACCTCAATTTGACTCGATTATATCTGCCTAGACCCTATATCCAAATAAGGTTCCATTCACAGGTTCTGAATAGACTTGAATTTTGGAGGGACACTGTAAAGCCCAGTACATAGGACGTTGAAGAAAAAGAGGAAATAGTCATGGGTGCCTCTCAAATACCCACCCCACCAGTCGGGAGGAGCCATCTGGTTTGGGTGGTACCATTCCCACATGAAGCTTGTTAAGGCAATGGATATGGTCCCATCCTCCTTGCCACAGTCATAGGTCAGGAATCAGCAGGACACATTCCTCTGTTACTAATTAAGTTTAACAGTGGATGAATAACCTAAGTTGGCCCCTTGATGAGGAAGCCAGGACCTATATCCCATGGTTGAGGAAAAAGAAGGCTTTTTCGCTCCCTAACTGTTTTTTCTTTTGTTTGGTTTGGTTTCTCAATCAGGTTTTTAATTTTTAAAAATACAACTTGATTGTGGAAAATAGAAAAAGGTACCAGAATTATAAAATTACTCCTAATTTTGCCAACTAGAGGTATTCAACATTATAAAGTTTGTTTTTTCAATCTTTCATAACATTTATACATTTTTTTCTAGGTTTATTCAGATATAATCGACATATAACATGTAAGTTTAAAATGTACGTAGTATAGGTCAATTTGTTTTCCAAATATTTGTGTAACTACAGATATATGTAAGTAAATGTGTAGAAAATGTTCTGAAATAATACACGTTTGTTAGTCTCTGTAGAAAGGAGTTGAAATGGGAGTCATAGTGAAAGGAACTTTCCTATTTGACTGTATATCTGCATTTTGTGATAATATAGTAATGTACAACGTGGATAATTGTACAACAATTATTTTTAAAATAGTTTCAGAAAAGCAAGAAAGATATAGGCAAAATTGAAGAAATAAAGTATAAGGCATATGCAATATTTGGAGCATATTCACACGGTCATTCCTCAAGGTCTATTTCAAATGTCCCATCTCCTTGACATCATTTTTTTTTTTTTTTATTAATGTTATGATAGATTACAACCTTGTGAGATTTCAGTTGTACATTTTTGTTAGTCATGTTGTGGGTACACCACTTCCCCCTCCGTACCCTCCCCCCACCCCCCCTTTTCCCTGGTAACCACCGATCAGATCTCCTTATCAATATGCTAATTTCCACCTATGAGTGGAGTCATATAGAGTTCGTCTTTCTCTGACTGACTTATTTCGCTTAACATAATGCCCTCGAGGTCCATCCACATTGTTGTGAATGGGCCAATTTCGTCTTTTTTTATGGCTGAGTAGTATTCCATTGTGTATATATACCACATCTTCTTTATCCAATCATCAGTTTCTGGGCATGTAGGCTGGTTCCACGTCTTGGCTATTGTAAATAATGCTGCGATGAACATAGGGGTGCAACGGACTCTTGAGATATCTGATATCAGGTTCTTAGGATAGATACCCAGTAATGGGATGGCTGGGTCATAGGGTATTTCTATTTTTAACTTTTTGAGAAATCTCCATACTGTTTTCCATAGTGGCTGTACCAGTTTGCATTCCCACCAACAGTGTATGAGGGTTCCTCTTTCTCCACAACCTCTCCAACATTTGTCGTTCTTGGTTTTGGATGTTTTTGCCAATCTAACGGGGGTAAGGTGATATCTTAGTGTAGTTTTGATTTGCATTTCCCTGATGATTAGCGATGATGAACATCTTTTCATGTGTCTATTGGCCATATTCATATCTTCTTTTGAGAAATGTCTGTTCATGTCCTCTGCCCATTTTTTGATCGGGTTGTTTGTTTTTTTGTTGTTAAGCAGTGTGAGTTCTTTGTATATTATGGAGATTAACCCTTTGTCGGATAAGTGGCTTGTAAATATTTTTTCCCAATTGGTGAGCTGTTTTTTTGTTTCAATCCTGTTTTCCCTTGCCTTGAAGAAGCTCTTTAGTCTGATGAAGTCCCATTTGTTTATTCTTTCTATTGTTTCCCTCAACTGAGGAGTTACAGTGTCTGAAAAGATTCTTTTGAAACTGATGTCAAAGAGTGTACTGCCTATATTCTCTTCCAAAAGACTTATTGTCTCAGGCCTAATCTTTAGGTCTTTGATCCATTTTGAGTTTATTTTGGTGTGTGGTGAAAAAGAATGGTCAATTTTCAATCTTTTGCATGTGGCTGTCCAGTTTTCCCAGCACCATTTGTTGAAGAGACTTTCTTTTCTCCATTGTAGGCCCTCTGCTCCTTTGTCGAAGATTAGCTGTCCATAGATGTGTGGTTTTATCTCTGGGCTTTCAATTCTGTTCCATTGATCTGTGGACCTGTTTTTGTACCAGTACCATGCTGTTTTGATCACTGTAGCTTTGTAGTATGTTTTGAAATCGGGGATTGTGATTCCGCCGGCTTTGTTTTTCTTGCTCAGGATTGCTTTAGCAATTCGCGGTCTTTTGTTGCCCCATATGAATTTTAGGATTGTTTGTTCAATTTCTGTGAAGAATGTTCTTGGGATTCTGATTGGGATAGCATTGAACCTGTATATTGCTTTAGGTAGTATGGACATTTTAACTATGTTTATTCTTCCAATCCATGTGCAAGGAATGTTTTTCCATCTCTTTATGTCATCGCCTATTTCTTTCAAGAAAGTCTTGTAGTTTTCATTGTATAGATCCTTCACTTCCTTGGTTAAGTTTATCCCAAGGTATTTTATTCTTTTCGTTGCGATTGTGAATGGGATAGAGTTCTTGAGTTCTTTTTCTGTTAGTTTATTGTTAGTGTATAGAAATGCTACTGATTTATGCACGTTAATTTTATACCCTGCTACTTTGCTGTAGTTGTTGATTATTTCTAATAGTTTTTCTGTGGATTCTTTGGGGTTTTCTATGTATAAGATCATGTCGTCTGCAAACAACGAGAGTTTTACTTCTTCGTTACCTATTTGGATTCCTTTTATTTCTTTTTCCTGCCGAATTGCTCTGGCCAGCACCTCCAGAACTATGTTGAATAGGAGTGGTGAAAGTGGGCACCCTTGTCTTGTTCCTGTCCTCAGAGGGATGGCTTTCAGCTTTTGTCCATTGAGTATGATGTTGGCTGTGGGTCTATCATATATGGCCTTTATTATGTTGAGGTACTTTCCTTCTATACCCATTTTACTGAGGGTTTTTATCATAAATGGGTGTTGGATCTTGTCGAATGCTTTCTCTGCATCTATTGAGATGATCATGTGGTTTTTGGTTTTCATTTTGTTGATGTAGTGTATCACGTTGATTGACTTGCGGATGTTGAACCATCCCTGTGTCCCTGGTATAAATCCCACTTGATCATGGTGTATAATCTTTTTGATGTATTGCTGTAATCGGTTAGCCAAAATTTTGTTGAGGATTTTTGCATCTATGTTCATCAGTGATATCGGCCTGTAGTTCTCCTTCTTTGTGTTGTCCTTGTCAGGTTTGGGGATCAGAGTGATGTTGGCTTCATAGAATGTGTTAGGGAGTTCTCCATCTTTCTCAATTTTCTGGAACAGTTTGAGGAGAATAGGTATTAAGTCTTCTTTGAATGTTTGGTAGAATTCTCCAGAGAAGCCGTCTGGTCCTGGACTCTTATTTTTGGGGAGGTTTTTGATTACCGTTTCTATTTCCTTACTTGTGATTGGTCTATTCAGATTCTCCATTTCTTCCTGATTCAGTTTGGGGAGATTGTAGGAGTCTAGGAATTTGTCCATTTCTTCCAGGTTGTTCAATTTGTTGGCATATAGTTTTTCATAGTATTCTCTTATGATCTCTTGTATTTCATTGGTATCTGTTGTGATTTCTCCTCTGTCATTCCTGATTTTATTAATTTGCGATTTCTCTCTTCTTTTCTTGGTGAGTCTGGCTAGGGGTTTGTCAATTTTGTTAATTCTTTCGAAGAACCAACTCTTTGTTTCATTGATCCTTTCTATTGTCTTTTTTGTTTCAATATCGTTTATTTCTGCTCTTATTTTTATTATTTCCCTCCTTCTACTGACTCTGGGCCTTGTTTGTTCTTCTTTTTCTAGTTCTGTTAGGTGTCGTTTGAGGTTGCTTACGTGAGCTTTTTCTTGTTTAGTGAGGTGAGCCTGTATTGCGATGAATTTCCCTCTTAGGACTGCTTTTGCTGCATCCCAAATGATTTGGTATGTCGTGTTCTCATTTTCATTTGTCTCCAGATAATATTTGATTTCTTCTTTAATTTCTTCAATGATCCATTGTTTGTTGAGAAGCGTGTTGTTTAGTCTCCACATTTTTGCACCTTTCTCTGCTTTTTTCTTGTAGTTGATTTCTAGTTTAATAGCGTTATGATCAGAAAAGATGCTTGATATTATTTCAACTCTCTTGTATTTATTGATGTTTGCTTTGGTTCCCAAAATATGGTCAATCCTTGAGAATGTTCCATGTGCACTTGAGAAGAATGTGTAACCTGCTGTTTTTGGATGAAGTGTTCTATATATATCTATTAAGTCCATCTGGTCTAATTTTTCATTTAATTCTATTATTTCCTTGTTGATTTTCTGTCTGGATGTTCTGTCCATTGGTGTTAATGGTGTGTTGAGGTCCCCTACTATTATTGTATTGTTGTTGATGTCTTCTTTTAGTTCTATTAAGAGTTGCTTTACAAATTTTGGTGCTCCTGTGTTGGGTGCGTATATATTTATAAGTGTTATGTCTTCTTGGTGGAGAGTCCCTTTTATCATTATATACTGTCCCTCTTTGTCTTTCTTTATCTGTTTTGCTTTGAAATCTACCTTGTCTGATATTAGTATAGCGACACCTGCTTTCTTTTGTTCATTATTAGCTTGGAGTATTGTTCTCCATCCCTTCACTCTGAGTCTGTGTTTGTCTTTGGGGCTGAGGTGTGTTTCCTGGAGGCAGCATATTGTTGGATCTTGTTCTTTGATCCATCCTGCCACTCTGTGTCTTTTGATTGGGGAGTTCAATCCATTTACATTTAGAGTGATTATTGAGACGTGGGGACCTACCACTACCATTTTGTGTCTTGTTTTCCGGTTTTCTTCAGTTTCCTTTGTTTCTCGTCCCATGGTTTAATCTGTTCTGATGTAGAGCTGCTACTCTCTGTTGTTGTCCTTCTACTTATCTCCTCTGCTCTTGGTTTTGTAGCCCCTTTCCTTTTTTGGATTTTTCAGGAATGAGGGTTTTCCTGAGGATTTCCTGAAGAGGAGGTTTTGTGGCAATGAACTCCCTTAATTTTTGTTTATCTGGGAAAGTTTTTATTTCTCCATCGTATTTGAAGGATATTTTCGCTGGGTAGAGAATTCTCGGCTGTAGGTTTTTGTCCTTCAGATTTTTGAATATATCATTCCACTCTCTTCTAGCCTGTAAAGTTTCTGCTGAGAAATCTGCTGATAGCCTGATGGGGGTTCCTTTGTAGGTTAGTTTCTTTTGCCTGGCTGTCCTTAATATTTTCTCCTTGTCGTTGACTTTTGCTAGCTTCACTACTATATGCCGTGGAGTTGGTCTTCTTGCATTGATAAAGTTTGGAGATCTATTGGCTTCTGTCACCTGAAGATCCATCTCCCTCACCAGATTTGGGAAGTTCTCAGCCATTATTTCTTTGAATAGGTTTTCTGCCCCTTTCTCCTTCTCTTCTCCCTCTGGTATACCTATAATCCTTACGTTGCATCTCCTAATTGTGTCTGATAATTCTCGGAGAGTTTCTTCATTTCTTTTAAGTCTTGCTTCTCTCTCCTCCTCTGCCTGCAACAATTCTATATTGCCATCTTCCAAATTGCTAATTCTTTCCTCCATATTATCGGCCCTACTGTTCAGAGCATCTAGATTTTTCTTAATCTCCTCTATCGTGTTCTTCATTTCCAATATTTCTGTTTGGTTCTTCTTTATCGTATCAAACTCTTTTGTGACATAGCTCCTGAACTCGTTGAGTTGTCGGTCAGAATTCTCTCTTAACTCAGTGAGTATTTTAATGATGGCTGTTTTGAAGTCATCATCATTTAGGTTATATATCTCATTTTCTTTGGGATTGTTTTCTGTGTATTTGTTACTTTCTTTCTGTTCTGGAGATTTAATGTATTTTTTCATATTGCTTGATGATGTTGATTTGTGCCTCCGCATGGAGATAGAGTTTAGTTGCTCCTTTCACTTGTTTCAGCTGCTGCGGTGGGGGGAGCAGCTGTTTATACTTCACCAACCAGGAACCCTGTCCGTAGTTGCTAACTGGGCCTGGGCCCCTCTTCGTAGCCACAGTGGCCCTTTGGATTCCCTCCTCTGCCGTGGGGGCCGTCACGGGGGGCTTCAGGCTGCAGGGGCCTACTGTTGTTGCCCACCTAGATGCGCTCTCTCCTTGGGGTCTGCAACGGTGTTATGGGCTTTTCCAGCGGCCAGGGGTGGGATCACTTATATTTGTCGCTCCGTTGCTGTCGGCACCCACCAAATCTCACTTGTCCTCTATGGGTCGCAGGAGAGCTATTGGCATCTTCTACAGTCTGTGGTTAGTACACCTAGCTATGCTGCTTTTGCCCTGGAGTCTTCCAGCCTTGTGGCTGGCGGCTGGGTGCCTTCTACTGGTGCTGTGCAGAGGCTTTCCCTAAGGCTTCTGTGAGCCTGTAGGGTTTCCCCCTAGGCTACTAAGCTGGGTCTCTGGAACTCTCTCCAGCCCCAGTCCTCTCCGAGATCTCCGGCAATCCCTAGCCTCACCGGGTGGGCAACGGCAGCTGGGGGTCGCCCCGTCCTCTGGGCTTCTCTCCGGGCCTCTGCCGGGAGCTCTGAATGCTCAGCGTGGCCCCTCTGCTACCGGCAGACAGAGAGTTTTGTCTGCTGCCTGGCGGAGCTCCGGCGCTTCCCCTCCGGGTCGCCGGACCCGCCTTTGAAAGTTCCCCCGCCCCGGTCCTCTCCGAGATCTCCGGCAATCCCTAGTCCCAGGGGCGGGCAACAGCAGCTGGGGGACGCCCCGCCCTCTGGGCTTCTGTCCGAGCCTCTGCCGGGAGCCCTGAATGCTGGGCGTGGCCCCTCTGCTAATGGCAGACAGAGAGTTTTGTCTGCTGCCTGGCGGAGCTCCGGCGCTTCCCCTCCGGGTCGCCGGACCCGCCTTTGAAAGTTCCCCCACCCCGGTCCTCTCCGAGATCTCCGGCAATCCCTAGTCCCACGGGGCGGGCAACGGCAGCTGGGGGTCGCCCCGCCCTCTGGGCTTCTCTCCGGGCCTCTGCCGGGAGCCCTGAGTGCTCAGCGTGGCCCCTCTGCTACTGGCATACAGAGAGTTTTGTCTGCTGCCTGGCGGAGCTCCGGCGCTTCCCCACCGGGTCGCCGGATGCGCCTTTGAAAGTTCCCCCGCCCCGGTCCTCTCCGAGATCTCCGGCAATCCCTAGTCCCCCGGGGCGGGCAATGGCAGCTGGGGGTCGCCCCGCCCTCTGGGCTTCTCTCCGGGCCTCTGCCGGGAGCCCTGAGTGCTCAGCGTGGCCCCTCTGCTACTGGCAGACAGAGAGTTTTGTCTGCTGCCTGGCGGAGCTCCGGCGCTTCCCCACCGGGTCGCCGGATGCGCCTTTGAAAGTTCCCCCGCCCCGGTCCTCTCCGAGATCTCCGGCAATCCCTAGTCCCCCGGGGCGGGCGTCTCTCTGGGACCCTCCGGGCGCCCCGAGCACCAGGCTGGGTCTCCCCGCCAATGGCGGGGAGAGACTCTCCCCGCGGGCTCAGGTGTGCAACTCCAAAGTTTCCCTCTGCGTTTAGGAGTAATTGCAGGGGGTTTAAGTAGGGTTCTGGTCACCTGTTTCCACCGTCGCTCCTCTGTTGTGTTCTCGCTCCTGCCCTAGATGTGTGTGGATCCTCTGGGGGCGTCCGTTGGAAGAAAGCCGCTTGCGGGTACTAGGCTGCCCGTCGGGGTCGGAGAGTTTTCACCTATTTCCACATCCTCCCGGAGGAAAGTCCGTCCGCCTTCCGATGTATAGTCGCGTGGGTGTCTCAGACGTCCTGAGATGCTGTCTGGATATCCTTTGTCAAGCGATAAGTGTCCAAATAATTGTAGACTCGAAGGGCGAGAGACAAAGAGGACTACTCACGGCGCCATCTTGGAATCCACCCCTCCTTGACATCATTTTTGACTCATTCGATTAAATCTATTCTGTCTCCTTCAAGCTCCACAGTGTAGCACTTTCCCCAAGACCCTTGTCATGTTCTGCCTCAGTTGTTCTCAAGTCTGTTTCTCCTCCACCAGACTGCCAGTTCCTTGAGGGTGAGATTGTTTCTTCCCTGACTCATTGCACAATCTCTCTCACACACAAGCACAGTGCCTCACACGTAGAAGATATTACGTAATTATTTATTAAATTGGATTTTGAAACACTCTTTATGGAAGACAGTAATCATTATTGATTCTCTCCTTTTAATAGACATTCTTTTCTTTCTGGGATTATAATCAATATCACTTTCCAGGGCGAATTTGTTTGCATCTAACCAGGCTCAGTTGGTCAGCACTGTTTGTGTTAACAAGACATGGTCCTGGTAACAGTAGTCCTCTGTTCCATGGCCACAAACTACACTTCTAATTGCAGCCAGATGTTACCAAAACACCAGCTGTGTATAATAGCCAATATCAGATAGGAAAGCTGGAGAGATTGGTCTGAAACTGTCACCGTTGCTCTGGGTGAAGAGATGTATTTACGTACACGTTAGAGTTATTTCTGCTCTTGCCTGTCTTTCTTATTTGATGTAAACCCTGTAAGGAAAGGAGATGGAGCTCGTTCATCTTTGTATCTGCTTCAGTGCCTAGCGTTACCTAGCGTATGTGTTCAAGAAGCGATTAACGAATTGCATTTTACTAAGAATGAGTGTTTTGCTAGTGGTGTGTTGTTGTAATAATGATCGTCAAGTGCAAAAGCAGCCAGGGAGCCAATGCTTTCACGTGACTTCTATGTGACAGGGATTGTAGTGGGCTTTTGAATCTTGACTATCTTTAATCAGACACCAGCCTGGTAAATGGCTCCATCCCTGTGTCATAAATCAGAAAAATAAGAGAAACAAAGTGTAAGTTCAAGGACTTCTAGATAACAAAGGTTGAAGTCATATTTAAACTAACTTAGAATCTAAGCCTATAAAAGTTGTTATGATATAAAAACATTCAGTTTTCTGAATCCAGCTAGTCCTAACCTGTATCAATATATCTCTACCGTCAATGACCCAAAATACTATAGTGGAGTCAACAGAGCTTGTGCAAGCCTTAGAAACAATCAGTTGCATATGAGCCCATTGGGTTTGAACTGTGCTATAATTCACTTTGAGTTTGCTTAACCAGCACCTGGAATTACAAGACTATAAAATCGAGAGGGTCTATATCAGTAAGATAGAAAAGGCAGACTCAAGGAGGAACAGGACTATCTTTAAGACCATCTTAATAAGTGGTATTGGAATACAGATGGCTTCCTTTAGAGGACTTAGCAAAACCACATATGGGAAGATGAATTATGTTTTTATTGTACATTGGTTTCAAGATAGGAGTGTGATATGGTGTATGTACAGGGAAGATCTTGAAAACTAAATTGACCTCCAGATCGGGATATCAAATAGCCTGCTTCATATTTCCTCCAATTCCCACAGGCATCTTAAATCTAAAATCAAATTTACTGTCTCTCCTGAAAAAATCTGTTATGTTAGGCAAAATAATGCCCCCCCCCCCAAAGATGTCCACATCCTAATTCTTTTGGAACCTGTGAATTTTACTTCACACGGTAAAAGGGACTTTGCAGATGTGATTAAGTCAAGGATCTTGAGATGGAGAGATCATCCTGGACTATTGGGGTGGGAAGAATGTCATCACAAGGGTCCATATAAGAGGGAGGCAGAAAGGTCAGAGTCAGAGGAGGAGACGTGATAACAGAAGCAGAGATTAGAGTGATCTAGAGCCATGAGCTAAGGACTGCGGCAGCCTTAGTATCTGGAAACAGCTAGAAAATGGATTCTCCTCTAGAGTCTCCAGAAGGAATTGCAGTCCTGCCACCCTATTTTAGACTCCCGACCTTGAGAACTGTAAGAGAGTACATTTGTGTTGTTTGAAGCCACTACACTGGTGGTAATTTCTTACAGCAGCCATGGGAAACCAATATATCTGCCATACTCCTTGTGTGAGTCAGAAAACCTGCAGGAAAGAGAGGACTCATTCAAAGAGGGTAATTGAGGACAATTTAGTAAAGGAGCCATTTTCAAGATATGGGCACAGTTGAAGAAAACCAACAAGGAACGTGACGTGTCCTGTCCCTGCATGGGCAACTTCAAGGAACCATTACTCTGCTAGACTGAAGAGGCAGGGCTTAATTCCAGGCACCCAGAGAGAGCAGCAGGAAAAGGTTGCAGCCAGTGTCAGCCTGCAGCCTGGCTCAGAGGGAGCCGGGAAATAAACATCCTCACTCTTCCCTCTTCCCACCCTCTCTGTTGGTGCTGCCCAACGGCCAAGCCCAACCAGAAGCCACAGGGTGAGGGAGCCAATTGAAACATCCATAGAGATCAGCCCTACTGGGCAAAGATTGGAAGGGGAAGGAATGGAGAGGCTATTCATCCTTCGTCTACATTCCGGATCTTGGGGAATGGTTCCACCATCACCCAACCATTCCCTTTGGCACCCTGGAGTCACCCCGGTCTCCTCCTTTTCCTTTCCCACTCCATACAGATTCAGCTCTGTCGTGCAGAGTCAAGGTTCTCAGGATGTCTCATACCTCCCAATGCCCCTCCCCAGTTGCATTCCCACACTCCCCATCAGAGCTGACCACTGGCACGAAAGGACAGCTATCATCCTTCCCATGCGTTTATGTCATTCCTACATCATCCCTAAACAATAAAGAGCATTCTTCTGCGTGCTTTAAACTTTATTTAAAAATGACACAATAGGGGCTGCCCAGTGGCATAATGGTTCAGTTCACCCACTCCACTTCGGTGGCCCAGGCTTTGCCAGTTCAAATCCCGGGCGTGGACCTATGCACCTCTTATCAAGCCATGCTGAGGCAGTGTCCCACACATAAAATAGAGGAAGATGGGCACATAAGTTAGCTCAGGGCCAGTCTTCCTCAGCAAAAAAAGGAGAATTGTGGCAGATGTTAGCTCAGGGCTAATCTTCATAAAAAAAAGAAAAGACAAAATAATAAAAAGAATATCTTGCTGGAAATAACATTCATAAACTTGGTTATGTTTGCATAAATTTTTGTTTTACATAATTTCGTAAATTATATGTGAGAAGCCCAGCACAAATACGTGACTATATATGCACATATTCAAATGAACATATTCAGGAGGGGCAGATCTGGTCATTTTATTTCACTGCTGTACAGAATTTCCTTATGAATTGTAAGGAGTGATATTTGTTATGATGCCCTTAGAGGAAAGTGGATTGACTTCTCAAATCATTAAAAATAAAACCAAATATTTCCAAAATCTATTGTAACCAGAAGCAAAAGGAAGAAGAAAGTCATTAAGCAGCAAGAGAGTGAGGTAAGTTTTGCGACTACAAATCTCCACTTTGCACAACTCAGTTGCGTTCCTAAGACTTGACTTTTTCACTAAAGATGCACTGTAATTCTTCACTTGAAAAAACTCGCATTTATCCCCACTGCTTGGGAAGTTTATGGGGTGATGAATTTGAGATATGGAAGCACTAGAAACCAGAAAATTAAGTAGCTATGTTGCCAGAATTCAGAGATCTTTGAACAATATAGCTAAGGCAAGGAAACTAATTTTATGAGGAAAATAAGCTGAATTTATATGCCTCTCTACTTCATTCAAGAACACAGTAGTTTAAAATGATGTATGTTTTTCTGATTATAAAATAACATAATGTATTGTAGGAATCTTATAAAATATATAAAAGTATTAAAGTAAAAAATATTCTCCAGAAACCAGCATCATATAATTCCTTTCAGAATTTTTCTGTAAATATATTTGCTTGAGATAGGGGGCTCATTCTATCTGTTACAATTTTATTTCATTCAGCCCTTTGCACAGGCATTGTGATAAGAATATTCTCATGTCAACAAAAACTGCATAATTTTCAGTCCATGGGGTATATGAGAAATGGCTTAATACATGAAGTGGGGACAATTTATTAACCAGTTGGAAAAGAAAATGAAATTCAATTAAGAGAATTTTCTCCTTACACCAAAAATATTCTAGGTTATAAAAATTTTAAGTATTAAAAAATAAAAACATAAAAGCACTAGCATATAGCCTAAGATGAATATTTATAATTTTGAAGTGGGGAAGCATTTTCTAAGCATGTCATAAGACCAAAACCTTTAACTAAGGAATAAATTTTGACTATGTAAACATCAATTTCTTTGTGAAAAGAAATCGTGAGCAAAGTTGAAAGAAAAAGTGACAAAGAGGGATAAAATGTTTGCAACCTACCTGGCAGATAATAGGTTAAGATGCCAAGAATACTTAGAATAAAAATTAGTGTAATGACTTAAGGAGTCAGTTCACAAAAGGATAGCTACAAATGTTCAAAAGGAAGTGGTTCAACTTCATTAATAATCAAAGCAAGGCAACTAAAAAAATGCATAC
This sequence comes from Equus caballus, assembly GCF_041296265.1. Lineage (NCBI taxonomy): Eukaryota > Metazoa > Chordata > Mammalia > Perissodactyla > Equidae > Equus > Equus caballus. The sequence continues at coordinate 20,927,848 of NC_091689.1, read as the reverse complement.
ATCTTCTTGCCACCAGATTGGCAATGGTTGAGGATTATTGATTAAACCCAGTGTTGATGAGAGTGTTGGAAAATGGGCAAGCTCATGGCTGTTCACATTTTATTGGCCAAAGCGTGTCATGTGACCACATCTAACTTGAAGTGGGCAGGAAAGTCTGATCTTACTATGTCCAGAATTAGAGAAATTTGGCAAATTTATCAATTGCCCTAATAACTACCGTACCGAGTGTGGGAAAAGTTACCGGATTTTTATTTTCGCATTAGTATCTTTCAGTACTACTGTTTTATTTTTACAATTAAAAAGTTAGTAAAATAGCTTTATAAGCATAATTTTAAATATTTTTATAATAACCCATTGCGTGGCTGAATCATCATTAGTAACTCATTCCCTTATCTTGGACATTTGTATTTTTCTAAAGGTTTTGCTGTTATACACAACCCTATGATAATATTTTATTGCAAAATAGCTTTACTTGCATTTCATTAAGCTACCTTACCATCAGCAGAATTCATGAATCAAATGGCATGACTATCTTCTGTCTCTCCTTGTTTTCTTAGTTTTCATTCAGCAAAATATAAACTTGATGAAGGAAAGTAAAAGATAACAAGGACAGCAAGAAGACTCTCTGGAAAAATTCCTCACGTTGTCTGGCAATTTATTGGTTGATATTCTTATTTCACAGAGCAGTGCAGTTTTACAAACTTTATGGGCAATTTTATGAGAACTGGGGAGGGAGCAGCTAAGACTCGGTTAACTGGCCTCCATGTTAACTAAGAAATCAGAGCATTTACGCGGCAATCAGGCCACACTGAGGCCCTGTTTCCAGTCCACCACTTCTTAAGTACATACAAAACTTTGGGCCATTTATTTTACCTCCTCCAGCCTCAATTTATTGACTACAAAAGAGTGATTAAAATGCCCACCATTCAGTGATATAAAATAAATATTTTCAAGAGGGCTATTAACGTGTATTAAGGACCCACTGTATAACCGTCTGACAGGAATTGTTCCAGCTGCTTTTGACATTAATTTAATAATATTGGCTTAGGAAACTGTTGCCAAGGATGGAGAGAAAAAGGAGTTGTGAGCTCTGCTGGACAAAAAGAGAATCAATAAATTGATTAAGGCACATTGCAGTGTGCCTTTCAAAGCAACCTCTTTCTCTCTCCCCTCTCTCCTCTCCCCTCCAAAGCCCGGAGGAGTGAACCTATGTTGGAGAAAGGATTTTGAAACGGATAAAGCTGGTGGGTTTAAGACCTGCAGATTTCCATTCTCATCCTTGAGCAAGGCTAGAAATCACTTTCTCTAACTCAGTGGTTTTTAACTGGAGTGGTTTTTACCTCCGAGAAGACAGTTTGGGGGGGTTGATGCTGATGCTGGCATCTAGTGGGCAGAGGCCAGAGATGACGCTAAACATCCTACAACACCCTGGGCAGCCCCCACCACGAAGAATTATGTGGGCCAAATTGCCAATGGTGTCAAGGTTGAGAAAGCCTCCTCTAAATTGACGTAGCTAATGGTTAATTCCATTTTTCTCTTTTTATCTCCAAATTTATACACCCATACTAATAACTTTAGGATTTTGATTAGATGTCAAGGTTGGCCATATTTTTTTCTAGTTGGTTATAGCATTGAAGGTCTTTACTGGCACTGAAATTTAAAAAAAAATTTAGAGGTTAAACAAAAACTAAATGAAAAAAAATTTTAAATGATGCTTTGGCTAATATAAGGACTCAGTGAAGTTGCAGTCTCTTTAGAAAATAAGAACCATGCAAATATTGTTTATCAAAAACGAGAGAATTTGAACAAAGCTATCCCCAGATGAAAAGTCTATGTTTTAAAAGCTTTTACCACTTGAAAAAAAAAGAGAAAAGTATCAATAAACTAAGGATGATCTTAAGAATCTAGAAGTGGGGAAACAAAACGCTGAGGAAAAAAATAATGAAGACAAAACCAGAAATTCATGAAGTACAAAAAACAAGAAAGGTGTTAACTAAATCTGAAAATTAATTATTTGAAAAGGTATGGCTATTTACTGGTTTCCCAAACTTAGATGATTCTAAGATAACTTCCAGTTCTTGATAAAAATTAATTTCCAGGTCCCCTTACCTTCCCAAATTCAAACCCAGAACATCGGAGGAGAGGCCCAGAAATCTGTATTCTTAGCAAGCACTCCAGGTGATACTCTGTCATGTGCCGAATAACGACATTTTGGTCAATGACAAACAGCATATGTGACAGTGATATCGTAAGATGAGTACCATATAGCTTACATGTGTAATAGGCCATACCATCTAGGTTTGTGTAAGTACACTCCATGATGATCATAGAATGACAAAACTGCCTAACAATGCATTTCTCAGATGTCTCCGTCATTAAGTGACATATGACTGTAAATGGGCATGTTCAGGAGACCCTGAAAGTTCCTAATCTTTGACAAGGCTAACCAGGAAAAAAGGAGAGTGAGTCTAAATATAGAACATTATGAATATAAGAGGACTCAGGACCACATTTATGGAAAAGACCTTAAAAGTATGAAAGAATAAAATGCCATCTGTTGCTGGAAAATCCTTTTATTATGACTCTGACCTTTGTTGCTATTTCCATTCTGATGACAAATATTTTGAGTCTCCCGAATTTGTCCTCCATGTCACTTATTTATCTCTACATATCTCTCACTTATTTATTTATCTAGTTAACTTTACTTTTCTCATTGACCTTTGCAGACTTTTCCTCTGAGAATTTCAGAACATCTGATCTAAACGTCTCTGCTTTTGCTAACTTTTTTTTAATTCAGTGGTTGTACTTTTCACCAAAAAACCTTCTTTCCTGCCCTCATATCATTCTTTAGTCAGAGGCCCAATATCCACTGAGAACACAGATTGGAGAATCTCCAAAGCATACTTTATGGTTGAATAAGCCTATTTCACGCCCATAAATTAGAGGTCATGGGGAGGATGGTGTTTGCCGTGGATCCCTAGATTGATCCCTTTTGGACCCATTGTCTCCCTTCAAATGTCTAGCTGTGTTTCTCAGCCTTTTTCTCCTGCAGGGGAGTTCTGACTGTATCTGGGGGCACTAGCAGTGGAGCTGGCTTCTAGAAGAGATGGGGAGACATTGTGCAGGTTCCTGCTAAAAATGTCTGAGCCCAGCCGAGGGAGAAAGGAAAGCCATGACTTAACAATGCTTTTTCACTTTGGTAGGTCAGAGGTCAAATTCTCTACAAGGGGCTTCATGCCTGCGCTGCAGACTATCTTTGCAAAGAAGGGTGCGTCGCTGGCCACTTCTCCAGCTATCTTAGAACCTCTTGTTAGCCGCTGAAGGTAGCATTGTGCACAGCGTCAAGGTACCCCCTGCTTCCACCTGGAGATGTCGTTATGACAAGAGTCTCCAGTGGCCATCTGCCACCTCCAGAACACTCCATAGGAGGGAGGTGGCTCCCCATCACTTCTGTGCTCCCACTTTCCTCTCATCTCTGCAGCGTGGGCCATAAGGTATAGATGGTGCCCTGCTACTGCCTCCCAGGAAGGGGGTGGGGCACACACATCCGGCAACATGCCCCCACGCCCTCCATCTGATTTCCATTGTGTGACATTTCACAGAGATCCCATGACGTTTCTGGCATGCCTTTGAAATGCACCAGTCCTGGTTTCCAGGGTTAACGCATTTTCTTCCCTTTTGGATTACTTTCTTGATTTAAAATTGAGGATGGTGGGGAGGAGAGACATGTTCAATGCATCTGCTTCATTCACCATTTTAACTGAAAAGTTCATGATCTTCTACTAAAAGGGAATTTTCTTCTTTGTTGTGAAAAGTAGAACAAAACAAGATAGATGCGGCACAAACATAGTTCTAAGGTGAGGGACAGCGGATGCCTAGGAAGCAAGCTCAGAAGTGCCCTGTGCCTCCGCCCCAGAGAAGCAGCATCTCACAGCTCTTAGGGGAGCCAAGGACCAATTGTCCCCGCCCCCTCAAGCTCCCTCTCACACTCCTATGAGCCATCTTCCGACCTATGACAACAGTCAGTGAGAAGACTATCTTGTCACTATTCGATTTGTTAAACCAGACGGCTTCCTGCTACAATTTCATTTTAGAGGGATGAGATCTGATTTTCATGGGAAACTCATTCCACAGAGCCTTTTCCTTTCCACTCCGATCCAACTATTGGACGCAAAGATGTACATGGCACCTCCTCCAGAAAACTGAAAATAGTTCAAACTGAGGGGCAGTAGAAAATGAAACCTGCACCATTTGTCAAAAGGCCCATTAGGCCCATTCTTTTCTGATAGGAAATCTTTCGGCAGCCTCTTGTCAGCTCCGAATTTGGAGGCGCTCCTTCAGGATGTGAAAGTGGAAATGATGAGGCTAAGAGAGGCTTCACTGATGCTATTTTTAAGCCGATCTATGTGTCCTCATCAGGAGGAATGCAAAATTCATTAGGAAAGGGAAGTCTCATTGCCGAAAGCTGTTCTTTCTATTGCCAATGGCATCGGCACCTCTCAGAACCGCTGGATGACCTTAGCTGCCCCAGAACACCTCATAACCCCTCAGCTGGATCCTTACTGCAGCTGGAGTGCCTCCTAGACACCTGCTGGGGCCACCCCTGTCCTTCCCACCTAGAGCTCCATGGGTCGCCTGTTCAGTACCCTCCTCTTTTCCTCCTCCCCAGCTTCCTCCTCCTTCCCAAAGAAGAAAATTAAGGAGTGAGGTCATTGTAACCCACATTCCTGGGGATTCATTACCCTCTTGACTGGTCAAGGCCTTCACCTTTGAGACTTCTCCTAAGCTGTTGGACTCTCGGATGCAAAGAGCCCCTCCAGCAGTGAGGCTGGTATTTGCAGATGCGCCCTTGGACTTGGGGCACCTGGCTTTGGGTATCTGTTCCACAGCTTCCTCACTGTACGCCCCTAGAAAAGATGACGGACTTCTCTAAGCTTCGGAATGATCGACTTTCTTACCCCACAGGGTGATTGTGAGGATCGGAAAAGATTATTCATGGAACACTGGACTGGGTCGAATTGTGCCCTCTGAAAATCCACGTCCACCTAGAATCTGTGAATGTGATCTTGTCGGGAAGTCAGGTCATTGAAGGTGTAATCAAGTTAAGAGGAGGACATGCTGGATTAGGGTGGGTCCTAGCCCAGGGGCTGATATCCTTATAAGAAGAGGAAAATCTGGACACAAACATACAGAGGGGAGAAGGTCACGTGACGACAGAGACAGAGATTGGAGTGGAGTCATTCTTACGTAGGATCAGGCCAAGGAATGCCAAGGATTGTTGACAACCATCAGAAGCTAGGAAGAGGCAAGAAAAGATTCTTCCCCAGAGCCTCTGGAAGGAGCAGGGCCCTGCCAACACCTTGATCTCAGACTTCCAGCCTCCAGAACTGTGAGAGAACAAATTTCTGTGCTTTAAGGCCCCCAATTTGTGGTAATTGGTTACGGCAGCCTTAGCAAACTAATATAGACACCCTCAGCATATATTAAGTACACAATCAATATATAGATTTTTTTTAAAGAAAGAAAGCCTTTATGCAGAAAAATATTTATACTAATACAGCATTTAATGTTAAAAAATTTTTTAAACATTTTAAAGTCCAAGATTAGCATAATAATTAAGTAAATTATGGGACACCCACATGGCAGAATTATTTATAGTAATTTAAAGCATTTGTAAAAATTTTAATAATATTATTAAATATTATTATAACATAAAATATATTATTTTGATCTCATAAAAGTTTTTATTACCATAGAAAATTAGTTATGGTGAAATTAAATGAAATAAGATAACCACATTAAGTTAATTTATATCAGAATCTATATAAAAAGGCTGGAGTAGTTATCCACCGGTCCTTGTAAATGATCGTTTTTCTTTTTTCGTGTGCTTCCTTTCCATATACATGGGCTATAGTGAGTGTGTATATATATAGTGAGTGTGTTTATAACAGACAGAAAATTTATCTTTAAAAAGCAATTCAGGCAGCAAAATAAACATATACGTAAGTTACAGCGTATAACTCCCCACGATTCCTTACATTGTAGCACAGATTTGCTACTAGAGTAACAGGTGCTTCTGTATGGCACCAGTGTGTACAAAATGAATTACTTGGGGCCAAGTTGATATCTGCAGCATGAAGAATAAGCCTTCTCCGGCTTGAGAAGGCATTATGTCTTGCAGAAAGCTGTGTTCCTTTGAAAGGATTGAGCAAGGCTCTGCCTCAATCAGAAAATCAGTAAGTCCTATTTTAATGCTCACAATGCGCCCGTTATTATATGGAAGTTGGAGATTGAAAAGAAATTGAAACAGCAATTTCTAGAGTTCAAAGAATGAGTGGTCGTCCAATTCAACATCCTACCCGGAGAATGAATCTTCTCTGTAATAAAGCTAGCTGGACACTGTGATAGAACATAACTTTGGTGGCCTCCAATAAAATTGATGTGGTCACATGCTTACACAGTTTCCACTCCTTGAATTTGCTCTGGCCCAGTGACCTGCTTCAACCGGTAGAAGGTGGAGGAAGTGACACTATGCCGGTTCTAGACCCAAACCTTAATAAGCCCTGGCAACTTCTCTTTTGTCTAGACGAAGCCAACCAGGATATAAGAAACTGACTACCCTGTGGCCACCGCACTGTGAAGAGCCAGCCTAGCCCTGTGTAGAGGCCACATGGAGGACTGAGGCTTCCAGCCAACAGTTCCAGCTGAACTTCTAGATGACAACCAGGACCAACCTGCCAGAGCCAAGTGAGGCCATCTTCAAAGTGGATCTGTTGAGCCACTCAGATGATGTTCCATGAACTGTCCTCACTGAACCTTGCTCAGATTGCAGAATCCTGCGCCAATCTTTAAATGATGGTTGTCTAAGCCACTAAGTTTTGTTTGTTGCACAGCAATAGATAACAAAGCAATAGATAACTAAAACAGATGTGTAGTCTCAGCTCAGACACTTCCAGGAACAGGAGACTCTGCTTCATAAAGAAATCCATTGCACTTTTTAATAGCAATGACTGCCAGAACATTCTTTTCTATATTTAACCAAAATTTGCCTTCCTGTCACTCACAACCTGTCTCTATGTAGAGTAAGTCTATGTGCTGCCACATGGCAGCTCTTCCAGCGTCCCAGACAATCATGGTCTTCATTCCCTGCGCCTCCAGTCCTCATTGCACCCCCATGCCCAAGGCGGGCACACACAAGTCCTCTCTTTTAGGGGTAAACACCCCCAGCTCCTTCAGTCCTGATTCTTTCCTTAAAAAGCTCCAACTCTTATTGGTAAACCAGGTGCCACCTAGAAAGCACACATGGAACCCACGTCACTGTTAATAAAGCAGTATGGTCTAAAGGCGTCGAGTGCCAAGTCAAACGTGTTTTCTCTACATATCCAGTTTGTCCTGGGGGTGGCATGTATGTGTACACATATGTAAAATTATTTTTGCCCTTGCCCCAAAATATTTCTGAGAGCATGGGAAATGGAATTACTCTGATAGCACCATTAGTTGAACAACCAGAACAGAATAAGCTAGGAGACTTGCCTGTGTCTGGGAGACAATGGGCAGAATATCTAACGGGGTCACCTCAGCTGTGGAATGTGAGCATTTACGCTGTCTTCTTTACCTTTAGGAGAACACCAGTGTTTCAACCCACAGTTGCTCAGAAGTATTTTTCTTAGAGAATTACTGGTTAGAAAAAAATATATGAATTAATAGCTACATATTTGCTGCACGTGTAACTATTAGAGAAGATGAGCAAGGTTGTTAGCGATTTAAGGCAGAGAATTGTCTTGGAGTCGTTTGAAGCTCTTTGAAAGGCTTCAAGACCAGGCCTTCTCTAGGCAGACAAGAATTTCTCTAATATGGTACAGCTGCTTCTAAGTGACTGCTGAAACAGGCTGTGGCACTGGGAATTCAATTATTGATCTGACTTCATGATCAGTGCTGGTCACAGTACCACAACAGACATATGGAGCTCTGCATTTGCCATGAGATGACCAAGTGATCAGACAGATGTAGCCCAGTGGGGAGTGTTTCTCTGGTCCTTGTTGAGTAAGACTGTGTGTATTATGACAATATGACAACTTAGCCATTTTTAAGAGTCAAGGTAAGATGAAATGGCATTTAAGGGCAAAGTGAATGCATACCATTGCTCCAGATAATTTTTTCCCCCAAAACATCACAGAATTGTATTCTGCAGAAGGGTCTATGTGGGGAGGAATACATGTGTCAGAAGGCTGGGTTTGTCCCTCTGACTCTGTCACTCCCTGGCTTTCTTATAATGAACTGAGTTATTAAATCTCTCTGTGATTTAATGGCATCATTGATGAAATTGAAATAAATACTTTGCAGAATGGGTGGAAGCACTGATGAGCTCTCTGTTAAACATGTTATAAATGATAGTGTCATATAAATGTAACGGTCACTGGGTGTCCGTGTAGACACTCTTTAATATACTAGACCTCTTCAAATTCCAGTGACCTTGACCTCTACTCCACTTTCTCACTATTAAGAATAGCGCTAATGAAGAGCTGTGATCCTCGCAGAGTCAGTATTTCCCGGAGCGGCTGGCTGGGTAGTGAGTGTTCACAGGTCGCCTCTAAGTGTGGGCTCGTCCATCATGCAGCACACAATCTACACTAGTGGCTTCTTTTACACTTTGTACCCTGATGAGTTCCGCACTGTTTTCGCTTCAGCCTAGGCTGAGTCTCAGCCCTTACACATTTGACTGGTCACACCTCCTCTCTACGCGGATGGCCCACAGCCATCTCTAACTTAGCACGTCCTCAAACTCAGACTCCTGGTCTTCCTTCCCAAACCTATTCCTCCAGTAAGGGTTGGCAGAAAAAATACAGGACACTCAGTTGAAGTTTATATAAACCACAGCAGATGTTTTTTAAGTATAAGTAAGTCCCATGTGATATTTGGGACATACTTATACTAAAAAATTATTTATTATGTATCTGATTGCATGGGATATACTTATACTAAAAATTATGTATATTATAATCTTATATGCAAAAATTATAGTATAAAATATTATATCCATGCAATCAGATGCACAACAAATACTTTTTAGTATAAGTATATCCCATGCACTCAGAAACATGTCAAATCATTTTTTAGTATAAGTATGTCCCATGCAATCAGATGCACAACAAATTTTTTTTTCCTGAGGAAGATTCTCCCTGAGCTAATGTCCATTGCCAATCTTCTTCCTTTTGTACGTGAGCCACTACCACTGGCAGATGAGTGGTGTAGGTCCACACCCAGGAACTGAACCCAGGCTGCCAAAGCAGAGAGTGCTGAACTTAACCACTAGCCCACCCAGGGTTGGTCCCACAACAAATAATTTTTTAGTATAAGTGTATCCCACGCAATCAGATACACAACAAATAATTTTTTTTAAATTTTTATCTACATATTTTTTGCTGAGGAAGATTCATCCTGAGCTAACAGGAGTTGCCAATCTTCCTCTATTTTGTATGTGAGCCACTGCCATAGCACGGCCAGTGATAGACAAGTAGTATAGGTCTGTGCCTGGGAACCAAACCCAGCCCACTGAAGTGGAGCGCACTGAACTTAACCACCAGGCTACCAGGGCTGGCCCCACAACAAATAATTTTTTAGTATAAGTATATCCCAAATGTCACATGAGACATACTTATAAAAATGATTCACTATTTATATGAAATTCAAATTCAACTCAGTGTGCTGTATTTTTATTTACTCAAGCTGACAAGCCTGCCTCCAGTGTTCTCAGTCACGTGAGGGGTACGTTGTCTACTCTCCATATTCCATTAGCTTCCCGTTACCCTCAGGACAAACCCTCAGTTGGGGCTGAGGTCCTCCATGACCTGCTTCCTTCTTCTGATGCTGTTTCTCCTGCCTCCTCCCTCTTGTCCAAACTCATGAGCCCACCAATCCCATTGGCCTCTGTGCCTCTTGGGCACTGAATACTTACAGATTCTCTGAAATGTGCACTCACTCAAATCCAGAGTTGCATTTGGATGACGTTCACCCATTTCCAGATCTTTGTTTAACTATCTATGATAACACGACTTCTCGAAGCCCCCAGGCAGGGACCTCAGGCCCTGGGGAGCTAACAGCACAGGGGTTCCTGGATGATTGCCTTCCTATTCCACTCTCCATGACTCTCAGTGGACATGTCTTCATCAGCATTGTGGGAGACTTGTGACCACCACGGGAATGTGGCTGTGCAGCTGAGCCTTGGCTGACAACGGCCTGTGACAGTTCCTTCCTCATCCTTGGATTGTGGCTGTGTGACACTGCCGTCAGGACTGGATGGATGTGAAGTGGGGAGACCCAACAAGAGGCAGCATGGTATAATGGCTAAGAACACGAATTCTCAAATCGTGACTCTATCAGATACTCACTGTATGGCAATGGGGAAGTCTCTTAACATCTCTGTGCCTCAGTGTTCTCATCTATAAAAGTGGAAATAGCAGTAGTCTCTATCTCTTAAGGTTTTAATGAGGATGAAGTGAGCTTTTATTTGTGAAGCAGCTGCAACGCTGCCTGGTGTACCGTAGATGGTGACTTCTCATTTTTCCAGCTCTGACCACACTGTATTTTATTTGGCTGTTAACTTTCCATCACTCTCCTAGTTGGAAAGGTTTTAGGGGACAGAGACTTTCTTGTTTACCTCTGTATCCCCAGGGTCTGGGGGCTGGAACACTATACAGTGCCCGGTACATCTTTATCCTAGCCGCTGAGATGGCTGCAGAAGCTGGGAGGGGAAGACTGCCTCTGCCTTGCAGATTATAGAACAGCTTTTCAGAGAAGGTGACATTTAAACTGCTTCTCAAGGGATGAAAGGAGCTTCTCAAGCACAACGTGGGTGCTTAGAAATCCAAGAAGAGGGAATTTCAGAAAGAGATGGGGCGTGACAAAAGCAGGCCTGCCCATTTGGGATCGTCAGGTAGTGGTGTACGTAGGAAGCGTTGAGAGTGGTCCTCTGGGACCTCGGATGTCTACCTGCCAGGAGTGACCTTGGTTGTCCTGCAAACAACAGCCAGTCCCCAGAGGATCTGAGGCCAATGTGAGCGTCAGGGAAGTCACCCTGCCAGGTAAGGAGGTGGGAATGAGGGAGGTGATTGTAGACACAGGGAGAAGAGCTAGGAAGTTGCTGCCAAGAAGAGTTGAGAGATGTTGGGAATCACAGTCAGCTGGCACAGGGCAGGGAAGGGCCCTGGCATAGCTCCGTACAACCCCGAGGGCGCCATCCACATGGACAGTGCCAGGAATGGCTCCCGTACAGGGAAGAGCCGGTGCTGGAGCCAAGTGGACAGACAGGGCAGTGAGAGCAATGGGAAGTAACGGATGGAAAAAGGGACTCCCCGGTGAAATCACATGATTTCACTCCTATGTGGCAGATGAGCCAACACATGGATGTAGAGAATAGATTAGCGGCTCCCAGAGGGGAAGGGCGTTGGGGGAGGGCGAAATGGGTGAAGGGGCACGTATGGATGGTGACGGATAAAAACTGGACTATTGGCCGGCAGACTCGGTTCTGGAGGGTGGGTCCGTACACGTGAGGCTCAGCAATACCAGAGCGTCCATTCACCCGCTGGCTCTCCTTCCAAGTATTGCCTCTCTCGTTTGGGTTCTTGCATGTAAAATACTCCACAGTAAACAAAACAAGAACAACAAAAAACTGGACTATTGGTGGTGAACACAACACAGTCTATCCAGAAACTGATACGTAATTATGTACACCTGAAATTTACACGAGGTTATAAGCCAATATGACCTCAATAAAATAATTTTTTTAAAAAAGGGGGACTTCCAAGGAGGGAGGCAGATCCTCGGGCTCTGGCCTGTTATCTCTGTGGGTCCCAAAATCATCTACATTTATCCATCAGTGCAGAGTTGGCAACAAGATTCGTAAAACCTCACTCTCAGACTTTTTTAGCTCCTGACTTACAGGTTCTGGTTCAGGGGACCACAGGGATAGTCACAAGGGCAAAATGAGTGAGGTTTGAGGAACAAAAAGGCGGTGAGATCAATCTCAAAGGAGTTAACATTTCTTCCTCTTATTTCCAAACCATGCACAAGGGCCATCCCTTGAGAACTGGCACTGGCTGCAAAGGAAGGAGGGAACCCCGTGCTGCCGAGTGTGGACCCCAGGCCATCATCGTTCTGGATGTTGTCACAACTCAGTGTCTCCTTTATCCCAATATCTGCCATCAGCCCATTTTACAGATGAAAAGGCAAAGGCTCAGAAAGGCCACAGTGCTCCTAAGTGGCAGAGCCAGGATTCAAAATCTGGCCGATGGTTTTACAACATCACGGATGACCCTCTGCTCAGGGTTTCAAAAGCTAGAGGTTTTGCTCAAGGCCATCCTTGGATGGTCTTTCCCTCAAGTAATCAAAACCCCAGTAGGCCTTAAAGGCCCCGGGCTCCTTTGCCATTTAGAGTCACATCCACAGAGGAACTCACGTGGACAAGGCCAAGGTCATAAGGTTACCATGTAGAGTCTTAGTGCATTCCTCACTGGTCACCAAGATCTTGCCCACAGCTGGTCTCATTCCCCGGGGTGGGGGGATGTCTTTGCCCCCTTGGCATTTATTCTGGACCCCATATGGCACTGTCTTGTCTTCTTCTGTCCTCTCCCCTTTTGTCCTGAGATTCCAGGGCTCCTGAGGTGAACTTCCAGATTAGGTGACCCCTGTGATCAGAAGCTAGCGGTTTTAAATAAAAGAGGAAAAGAAATGAGCTCCATAAGGCAGCCTTTAGCCCTTGTCCTTTGCATTATTTATGCAAAAGATATGAACGTTTCTTCCTCTAATCCTAGTGAAACCCAGTTTTAGTAAGAACCCCGGGACTCATAAATATGACTACAGAGCAGAATTCATAATACAGCCAAATGAGAGTGCGAAGTCAGACATTCTTTTTGGGTGTGTGGTTGTCATTTGAGAGACAAAGAGCTTAAGATGTCAAGGAAAAAGAAGGAGAAACTATTTAGAGATGAGCAGATGCAAATGTAAATAGTTACTCAAGGATCGATGGAAATGCCAGCCGCATAGGCAGAGAAGGTTCCAGTGCGACTACAGCCCTGATCCAGGCAGATTGGACAAGATTTGTGATATTGCGTGTAACTGTATTTTACTCCAATCCTCACTGAGAAGGAGACAGAGAAAGTTTGACTTACTTCTCCTTCCCTGGTCTTCAGCTTCCCTCGGGCCAGCCCCAATTTCGGGTTATTTCTATGATGATCTTGAAATAACTGTCCTGTTGTCAGTCATCCCATGAGCCCGGCTGTAATGGCCCTCACCTGGACAGGTGTAGCCAGTCCTCCGGAGCTCTGCTGTTGACCCCGATCTGCTTCTCCCGATGCGTATCACGTCCCACCTCTCTGGACCACCTGTCTTCCTGACCTTCAGCCTGGTTTGCCAAATCTGCTTCCACTTCCTCCTCACACAAGTAGATATATATGTGTGCGTGCGCACATACCCACAACACACATACACAGCACATGTGCATACACAACACACACAACATCCGCAACACATGTCCACAATACATACACAACACATGTACACATACAACACTCACACCACACACACACCTTTACCACCTATCCACAACACACACACAACACACATACACAAAACACCCACATACCCACAACACATATAAAACACACACTTACAACATATCCATAACACACAACATGCATACACACACACCACACACACCACACACACACAACATGCATGCACACACAACACATACACAACATGCATACACACACAGCACCCATGACACACACACATCCTCTTTCTCTGTCCTCTCTGGGATGGTAACCTGATCCCATGTCTCATTTCTCCCTTTGCCGGGTTATGAACCTGGAACTGGGTGTGACACCCTGCCTTATAAATCAGCAGAAATTCTTCACACCCACTGGGCTGACTCATCGTGCAACTGTCATCTCAGTCCTGTCTACAGCTGGGGACGCGGAAAGGTCAGATTCAGTCTGGTTGTTCCAAATAGTGGAGCCATTCATCTAGAGTGATCTGAGCAGTCTGGACAGAGACCCCCTCCAAATGCGACTCACCTACTTCTCGTCATTGGACCTGAAACTGGACCTCTAATGCATCACTGTGTTGAAATTTTAATTAAAGAGCAGCTTCCTGTGTGCATAAGATGCAATATGTAAAAGGACTGTTTAACGTTTATCTGTAGAGATGACAACATGCTCTGGATTATTGGTTAGGATCCAGTTGTTGGTCACTTGGTCATCTCCACCCCTGTTTGTTGGGGTGAGAGATGGCACATTCGTGGGACAGGGTAGGGTTGGGGCCGCTTCCTCTCTGATGTGAACACATTGCTTGTGGAGGGCAGTGGACTTTCCTGGCTACAGAGAGCTTGAAAAGTCTAGAACCCAGCTGAGTGTAGCTCAGTCCTCCCAAGGAAGCGACTGAACGCTGCCTGGAGGCCTCCGTCAGCGGGAGCTCTTTTTCACTACACATGCTCATGTCATTTGTAAGAGACATTCACGGGACCTCGGAGAGCACTGGAGGATTCTCAGATGTGTCACCAGGGCAGGGGGAAAGGCATGGGGTCCCCGTCCTGTCAGAACAGGAGAGGAGACAGAGCACAGGATTTGGGGTCAGAAAGAACTGGGTTCAAATTCATTCAGTCTCTCAGCGCTGTGCCGTCTTGAATAAGTAACTTCACCTCTTGACAGTCTTGGTTCTCTTGTCATAGAGCCCACCCTACACAGTCATTCTGCTCATTCACTGAGTTCATGGAAATCGATCATCAGCAATGCTCAGTAATGGGGCCATGCCTCTTATAGGCAGAGATGGTCCAGCACCACTCCTACTTCAGTCAGTAAGTCTTCTGAAACATTTTAATTAAAAACTGTCCCAAATCAATCATCTCAGGGACCAGATGATGTTCAGTGAGCAGCTGGGCTGAACTGGAGAGTCCTGGGAGATGTCACATACACGTCATGGCAGGAGCCCCTGGAATGCTGGCCTCCACTGGGCTCCCCTTCTACATAGTCTCTCCCCAACATGGTCTGTCCAGCAGGACAGTTGGGGCTTTGGGGATAGTGACTTGGACTCTGAGAACAAGTGGTTCCTAAGACGGAAAATGGAAGCTGCCCATTTCTTACGGCTTTAACCAGGAAACGAGTACCAAGTCACTTTCTCCATGTTCTGTGGGTCAAGGCAATCACGGAACACACCTGGACTCAAGAAGAGGCGACACATCTCAAAGGGAAGAGTGTCAAAGAATTTGGGGCCATTTTTAATCCATCACCCACCCTCCCTTACCTCTTTCAGGTCTTTTTGGCTAAACGTCATTTCTTTGCTGAGCACCGCCCCCTGTTTTAAACTGCTGTTGCCCTCCCTCCATGCCCCATACGCCTTAACCCCTTCCATGATCACTTTCTCTCCATAGAGTGGTAACCCTCTAATATAGTATATTTTACCTATTTGCCTGTTTATTGTCCATCTCAGCCCATGCAATATAAGCCACTTAAAGACAGGTATTTTTGTCATTTTGTTCCATGCTATAGCCCCATACCGAGAATTCTACTATATATAGTAAACATTCAATATATAGTTGCGGGAAGATGACAATGAAGCTATTTTAACCAGTTACTGCCAGTGCAGAATCAAATGCCCTTTATCTCCATGAAGACATCCAGTGGAAAGATCTCAGATGTTGGAGCAGTTTTAAAAAGGAGCCACAAGCACTTTGGCCTCCATTCCATCAAGAGGTTGGGTTATGGCCATTGAGTCTGGGCAAGCTTGTGACCGTGGATTGTGGTGGAAGTGACACCATGTGACTTCTGAGGCGAGGTCAGAAAGGCGAGGCAGCCTGCCCCTGGCTCTCTGGGGATGCTTGCACTTTGGAGGCTCCACCGTGGAACTCAGCCAGTGTGCTGAGAAGCCCAAGCCACATGGAGAAACCACATGTAGGCGGTCTGGACAGTAGACCCAATGGAGCCCAGAGTTCCAGTGGTCTCAGCACAGCTCCCAGACATGTGAGTGATGAAGCGTCTGAAGATTCTAGCCCCTCTTCCCTTCACGTCTTGCCAGGTGAGGCCCCAGACACCATGAAGCAGAGATGAGCCATCCTTGCCCAAATTCCTGACACACAGAATCTATGAGCAGAACGAAAAGTGGGTTTTTTTACACCACTAAGTTTGGGGTGGTTTGTTACACAGCAACAGATAACTGGAACCCACATCTTTCTTTTCTTAAATCAAATAAATTTGGTTTCAACCCACACCCACTAAGGTTGTCAGGATATTCCACGTCAGTCATGCTTTGGGAGGTCAGTTCCTCTCATCATCTCTGAGTGTGGAACAGGAGTTACAAAGAATTCTCTGTCCTGATTACTTTGCAAATCATCTTTCCCCAGCGGGAAGTCCACCTTTTCAGGCAAGCCTATGGGCACATCACACACAAGCATTTACTGAACCAGGCTCTGGTCCAGGCTCCAGGTCACAGCGGGAATAAAGCAGAACAAGTCCTGCCTGCTATGAGCTTATAGTTCAGTCAGACAGGCCAACAGTAAATAAAAAGACAATCATCGACTAAGCTTTGAACCTTCTCGCTCAGTGGGTGGTTTTGTTGATGAGATCTATTACTTTACTGAATACCCTCTAATTAAGCAAACTGATCTGCACATCAGTTTACAAAGGCAAACCTCCAAGGAAAATGTATGAGATCATCAAATTCTCATAAACTGAGGCATGCGTGGACCTTGATTCACATTTGCTGTTCAATGAAAATTTGTGCCACTTTGGGATTGGTCTTTTTTTTCCCCTGACGCTTGCATTAGAAGTTTGTCTGACTCTACACCTCTCTGTCGGTTAATGAATGATCTGAAAACAATGAGAACTGGAAATGCAGGCAACCCCCATATAATTTAAAGACGTATCACTAATGTGGGTGTGGGTGTGTGTGTGTTTTAATTTCAGGCTTTAATTCCCCATATAATTATTTTTTTATGTACTGGCGATTACAGGTGCAGACAATAAAATTTAACTCCACCCTAGATTAAATTGTGGAAGAAATGAAATTTCCTAAATTTGGCCCCTTCTCTCTCCCCTTTCATTTCCATCCCAAATATCCAAATTTCCTCTATTGTATCTCCAGGAGCCAGGGTTTCCCAGCTGTTCATCTTACCCCGTATTCCTGAGCTCCCCATTTCCACCCTGAGCACCCAAGCACCTCTTAGGAGATTTTCCATTTTAATAAGGAAAATAGCCCGTAGAATGTGAAGCATGGAGGGGCTTTTAGCGACAACGTGGCCTGATCCTCTCATTTTGAAGCCAGGGAATCTGAAGACTAGAGGAGTGCGGTGACTTGCCCAAGGTCAGCAAAATCTTGGAAGCTGGAGAGAAATCTCTGGGGAGGAGGGCAGAGGGTTTCATGCACCTTTGACAGCCTGGAAATATTAGGTTTTAGCAAAGGGGCTTCAAATCGCACTCTGTCGGCAGTTCCAATCAAAATGCAAACTCTAAGTGTAATTCATGGGAAGCGTGTTCTGGAAATCCTCTTTGCTTAGACATGTCTTCAGTTATTAAGAATCTTTGGTCGGGGCTTGTATTCTCCTTAAATCACAAATGGCTGTTTTCCAGGGGCAGAAATGCAGGTGATTGCTCTCTTTAACTTTCCTCTTCGAACTCTTTCTGCTCTGCTTGAATTCTTTGCAATAAGTATATATGATTTTTACAAAACCAGAATAGGATCCTTAAAAAAAGAGAATATCTTAAGAATATATTTTACCTCAATTACACAGACAATTGTAGCTTTGTACACCTGAACTTACAGAATTGGGTTAAAAGCTAAATGCGCAAAACGACAGAAGAGCAGCCCTTTAAAAATCCTTAATATAGTTCATAACTAATGTCAATATCCCTTGGAGCAATTATAAATGTTCACAGGTAGATTTTCATCTGAACACGCCCCAGAGCGCTCAGCTCTTGAATGGTTCCAGAATGCAAGGAGCTCTTTCAGAAAGCAGTAGCACGGGGCCGGCCTGGTGGTGCAGTGGTCCAGGGCCCACGCTCCGATTCTCAGCTGCCCAGGGTTCACCAGTTCGGATCCCAGTTGCAGACATGGTGCTGCTTGGCAAAAGCCATGCTGTGGCAGGCATCCCACATATGAAGTAGAGGAAGATGGGCACGGATGTTAGCTCAGGGCCAATCTTCCTCAGCAAAAAGAGGAGGATTAGCAGTAGTTAGCTCAGGGTTAATCTCCCTCAAAAATAAATAAATAAAAAAGAAAGCAGTAGTACAGGTCCACTGTGGATTGATAAGTTGTTGAACTACACTTTCCAAAGACTTCTAGATTTATCCAGAAATTGTTTGGAATTAGGAGGAAAAATCCAGGTAACTCCCAAGAGTAAAGTAATAACATTAATCAAGAGGAGCCACTGCTGGAAACTGGTGATTTAACAGAGTTTTCCTGAGTAATTTATGCTAAGCACTTAATCCAATGTCTGATGTATAGGTAGCCAGCACTCCACAGATATGAGCAATCATTATCATATGCTCTGGGGGACTACGTCTCCCAAAATGCACTGCACCTCTTCCATTCTGCCTTCAACTCCCAAAATTCACTGGTCCTCCTCCATCCTGCCTACAACTCCCAAAATGCACTGCTTCTCTTCCCTCCAGCCTCCCTGCTTAACCTCATCACCTTTCTGGGAAGAAGAGAGATGAGAGCTGGTAGGGAGAGGAGGATGAAGCCCTCAAGGAGGAGAAGTAGCTGACCACACAGTTCCCTTGGTGGTGCAGACGTAAATCTCTCAATTAGGAGATAGAGAGTGATTCCAAAAAGAAAAAAAAGATCATAATTCTGTTTAGGCCAAGCCTTGGAGTACCATGGGTGGAATCCTCAGAACTGTCTATATTTATCTGTTTGCTTGTTTGATTTCTCCCAGCTCTGTTTTGTGTTTTGGTTGATGTCAGTTCCTCCAGATCACAGCATTAAGATGTCTGCCCCTTGCCAGTGTTTCACCTTGCCATGAGTTTTAGTATTGCCATTTTCATGGCTGTGTTAGTGAGAAGTTAGAGGAGGCACTGTGTGATTTTAGACTGGAAATCTGATCAAATTTCTGAGTGATTCTTTGAGCTGTGCTAGATTTAAAACTAGAAAGGTGTTAAGTGTTGCATCGAAAAATATGACACAGTTTATTAAAATACATATAGTGTAATCTTTCTTATGCTTTAAAATTATACGAAGCATACATTATTCAGGAAAAGAATGAAATCTCTCTGACCCAGCAGAGACCAAGTCTGAAATTTTCAGGTAACCATATTTTATCTTAGGAATAATTTCGAGAGCTGATAAGAATAAAATACATTACAATTTTAATGAGATGGAAATTAGTACATGTATAAATTAAGTTGAACCATATGAAATTGTCATTTTTGTAGGTCAAAAAAGAGTTACATATTGGCAATTTCATATGGTTCATCCTAGAAGTTGGATTTTTCACCATTTATTGAGTATGCACTATGTCCAGGATTCTGCTATGAGGCTTATAAGATTGACTAAGACCTAACCCTTGCTCTCCAAGGAGGTATGGGCACTGTCTTTGAGGAAGCTGTAGAGTGAGGTGGCTGCTCCAAGAGGCAACTCAGAGACCCCTCAAGCTGTTCTTAGATGGAAGCGAAGCTGACAGATCAATGAGTGGCATGCGTAGGCACTGAAAGGCTTTTGTGTTATTTTTAATGTAGACACGCAAGACTGAAGCTCAAGGACACTACTAAAGGTGCTGAGGGCAACAGCCACTGTACATCACAGGGAACAGCCGTGGTTTCTATGGCGAGACATTGTCGGCAGATGTTTACTCTTGTATGGCTGTCACTGGATATAGGCTGCTATTCAAACAGCTCTTGGTGTGGTGCCATCAAGTGATGGCAAATTGGCTCTAAAATCCACACATGAGCTGGCTCTGGTCAAAGGTGACGACATTCAAGGATATCGTGAGAAGGCACCATCATTAGCCGTGGCCAAAGGGAACCACTACGGGGGAAGAGAAAGAATCCAGCTGGGGAGACAGGGTCTCCCACCATCCCCCTAAAACCCACCCATGGCATGCAGGAGAAGCAGGAAAATGCTGTTCTCTCATTATAATTCTCATTCTGGAAAAAAGATGAACAATTTGCCAAGGAAATTATTAAACTCAAAGACCCAAAGTTTCAGGGTGAAGGCTCGGATGAGCTCCCAAGGTTCGAACTTCAGCCGACGTAAAGATTTCCAATGAAGGCTCTGGCCAGAGCGCAGTCCACGAAGTAAGTGGTGGTTCGTGTGTAGGAAGCTTGCATCTGACATGAACCTTCTCAAAGAAAAGACGAGCATTTGGAATTGCTCGCGATTCCTCAGTGAGCGTGTGCATTTTAATTTACCCTTAATTGTGTTACGTTTGGCAAAGGGAAGGCCTCAAGGAAAGTCAACAAACATCAAAAACTTTAAAAGTGTTTAAATATCAAAGTGAGGATGAGCAACCTATTGTGGTACAATTAGGCATAAAATAGATTAAATACAATCAAAGAAAATATATGGTAGTTTAAGCTCACCAAAAGGGAAGAGGAGATTCTCTTTCTTCAACCAGAAAACTATCAATGAAGAAAGTTTCATGAGCATCATCTGTTGAGATAGTTAATATTAAACTAGATAAATACATCAAAAATAGTGTCTCCTGTTGTTAGAGGAAGATCCCAAACTGCGTCACAGAAAATCCTGAGATCATACAATCATTACTTTTTTACCAGGGAACATGAAATCTTCAAAACTTGGAATTGTAATCAGTTCATGGATAGCTGCCATTAGGTCCCCTTCATAATTTTCATACTGAAACACTGATAAGAGAAGCGTTCTCTTGGTAATATATTTAAGTGTAATCAAGGAAACCAGAGTGCTTCTGAAATTTCATAAAAAAATGAGAAACTTCACTGAAATTGACCATGGAATTGATCATTCATGATTATAGATAGATAGATATAGATATAGATATATACACACACATATACACTCATGCACATACACACACAAACTGTATCTACAGCTATAGTTATCTATCTACCTATCTATCTATCCACCTATCATCTATCATCCTTCTACCTATCATCTATCCATCTACCTATCTATCTACCTATTTATCTACCTATCTACCTGTCTATATTTATCTATCTATCCATGCATGTGAAACAAAGATAAAATAATAATTGAATCCATTACAAAATGTTGGCCATGAAGTAACTTGCTTCAAGTGAGGGGCACACAAATGAATGGATACAGGAAACCCTGTTTCTGGGGGCCGCAGTCTGCTCATCAACTGAATCAACACAGGAACAAAGAAGGCTGATCAGATCATCATAACAGTCAACATCACACGTCCTATGACACAGTGTATAAAGCAGGCATAACAATGTTAGCTAATATTAATAGATTTTAGCTATTATTATGAAAACAATTGCACGTCCAACTCCTGTTGTGTAGTTTGGGCCCACTGACCTCTCCTGGTAACTCCATTTCTTAGGTGCTTTACTATCTGGAGAGAGTACAGATGTGGGGATTCTAGTTGTTAGAAAGGTAGATCCCTTTGTGGGCATCAAGGCTCTTCTCCAATATTTCCAGTTCTTTTTCTTCTAGACATTCTGGGAATTGTTACTCCCTGCACACTGGAGATCAGATATGGTTGCTGACTTGCTTTGGCCAATGAGTTGTGCGTGGAGGTGGCGTGTTACTCTTGGGGGAAGCATTTAAGTAGCTAGCTGGAGACCCTCTAGCGGGCTCTCTTCCCCTGCCTCATCAATCATAGTTACTGTAGAGGTTCAAACCAAGCCACCTCATGGAGGACAGCTTCCCTGAAGAGTTGCTGGGACCTGCAGTGGCCTTTGCGCCAACAAGAATAACAGTTTTGTTGCTTTAAGGCCCTGAGTTTTAGAGCAATCATGGCAGCACAGCCAAGGCTATTCCGGTTGATACAAACCCCAACAGTAAATCAACCACATATCAACCCAAGTTGTAAACCAAGCTCTTGTAAGTGTAGTTAGTATGAATCACTTTCCCAAGGCTCATCAATCTTGGGGCAATTGAAAACATGAAATGTCTAAATCTTTCAAGCTACAGGCCAGGTCCCGAAGCTGCAGAGACTCCACTGGGATACAAATTCAGGAAGAATCAGCCTGGTCTTGTCAACATTCTCCAAAAGGAGCAGCAGGACGGGGCTGTAGATCTCAGCTCAGGGAAGGCTCCTGGCCCCGAATGGAGGAGACTCCTCACTCCCTCTGCTCATGACAACCACACACAACACAAAGCAGTATCACTCTAGCTGGGCTGGAGTGACGCCAGGCTGGGCACTCCAGGCAGAGTTTGAGTCCGAATTAGAAAACTGGTTGAAGTCCAGATTACCCTTGACTGCCCTTAAATAGCCCACAAAGTACAATAGACTCAGTCGTTTTTTTTTTTAATATGATCCTGTGCACTCACTGTAATGCAACTGGAGGTGTGAAAACCTGAGCTAAACCATGGGAAGGAAAAATGGGAACACTTATGTGCAAATGTCTGGCTATTAAGTCATTTTGCCCTTAAGAAACCATCAGACCCCCAGCAGCGGAAGGAGGTCAGGGAACCCTGGATACGTGCTAGTAGCTGTGTTTGTTGTTGTGAAAACTGGGGTAGGTGATGCCCAACACACCCAGCCCAAGGCCTGGTAATGGTATAACGTAGATGAGCTTGAAAACATCGTGCTAAGTGAAGGAAGCCAGACATAAAAGGCCACCCATTGTATGATTTCATTTTTTTGAAATGTCCAGACTATGAAAATCCATAGACAAGGAAGTAGACAAGTGGTTTATGGTGACAACCAGTACTTGCTGAATTTGAATCTCAGCCTGAACACGTATCTGGACTTCCCATCTCTCCAAGTCAGTATTTCCTGCTGTGGTCTCAGGGGCCACCTCTCCCTCCCTGGTCACTGCTGCCACAAACCCAGGGGGTGGAGCGTCCCGTTACATGAAGGTGAGGGTCTCAGTCCACGCATGGGTGGCATGTGCAGGCACAACAGGGGTGCAGCTCTGGGGTTCTTTGCCAATCTCCCCACTCTAGGGGATTCTGTATCATGGCCCTGAATGAGAAGAGGAACATTTGACCTTATCCTTGGCCTGAATTTTCTTCCTTTGTGAAGTTGATTCTGCCAGCTCTATTAATTTGTTCCTGCACCACGTGTTGGCCCACGGACCACACTCATCTATCTTCCCCCATGACACACAGTTCCTTCCTTTATTTCAACCAATATACAGATTGCAAAGGGGTTCTGCCTGGAAGCTCTTCCAACAGCCCCAGGGCTCTGCCTGCATTCTTAATGAGGCAGGACTTTCCTCTGACCACAAAAACCTCTCAGTGCTTCGGGGAAGCTGAGCAGGTCTAACTGATGCAGCAGAAGAGGATACTGTTCTAAAGAAGCCCTTGGAAGGCCTCCTGCACAGAAGTGGTTCTGGCTCCCCTGAAACATTGAGCAGGCTGTTTGCCAGTGAAAGTGAAGTTTGTGATCAGAGTGTTCTGCTGGACCGAGGCTGGCTGAGGTCTGTTGCCTACACTCTGGAAATCAGCCTCAGGGTGCGAGGAGATGCTGCCTGTCCTTGGCCAGCTAGTTCATGCTCGGTTCTTACGCACTCCTGCCAAACGGCATGGTGGCCTCAAGCGAGCAGGCAGAGGAGCAAAGAAGGCCTACTCTGGACTAGCGTCCAGTGTGCTGGGGCTTGGGGTGGGCGGGGAGCAGGTTGCCCCTTCATTTCCTTGCATTTTATGTGGTCTTCATCTCTCAGGAAGTCACCCGGGGACCCCAGGGAATTCACCTGGCATGGAGGGCACAGCCGTGAGCTGTGGGGAGAACTATGTGAGACTGGATCATGCTGGGATTTGGGGGAAAGGGTCAAGATCATTCAACTGATTTTTTGAAGGAAGGAAGAGACTCAGAAGGTGAGAGAAAACGATGACCAAATCTTGAGTTGGGGTGGATTCACCTCTCCTCCCACATCTTGTCCTCCCAAGGCCACACACCTGAGCAGGAAGCCCAGAAACCAGCATGAGGGAGGTTCAGAACTGACCTTGGCACAGGTGGGTCTGGCCTTGCCTCCCCAGCGTGGCAGGAGGAAACCCGTTCTCCTCTCCTTCTTCTCATGAACTCACCCTTGCGGGGACCTGGGTGTGGAATAGACTCCCCTCGGGGTGGACTCTTCATTGTGGGCCCCTCTTGAAGAGGCCACTCTGAAACCTAGACCGGGAGAAAGCGGGAAGTCCTGGGGGCACGTCAGAAGCAGATCCTAGGACTGCTGGTCACCCTTATCAAGTCATTCAGGGAAGCTGGGCTTGAGTTTAGCTTTGGAGAAACCATGGGGCTACCTCTTAACATTCCCATCTTCCTGTTTGTGCACCCACACTCAGACTATAGTCTAGAATTAACCTGAAAATTGCTTAGTTTAATCATTAATCTGGCAGCGGAGTTGTATTTCAGCTTCCAGAGAGAGAATAACCAGCCTTATTCCAAACACATATTCACCACACATAATTTTCCAGGCTTTTCTATGGAAGGCAGACTCTACCCTCACGCTGGTCACTCTATAATTAAGTTTTCCCTGCCTATCAGGGCAGAAACACTATGAAAAGCGTTTCTGGAGAGTCAGACTCTATTCTGACTTGACTTGTTTGAATGGCACTCTTGGGAGTTATGACTTCCTGTCCGTTTGATCTCATTATCTGAGTCTATAATCTAAAGGTGCCGATTAACATTTACTGTTGTGCTTGGATACCCTGGAAACGCTTCGCTGAGCATCTTCGTGAACCCACGTTAATTATTTACTAGTCTTAATAGGTTCCTCTTTAACAGAGGTCATTGCCAACTCAGAGCCCCTGGATCTGGGTTAAGCCACTTGTTCCCACAGAGCTAAACTGGGAAGAAGGAATCACAAATACTTTGTCAACCATTCGCTGAGGCCTCCGGCTTCACCTAGTTTGTTTAGTCATTGAACTGGTGGCAGAATTCCCTCACATCTTCCCCAGCCACCGATGGAAGTTGACCCCCATTTCTTCATGGCGGGACACTGCAACCTCCAGTCAGACTCAACTCGTTTTATGGAGCAGCCAGCAGGACTTAGTACTATATGAAAGATGGAGAACAAGCTAGAACATGAAAAAGTAGCATTATAAATAATAAGTATGGCACCTATTTTGCAAGAGCACTCTCTCCCAAGATGTCTTCCTCCTCCCAATAGATCTGTGAGAGAATCAGCAGAGCTCTTCTTCGGAGGCTGAGTGAGGAAACCCATCACACATTCTCCCTGGTAAAAGTGAAGACAAATGACTCCTTCTGTGCCCAGGCTACAGTGGGACCATTCTATGGCTTCATCCCCCAGTGTTGCCTCTTCCCTTCACATTGACATTCTGGATGACCTTTGCTGACCTTGGGGATGGCACACACTCCTCCACATTAGAAAGTCTCCCTCAGCGTTGGTGGATGTGATTAATGTCTGCAGAACTCTTTGAACACACACAACCTCCTGTTAAGGAGAAGCAGAAATAGGAGACAGGATGTGGTCTTCCCTGCCCTGAGTTAGTCAAGTTCTGGGCCTTGCCTCACCCTGAGTCACTCAGCTGCTTCCTGCTGCTTTCTTGTCATCGATGGGACATGGAAAACACATTGATGGTTTCTTATCACAAGTTCAGCAAAGGGTCTAACACAGCTCTTTGCAGTTTAATAAAAAAGAATTCAATGTTTGTTGAACAAATGTGTATAAAAGTTCTCCTTTTATGGATGGCCAAATAATAAGATCTCTTAAGAAGAAAATTAAATAAGAATTGTTGTAACATGTTTTGTTGATTTTGTGTTTTTTTGAGCTTCAGCCAACAGAGTAGCTAACTGGAGAAGATAGAGTTGTTGCCAGTAAATGGGATGGAACACTTGCTATAGGTCAGCTTAATTATTCTGGAATTTCTCTAGGCTGCTTAGACGCTGTCCTGTTCCAGTCTTCTCTTTGCAGAAAATCAAATTAATCTGCTGTCATGAGGAACACGCCATGACTTTTGTGGGCCCTTTGGCCTTTGTGGGTCTCTCCCATCCTAACAGATTTTCGTGGGCCCTTTCATGGGCTGAATTGTGTCCCCTACAAAGTTCATATGTTGAAGTTTTAACCCCAGTACCTCAGAATGTGACTGTATTGGGAGATAGGGCCTTTAAAGAGGTAATTCAGTTCAAATGGGGCCATGAGGGCGTCCCTAATCCAACCTGACTGATTTCCTTACAAGAACAGATTAGACACACAGAGAGACACCAGGGGAGCATGAGAACACACAGAGGAAAGACCACATGAAGATGCAGCAAGAAGGTGGCCACCTACAAGCCAAGGAGAGAGGCCTCAGAGGAAACCACCTCTGCTGACACCTTGGTCTCGGACTTCCATCCTTGAGAACGATGAGAAAAATAAATTTCTGTTGTGTAAGCCCCCCAGCCGATCGTATTTGGTTATGATATCCCTGACGAACTAACATAGGCCCTAAAAAATTTCGTTTCTTTCTGATGTGAGAAAAAAAATTAAAGTATCTTTGACCCTAAAAGTTCATTTTTTTTCTCCTGATTTTAAAAGAAATTGAAACATTTTTGGGGGTCCTCCAAGTATCGTGGGCTTTGAGCACAGTGCCCCCTGTGTCTGATGGAGAAGTCATCCCCAAAGATCAGTGAGATAATTGGGTCCTTCTCCACAGAAGCTGGGTCCCCATCCCTGTATTCCTCACGGGTGTTCTTGCACAGCAGCTCACATTTTACTCCAGCCTGAAGTGAGACCGCTGGAATAAAAGAGCTTCACCAATTTATAACGCTATCTCCTGCGAGAGTCTTTGAAGGGTGAGGCAATTTAGAAATACTTAGTAAACACCGATTTAACAATGAGCCACTCAGGCCTCAAAGAACTACTCATGGTCAGAACAATGCCGCTTCCAGGTGTCTGTGCCCCAGTGATGGGCAGTCAATCTCTCCAGGCCCCTGATTAGACTCATTTATGCATTTGAAATCAAAATAGGATGCCAGAGGTAGAAATGACTCACAAGAGGTCACAGGTAATGTTTCATTTAGCATGAAACAATTACACAAATTTTATGGATGACTTAGATAAGACAGAGGGATTATTAATTAGATCAAGAAGCCACTAGAACTCTCCTTTTTACCATGACATTGGCCCCCCCATTCAGCAGGGCTGGGACCCAAAGGCAGAGGATTCTGTTGTGGAGTGTGGGTCCAGTGGAGTATAGAAGGGGCATGGGCATGTCAGGCAGGTGGGTGGGCATCTGCAAGGACACAGAGGCACAAAACAGGCTGGTGCTCTCAAGGCAGGGAAGTGGTCCAGGGATGAGTTGGGGTTTCAAGAGGAGGAGAGAGGACTCAAAGTTACAGGGGCTGGACTGGTCATGGGGAGCTGTTACTGCTCCCCACGGGGCCGAGCCTTGCAGAGCCCCATTCTCAGGAGATCCTGATGTTGCCCAGAACATGAGATGTGAACTTGTGGGTAGTGGGTTGAACAATGTCCCTCTTCCCGAAAAGATGTCCGCATCTCCTGAATCTGTGAATGGCAAAAAGTGACTTTGCAGATCCAGTCAAGGATTCTGAGATGGAGAAATTAACCTGGATTATTAGAGTAGGCTCAAAGTAATCGCAAGACTCGTGCTGCGAGGGAGGCAGGAATGCAGAGTCAGAGAAGGAGATGTGAACATGGGAGGCAAAGGTGAGAGAGAAAGAGAAATTTGAAGATTCTATGCTGCCAACTTTGAAGATGGAGGAAGGGGTCATGAGCCAAGGAGTGCAAGTGGCTTCTAGAAGTTGGAAAGGCAAGGAAGTTCCTTCTAGGGCTTCCAGAAGGAACACAGTCCTGCTGGCCTATTTTAGACTTCTGCCCTCCAGAACTGTAATATAATAAATTTGCGTGTTACACAATTTGTTACAGCAGCCACAGGAAACTTACTGTGTAAGAAACGGCATCACATCCATCCCAGAGCATGTCCAGCTGTCCCTCCTCATGGCATGACCATCCTGCCCATGGTCCCCATACCCAGCCTGCCCATGTCCAAATTACTACACTCGTAGTTTCTTAATCTTCAACAGGATTTTACCAGTAAGTTGGGAGAGGCTGTCTCAGGGGTTTCCGGCCCAGTGTCATTTGAAACCAGAAGTCCACTACAGCAGTTTGAAAGATTTTTAATAATGTTCAAAACAAGAGGAGTTGCCATGGCAAGATACCATAAATATCACTTAAGCAACTCTCAGAGATGCTATTGCTTAAATAATTCATTGCAGTGTTGCTGTTTGTGCTGCCCTGTAGGTAAATACTGGCTGTATGTGATCGTTTATAAGACGGTTGAATCTACACATATAGACTCTAGTCATGTTTCCTTCTGGTCCTTTTAGATATAATATCAGAGCTTCCAAGAAAACGCTTTCAGTTGTAAGTGAGTTCTGTATTCTTGACTTAATCAAATAATTCATGTTGCCCAGAGTCACTGGTGAGAAATTAAAAGATGACAGTACCTTCTATGAATTGGATCTGGGGAATGGGACCCACAGAGCAGATACCATCTGAATTAAACAAGACAGTGGGAGACGTTGATGAGTTCTTTCCTTGCCCTCAGAAGTTACTCAAGAAGGCAGCATTTGCCATGAAGACAGCGCAATCCTGTGAATGGTTACACCTCTTCAGGGCTGCCATCATCTGAGGTGATCTGATGCATATCATGAAACTCCTGATGCCCCCATGGAAAAGAGAAGCCAAACTGTTAGACGCTTCTGCCTTTGAGCGAAGGACTGGAAGAGTCAAGGCTGACTGCCTTGTGTGTAGAAAACGCTGAGTTTGAAGAGCCTAAAACCATATGTTCCTCCTCATCTCTCCATGGGACCTCCCCTTAAAATTCCCTTCCTTTAAGAGCCAGTATATCATCACTAAGGTCAGAAAATGATGGACTTAAAAAGTTCCTATACTCCAAATTCAAGAAAGAAAAAGACTGATTGTTCTCAGCCATAGTGACAAGTAACGACCATAGTCGGTTTTAACTCCATTCCAGTCAATCAACATCTTCACACCAGGGTAAACACTTTGAGAGCCAGCCAACCAGCAACAGCTAAATCCCAGGAACCACGGTTCCCCAGCTAGAGGCAAGTCCACACCTCTAAAAATCCTATTAGAAATCAGCGGTTTGCTTTTTCAGAGACTCACGTGTGCAAGAAGCATGGCTCTCCATTGCTTACAGAGCAACACACTCAGCTTTTGGTTTCAAATATCCTGTGGTGGCCTCTTTCTTCAACACTGGAAGTTGTGTCTTTTTTGAAGTAGCTGAGCCAGTAACCCGACAGAGAAAGTCACTGGTGTGCTGGTAAGTTTTTAACAACCAGCTTTCCAGATAGAAAAAAAAAGTTCTGGTGTGTGGCTTTTGCCAATTCCTGTGGTGACTACTCCCACCCTGGCATATTTCAAGCTACCAAGGCAGTGTCAATCTGCTCACAAAATTCCTCAGAATTTAATAATCAGCTCTTATGAGCTGGTTCAAGCCGTCTCCAGCAGCACACCACTGACTTAGGGAGAGAGTGTTGGGAGCAGAAAGGATCCGTCATTATCCAGCGGTAGAGTGGGCATCGTGGTAGAGTGGGAAGGTGGCTGGGCTTAGGCTGCACTGTCAGCAGCACCTAGGAGGACTACCCACTCGGCAAGAGAGCCTAGAAGCAGGAGGTCATGAAATGGATCACAGTAGCGGGAGCTGAGGGATAGATGAGGCTATGGAGTCTTAGCCAGATCTCCCAGACGTGGGCACTGTTCCCACACAAGAGCCAGAGCATGGATGTCTGTTGCAGAAAGGGAAAACATGGCTGCTCTGTGCAGACAGAAAATCAACAACAGTCATAGGACCAGCACCTTGCTTCCGCAGAGAGGTGGTTGCTGTGTAAGGGAGCAATGGTTCCACCAAAGCAGGAGGGGATGGCCAATCTGCACGGAGAGACAGAGAAGGGGATAATTTTATCCTTTCTGTCCTTAATGCCCAGCACCAGGCCAGGAAGAAGGAGGCCAGACTCAACCCCCTCCATTCCAAGTCATAAGAACGTGCCCAGAACTTTAAATCAAATAGGAGATTTAAACTAGTGAACAAGACTGAATCTTGATGACGAAATGAGACATCTTCAGCAACTGAGCATGCCTAGAAGGTTGTGGAATCCAGCTGAGACTGCAGGAAGGGAGCTGCTTCCTGGTGGGAGAGATAGATGGGGCTCTACAGAACCCAGATGCAATCAGATCCTGATGAAGGAGTGAGGTCCCATCACACCACTGCACAGGGAGAAGCCCAGAAAGACAAGTCTCTGAAACACCTTCTCAGCAATCCCAAGATCGCTGCCTCCACTTGAATCCATCCTGTAGGTCTAACCTCACTTCAAAACGCCCTGGCGGACGTTGCTCAGGTGGCGATCCAATACGGGTGTAGGTTGGTGTGTGTGTTGGTGCTGTGCAGAGTTCTGCTTCACAGTTATCCAGGGATCCAGGCTGCTAGAAGCTTTGCCACCTTTATCATGTAGCTTTCAGAGTCAAGGTCACTATGGGCATTGCCTTCCAGCCAGCAGATGGCCAAAAGGCGTGGGGTTGGGACATGGGGAGCTTCAGCAGCCCAGGCCTGGGCATGGTACACGTCAGCTCTGCCCGGGTCTCGTTGGCAAGGTGTAGTTTTGGACATGCTTACGTGCAAGGGAGGCTGGGAAACGTGAATCTGCTGGGGCCTCAGGAACACAAAGACATGGTTTGGGTGTCTGTCACTCCTGCTCCCCTGAAAATGCGATCACTCCTAATACTCCAGAATTCCTACTTCCACACAATTGTGTCTTATGCACATTTTTTATGCACATGTATTTTTTAGTAGACTCTTGGACTGCTTTATAAACTGCATATTTCACAAGGTGTGTTATACAGATCTCTGAGTCAACTTTACTTCTACACCATGAGTGTGGTGACTGCACAGTAGACCGTGGAATGTACATGCCATAATGTAATTAATCAGTCTGCCAGGTGACAGGGCCTTACTTGTCTGGATAATTTTCCCCCCTTCTTTAATTGAGTGTCTCGGTTACTTTTCTTCGTTTTTTTTTGCATCTCAAGTGTTTCATCTTTGGAGATTCAACAGCATTTCCTGACCACTCTGGTTGTCACAAACAAGCATGGAGCTTAGTGTTCTGGGAAGAAACAAGCACAGATCAACCGATCACAGATGCCAGTATAGAATACAAACCACAGTGTCATTAAAGGAAAGGAGCCCAGTGCCCTGAGGGCATCGCAGAAGAACTTGGCCGAATGACGGAGGAGCTGGGAAGCCTTGGCCACAAACTTCCCTAGGAAAGTGACATTTTGGCTAACGTCTGAGGACGGTCTGAAGCCTCTCCAATCACTGGTCTTGCATCATCTTGCCAGGAGTTTAAAATGTGATGCTTGCAAAACTTAATACAAAAAAAATATTTTGAATCATAACACCAACAGCGAAAGAAACATGAGTTTAAATTCCACTCTTAAGCCCAAGCCTCCTCGTGAAGGCCAGGTATAGGAGGGGTCCTCACATGGCCTTAGGCCCTGTCTGCCCTCCCTAGACAGAGCCATGGGGGCAGAATTCCATCTGTGCTAACCAGAGGTCTTTGGGACAAGGAACAAGACTGAGCCTGGAATGTCCCCGTAGGTGGCCAAGTGCCTCCTGGCGGTGTAACTTTACCATCGAGCTGGCCCCTGGGAGCTGTGCAGACTCACATCTAGCATGTCACCCATGAAGTTTTACCGGAGCTAAAGGGCTTTGAATGGTTGGACCTAATTGTACCAGTCTGTGGGGTTCTTTCTAGTTCCCATTAATATTCCCACCAGACCCAGCTCGAGTCAAAAACTTGACATCATTACAGAAAGAAGCACTGGCTTCAATGAAGTGAGCCACTAGTTGCGAAAGTAACCTCAGGCATTTGGGGGTGAGGTAGTTCTAATTTCTCAAAGAACAAAGACATGGCGATTTGACAGCTCTTGTTGAAAGTCATAAAAACTTTCCATGAGAGGAAGTAGTTGCTTCATCCCTCAGAGGGCTGAAGAAGTTTGATGCTGGCCTGAAAAAGGATGTGTGAGAGAGAGAGTCTTGGCAGACAAGGAGTCCTCCTCTACAGTAACTTTATTTTCTGCCTCCACATTCTCCAAGAAGGAAAGGTCTTGCCGATCTTAAGGCTGCTAAGAAATGCTGACCAGCACTCTCCTTACCGTGCAGACTCCCTTGGGAATCTTCTAGAAAGTTCTTTCACTGGAAGAGCCTGGGGAAGAAGCTGCATGTGTCCCTCTAGTTGAGTACGTCAATGGCCTCCCCCACAGGCCCTGCTCCTCGCTCTCTCAGGTAGGGCCATCCTGATGCTTTAACTTCAAGGCCATGGAAAGAAGCCTCTGGTCCACAAAGGAATTGAGTTGAATAAATCTGTCCATACTAGTCATTTCAAAAGCAACAAAACAAAATACAAAAAGTCTGGGCCAGGAGCCCTGAGTCTGAATCCCAGCTCTGTCACCTACTAGCAGTGTGACTTTGGAAAAGCTCCCTACTCTCTCTGCCTCAGTTTCTGCATCTGCAAAATGGCAGTGATGACAGTAGCTAGCCCCTAGCGTTGGTGTGAGGATTAAATATGTTGATATATGGAACGTGTTCAATGCAGTGCTTGGCTGGTGGAAGGGCTTAATAGGTGTTATTACTATTAAAGCATCCTTAAAAACCATCTGGGCAGATGCAAGGCAGCCCTGGGCAACAGGCTTGGAGCATAGCACCTAATCGGGCTTCAAAAACCCTCCATCTCCCAGGCTCATGGGACAGATTCTGGTGGCTGCAGAGACCTGCTCCTCTGTCCCTGGCTGTACACAGCACCCCCACCCACTCCTGCGTCCTGGCCTTGCTTGCTGGCTGTGTCCCGCAGCCTCAGCTGTGGCCTGAGGAAAGCACATGGAGCCGGCTGCTGTCATGGGACATGGATTTAGAACGGTTTGGTCCTCAGCCGGAGTGATTGGCCCCGCTGGGTCTCTCTGGTCTCCTGCCCATGGTCATGATGACAGTGCATACCTCTAGGGGTTGCCATGGGGGTGGGACAAGCCAAACTGGGGTCTGCAGGTCCCAGACCTCTGCGGTTCAGCCTTATCGATGTCTGGCCGCCATCTAGTGCCCGAGAAGAGTAACTGAACCTCTCCCGTCACAAAAGGCTCGAAACTCCTGGTGGGACTGGAAGATTGCAGGGAAATTGTTTAACCTCGACGGACACCCACTTTAAGAATCCCTTCTGAAGAATCCTAGATCTGGCCTCTGCTTGAAGTTACACAATGCAGGGACCCCTTGTTGCATTTTCAGAAAACTCTAAATGCTAGAACCCTCTCCTTCAGTTGGAATCCCATTCCTTACATTAACTTGCTGCTTCAGGCAAAGTTTCCAAAAATGAGTAGCAGTAGAAAACAGAAAGGATAGGGATGGGATGAGCCTGACTCTTGGCCAAGCTTCCGTTTTGTTTTCATTTCTTTTCCCTGGTCATTAAGCGCCTCCCATCAGCGTTCTTATCAGCCTGCCCAGATGTGGGGCAGAAGGGGAAGGAAATGGATGGGGCCTGAAGGCTGTCAGTGGTCCAGCATCACAAATGGAGCCACTCTCTTGATTTCTTCCCCAGTCAGCCAAGGCAGAGAACGACGGGATGAGGTGACAGTGCTTTTCCACCCCAAAGAGAAGAACGATCGGAAGGAACTTGTTAAAACAGAGATTCCGAGGCCCCAGTCTTGCCCCACTGAATGAGAATGTCCAGGGAAGCTTCTGGTAAGCTGTGCCTCTGTCCATGGGATGTTTGTCCTCAAGGAGGCTGAGAAACGCTGGGCTAGATGCTAATGGTCACTTCCTCTGTGATCCCCTTTACAGTTTACAAAGGGTTCCACGCAAGCTGTCTCACTTGACCTTCATGCATGCAATGAGGTGGGGAGGAGAGATGCTCCTGGTTAATTTCAGAATTGGAGCCAGGCGCTCAGAGATTAAAGACTCAGAAAGCCACAAAGCTTGTCGAAGGCCTGGACACTCCACCTGTGAGTCCCACTCCACTGTGATAGACTACACTCCTAGCCGGGGGAGCCCAGAAGAGATTCCCTTCAGCCTTCTGAGCTTGTACCTCCCACTGGGTGGGCCGTATTCGCTGCGTTTCCGATCTCATCATTTTTGAGCTGGTAGACATGACTGCTAAAGATGGGTGGAGTTTCCTATGGTAGCGAGCAAAGGAGGTGAACACTCTCTGAATGAGTGTCCCAGCCACACTGTCCTTCCATGGTCACCAGTCCGGTCACGCGAGCAATCAACTGGATTTGAAGAGCTTATGCTTGTAATTCAGCCACTCTTCAGATAAAGTGTGGAACTAAGTCAATTACTTCACATCCATCCTCTTATAGAGCAACAACCTCTGACAAGAACACGCTTGCTCAGTCCAAGGACCAGGCTACATGTTTCTAAGGAGTGTGTTATTCTGGGCAGTTGATAGGTCCTTGAGTTCCTGCTGACCTACCACGTGGTCTTGGGAGAGTGATGACAGTGGGGGAGTTGAGTATAAATAAGAACCACGGCACATTTTGTATTTGGAAGAATTAAAATCTAGGTGGGTTGGCATAGCCACTTCTTAAAACAGTTTGGCAGTTTCCTAACCAGTTAAGCATACACTTATCATATGACCCAGCAATTCCACTCCCAGGTATCTATCCAAGAGAAACAAAACATGTGTCCACACAAAGACTTGAACATGAATGTGCATAGCATCATTATTCACAACAGCTAAAAAGTAGAAACAGCCCACATGCCCATCAACTGATGAATGGATAAACCAAATGGGTGTGTTCATGTGATGGGAAATTACCTGATGATGAAAAGGAACGCAATCTACTAAGACATGCAACAACATGGATGAACTCCCAAAACATTGTGCCAAGGGGAAATAGCCAGACACAAAAGGCTACATATTGTTTGATTTCATTTATATGAAATTTCTAGAAAAGGCAAAACTATGGTAGCAGAAAGCAGATCAGTGGTTTCCTGGGTGGGAATGGGAAGTAGGGATTGGCTGCCATGTTGGGCGGGTGATGGAAGTGAATTTGGGGAGACACAATTCAGCCTATAGCACCATGTCTCAGTTAATGGTACCCTCATACTCTGTCTCCAGGGTAGAAGCTTCCTTCCTCCTCCTCCCATGTGCCCATGTTCACCCCGCTCTCCATTCTGACTGCCAACTCCTTGGTCCAGACTCACGTCACCTCTTCCCTAGATGGTGACAACAGCCATCCCAAACCAACAGACATTGTGCTTCTGAGTAAACTCCCTGCAACACAACTCATGTCCCCTTTCACTCTCTGTGCCCAAGTCCCCACTCATTTCTACCTCTCCACAGGCCCCAGTCTTATGACTGGGCTTCTATTTTCACTCGTTCAACAAATGTTAATATTGAGTCCGTTCTATGTGCTAGTCACTGTTAGACCCAAGAGAGAGGCAAGATCTCTGATTCAGGATCTCACAAGATAGGGCAAACACAGAAAACAAACAAGCAAGGTAACTTCCAGTGATGATACTATGGTGAGAAGTGACAGAGTGAGGGGCTCAGGGAAGCCTCTCTGAGACACAGAATAACAGGAAGTCAGACAAAGACCTGGGAGAAGACAGGCTTTCAGCTTTGGTCCCGATTCTGAATTCCTTTTCTAGAAATTTCTTTGTTTCCATCTTGCTTTTGCTAAACTCTATCCCCAGGACTTTGGTGCTCCCTCAAACTCCTGTCCCATGCTGGTCTCACTTCTCACTGTGCCCTCTGGGCTTCTTGAGCCTTTTATGTGCCCAGATTCTTCCCAGCTTTGATTGGCTAACTGCAGGGACCCTGGCTTCTCTTGGATTTTACACTTAGGTGGGGACTCTTAAATCTATCAGTGCCTAATTATTTTGGAGTCCTTACAGCTAAATAAACCCTCATGCTTTGCATCCCTGTCCTTCTTTGTCCCATATGAGCCGGAAGTGCCTCTGATTATCTCATTCCACCATACTCTCATTCCCATATTCTCTGTTCTTCCTCTCCTCTCACTCAATTTTTCACTCTTCCTCTGGCCCCCCAAATATTTCCATGTCTTCCAGAAGGGGAAAAACATTTCCATGGTTAACACCAGCCTATATCATGAAATACTTCACCAAATGTTCCTTTTCCATCCTTGCCTTAACAGAAGTCTGGATGCATCTTGGAGACAGTGCTCCCCAAGAGTCTTCTAGTGGAGACGGATGGTTCTCCTGCATCCCCATACTCTCTCTCCTCACTGCTACATCAGGGCTACTAGTCCTCCCTCTTTGTAGCCAACTGCCTACCAGACATCTCCACCTGGATGTCCAATCTCAACTCAACATGGCCAACCTTAACTCATACTCACTCCCAGATCTGCTCCTTCCACCATGTTCCCCATCTCAGTGAATGACTCACCATCAATCCAGTTGCCAAACACAGATCCCATAGCCCATCCTCGATCCCTCTCTTCCCCCTGAACCCAGTTGATTACCAAACCCTATTGGTTCTGCTCTCTAGATATCTCCAGATTCTTTTCCACGTCTCTCTACCCACCCCTACAAACACTATACTAATTCAACAGCCCGTTACTTTTCTCCTGGATGACTGCGCCAGCTCAATAATCGCTCTCCTTGCCTCCCCTCTCCTCTCACGATGCATTCTCTGCACAAAGATTTCTAAAATGAGAATCTGAACATGCCTTTTCTCTGCTTAAAACATTTTAATGACTCCCCACTGCCTAGAGTAAAATTCAAGTTCTTAACCATGGATTATAAGGTCATTCATAATGTAACAGGGATAAAATAAAATCTGCTAGGTAAGTATTTACATTCCTTCGTCTCTGTGAGCCTGCTCACTGCCCTCCGCACACACACACACACACACACACCCCTCTTCTAATGAAGGAGGCAACTGTGACCCGAGCTTTAACTCACTGCTCAAGGTAATGAGTGAGCTGCAGAACTGGAATGAACCCAGAACGCCTGGATTGATTCACTTCAAATATGAATGAAAGCAAGTCACTAAAGAATTCAAAGACCTGTTCCTGGTCCCCAGAGAGAAGCTGGGCTTAGACCTCTGGCTTTAGGCTGCCCAGTAAGTGCAGCCAGCCATGTCGCAGGGGTCTTTGGTCCAGGGGCAGTGCCTGAAAAGGGACAATGTTCCAATGAGAACCCATTAACATAAGTATCAAAACAACAAATCAAAGCTGCTGCCCGGAGAGCTTGTGTAATTATTTTAGATGTGAAGGAAAAGCACATGTGTGGAGCTTAAAATTTTAATGAACACATTTCCTTGAAGTTTGTCTACAGACTCACCTTTTCTTTTAGAAATCATAAAAATAGCTAAATATCTCAGGCGCTTACTCTATGATGTGCATTTTATACTCCCTCTCTCTTTAAGTCCTCTTATCTTTGTTATGTCCATTTTACTGGTAGGAAAACTGAGACTTAGAGAGTTTGAATAACAAGTATACAGAGCTGGTATGTGGCAGAGCCAGAAGACAAACTCTGACTTGCCTGGTGCCAAAACCCAGGCAGGTAATGGCTGCACTAGAGCACCTGACGTCTCTTTGGAAACAAGGCAGATGTCTCAGATCAGATTCCCTAGACGCAGAGCTTGACACAGGCATTAAGGTACAGGTGTCATATTGAGCAGGTGCTCTTTAGGAGACACTTGTAAGGGAGGGAGGAAGCAAAAGAGGGGAGGGGAAGAAGCGAAGCAAGAATGTGGCCCCTGATAAAATCTAGCCTTGGATGAATCCATGGAGTGAGTGGGAGACGTGTCTCTGGACCATAAAATGTTCCATGGGATTGTCCTGGAGGCCAGGGGAGCAGGCTTTTGTATTTCCTGTATTAGTCAGCAGTCAAAAGAGCTGGGGGGTGGGTGCCCCAGTAATAAAGAGAATCTAATAGATTCTACTGCTCCAAAAACACTTGAATAATTAAGCAAACAAGCAGTGAAGTTTCTCAAATTCTCTAAATCTAAGTAGGGAAGTCCAAATGCTATTCTTTCCTGTCCATTGAAACAAGTCTGTAAGCCCCTATGTATTCCTAAAGCATTGGGCTGGAATCACAGAGAAGTGGCCAGTGGGAGGCAGAATCCTAAGATGGTCCCCATGGTCCCCGCCCCTGGTGTTGACACCCTGAGTAATCCTCTCCCCTTGAGTGTTGCTAGAAGAAGCAGATAGCTCTGCCGTAAAACGGCTATGGAGAGGGCCAGGTGGCAGGGGGCTGGGGAGGCCTCTGGGAGCCACCGAGAGCAGTCCTCTGCTGATAGGCAGCCAAAACCAAAACCCTCCATCCTACAGTCACAAGACCAGGCCTGCCAACAGCAGGAGGGAGCTTGGGAGCCAGTTCTTCCCCAGTCCAGCCTCCAGATGGGAATGCAGCCTGACTATCACCTTGATAGTAGCTTTGTGAGACCCTGAGCAGAGGACTCAGCTATGCCATGTCCAGACTCCTGACCCACAGAAACTGTGAGATGATAACAGTGTGTCCCTTTAAGGTGCTAAGTTTGTGATGGTTTGACAGGCAGCAATAGAAAACTAACATAGGGACATTGAGTGATGGACTAAACTTGTGATTCATGTGAGAATTAATGTTTATGTTCACTTAAATACATTCCAGAAATGCAAGGACTATTATTATAGCTGTAGGAAAAGGAATTAGAAAACTATTGTCAACTGTAGCCTGATGGGTTCACTGAACACGTAATTCAATGCAGCAAAATTCATTTTGGACTCTTTACAAGACTTCATACACATCATTTCAAGCACGTCAGCACACAAGTCATGATTTAGCAAGCTACAAAGACATTTTGATTCTTTACTTTGTTAATAAAATCCCGCATTTCACACCTCAAATAGCTGCTCTATATTATTTACGATAAATTGTAATTGCTCGGAATTTTAGCAGTAGGAATTTCCCCATTTTATTTTCTTTTAAAGAAATGACACTTAAACCTCAGGGTTAGAATGACAAAGGTAGACTAGCTCTATTTTAAATGGCTTCCTCCTGCTTCTCATTTTGAAAAAATCCATAAAAATAGTCAAATATGGAGAGGAAAAGCCAGAGGTCAATTTGAAGGTGAAATTTCTGCCATGGTGTAGACTATGTAGATGGATTGAGAAATATATGCTCCATCTTATGAACTCTGAAAAGACAGGTAACTGATTCTCTACAATTTCCTGATGCCTTTTTTTTTTTAAACCAGGAAAATAAACAGAAGCCAAAAAGCCAGATAGCCATCAATCGGGTCTGCAGACACTCTCTTCTGAATTAGGCGGGTCCAGACCCGGTCATTCTCCCACCCAGCCCTCTCCCCATCGGCTGCTCTCCATACTTCCTCTCACAGACTGTGACTCTTAGAAGGCAGCAGGGAGGGCAAGAGAGGGGCTGGACAGAGGCTGCTGCTTTCTGGGATGCCCCGTAACCGTGAGTAGAGGTGGTTTAAAGCCGGGAGCCCTGCCTTCTGGGGAAGCCCCGCCTGACACCCCTGCACTCGTCGGAGAACCACACCCTTCACCCCTCCACCAATTTAGGTAGGAGAAATGACATGACTGATGGAGCAGGACAGGAGTCAACAATCATCCCGCACTAGCAGTAGTCAGAATTTGTCTCTACTGATGCTGATGCAAGGCCTGCAGCTGTGCTCCTCTGGCTGACTCAAGGTCTAGCTCCACGGTCTGGACTCCTAACCACTGGGCCAGGCAGCCTCCCAGAATTGGGAGTGCCTAAAAAGCTCTGCAAATTGGCCGTGTCCTAGGTAGATAGAGAGAGAGAGAGATGATAGATACATAGATGGCAGATACATAGATAGATGAGAGATAGACGTAGATAGATATAGACATAGATATTGACATAGACATAGATGTGGACATGCACATAGATTAAGCTGCCTTTATATTTGATCTGCCGCCTTCCCAGAAGTCATGCAGAGGTGTAAATTCTGCTCCAAACATCCTGTCTGTTGGCAAATGCTTAGCCTGGGTTGGAAGTTTCCTCATTCCTGAACGAATGGGAGAAAAAAAACAAAAAGACAGGCTCAACCCTCTGTAATGTCTGCCTCATAATGGTATGCAAATGATGATGCAAGTAATTAGCATTAGTAATTAGAAAATGTGTTGGAGATCCTGACGACCTCTCCCAGAGAAGCCATTCGCATCCCGAACAGCAGAAAGATTTGTTCGCAAATGACTTCCCACCAAGTCTATTAGAATTTCATTTCTGGGCCATTTATTTATTTATTTATGCCGCATATGATATTCAGGAATTAATTTATTGCT
Source organism: Equus caballus (assembly GCF_041296265.1). Classification (NCBI taxonomy): domain Eukaryota; kingdom Metazoa; phylum Chordata; class Mammalia; order Perissodactyla; family Equidae; genus Equus; species Equus caballus. The sequence continues at coordinate 20,887,448 of NC_091689.1, read as the reverse complement.
ATCTGGAGATGACTTTCACTGATGAGGACAAAGATATCTCCCTGTCACTCTTCATACCGTCATTAGCATCTGTCCCCGAGGCCTCGCTGGCTGCTCTGGAGCTGCTGTTTGACTCCCCATTGTGTGATTTGCGAATTTAAACCTTTGCTATCCGAGAGACCCTCGGGTACCAGGGCACCTCTACTCTCACCCCCGCCACCCTGCGGCCACCATGCCCCTCTGTCCCTGAGCGACCTGGCAGACAGCTCCTGGTGATAAGACAGTGTTCCTTTCGTCTATTCATGGCCCGCCTCCCTCTAACTCCCGCCCTGGAATCCTAGTTCTGGGCCTTGCAGAATATGCCCAGGGAACACCCGGAGCTCTGAAAGGGGAGTACCCCGCCCGTTCAGAAGCCAATCGAGTTATCTGGAACATGGTATATCCCCTCTGAACCTATCTTTATCTGCAAATCCTTTCTAAACCATTATTTTCATTATAATATTTCTTTTAAACAGGCAAGCAGAAAGAAGATCCAAACTTGGTAGTTTAATGCCTTTATAGTTTTTACAACAAAGACACGTTGACGAAATGATTAAGGAAAGCCCAGAATTGCTGTTCACACAGCGCCACAGGGAGGCTGGTGGAGAGTGGAGGGCAGCAGCAATGACTGGAAGCATGGAGAGTCATCTTGAGGCCAGGGACCAACCACAGGATGGGTACACGGCGCATGGTGGACACCCACCCAAGGCTCTAAGGGCAGCAGCAAGGCCATGTAAGGACCACCCTCTCCTCCCACCACAGACTCCAAGAAGGAGTAATTGAGCAAGATATCAGGAAAAGACAGCTCTGCCTGTCAGTCAAGCAGGTGGGGGCTCAGAGCACAGATATTCATGGCATTGTCATCAAGCAGTACTTTCGAAATTATTGATGGGTGCAGCCGAAAGATCAAAGGCCTCCCCGCTTATGAGTTACCCTTGTTTTCAAAAAGATGGCCCTTCAAGTATGAGAAAGTTGGTTTAGCTATCTATGACCAATGTTTCATATAACGATCTATTTTTTAAAGTGTATTATTATTTAAAGTCTTTTAAACATACTATTATTTAATTAAATATACTATTATGAATATCCTATTATTAAATATACTATTATTATTATAAATTAATTAAATATACCATTATTTAAAGCCTTTTAAAGTTATTATTATTCATTTTTCTGCCTCCTCCTAGCTGTGTTCCCTCCTCTCAGTTCCTTACCCAGAAGAATACAGGTCCTCAGCAAATGCTTGTTTAACAGATAAACGAAGTATTTAATAAAACGCCAGGCTTGCAAATAAAAAGATAAAACCCATTTAGCTCAAATTACCTCTCTGTAGGCCTTTGAATTCATCAGATTTGGCTATAGAAATCTGCATACTCCAGTCAGGGCGCTAGAGAAATGAAATTGGACTAGGGCTCAGAAGGGACTTTAGATATTTCTCTTTTCTCCTTCTTTACTGGGTTAAGCTTTTCCCAGGCTCTTGCTGTTTACTGTCGTTTTTAGCAGCCTGATACTATCAAGCAAACGGTACCAGGAGCAATTCCATCCCATGGAGAACGGACAATGCACTTTCTTCACCAAACACAGCCGGCACTCTGTCACAACACAAGATGAGGTCTCCCCAGCTACAAGCTCTTTCCTTTTCCCATTTTTCAACTGCCTGGCTTCTTATATCTCCCTTTCTCCAGAGACCCCGCAATCATATGTATGATTCCATGATATCTTTGCAATATCCACATCACTGAAGATCATAGGAAGTGGTCTCTGAGGAACGCCCGCCATCAGAGCTGTGAACTTTGGTCTTTTGTTTCATGACTTGTAAATCGTGGATGTGTGCTCACTCGCATAAAAGGATGAGGATGTCTATCTGTCTCTTTTCCTCATTACATTGGCTCTGTGTACTGTTCATGCAATTCACTACAGCGTCTCTAAGCTTTTCAGTGTTTCAGATTGATGTTAAAGAAAACAATTCATATCCCCATCTTTTTGATATTCAAAACAAGCTTAACAAAGACGCTTTTCCACTTTTAGATTTCAGCCAAAAGTTGGCATAAAAACAGAAGGGGAAGAGTAAGAAATAGAACAGAATTCGCTGTATTGGTCATCCTTTGTTGAGGGGCCCTGTGCTGGACACTGAGCCAGGGGCTGGACACACAGCATCCCATGGCAACCTCTCCAACGGCTCTGTGCAAACACACATCTTGTGGGTCAGGCTGTCTCTTACATAATCATCTCCCTCTTACTTGTGGAAAGGGGTAAGGTGCGTAGGGAAGAGGAGAGGGAGGAAGAAGTTACAAATACCTCAAAATCATCCTTCAAATAACATCCCAGTCAACTCCAAAAGATCGGGACCAGATTCACCTTCTCTCAAGCATGGGGGGAGGGGTAAGCTCATCTTCCCATATGACTGTGTCATGGGACAGAGCCTGCTTAGCTCTGATTTCTGCCCAAAGCCTTAGGATCCAGTGCTGGGTGGTAAAGGGGTGACTAAGCTCTTTGGGGGTGGGGGGAGGGACAGGTCAGAGCCCTCACCTGGTTCAACAAGGCAATTGTAAAGCATGTTCTAGATCACTCAGCACTTGGTGGAGATGAGGGCCTCTACTTGGGCATGCGTGAATACGTTATGGATATTATTGAAAGTGCCTAAAGCTAGCTGAAGCAATATCATTGAATCAGCTAGAAAACAGTAATTCCTGGCTAAACATAGCAGCAGTTGCAAGGTCTAACGTTAAATCAACAAAACAATGGCAGCTGCCATTTCTAACCCCTTTCCTGATTCTGGACACTGAGCCAGTGCTTTGGGGATGTTAAACTAATTTATCATCAGAACAAGTCTCTTCAGTGGGCATTTATACTCCGTGTACCCAGGAGGAAACTGTGACCCAGGGAAGCCACATAATTCTCCTGAGGTCACGCAGACGCTGAGGACCAAGCCATCAAAGTGCAGAGCCCAGCCGTCTGTATACATCAGGGCCCCTGAGGAAGGCGGCTCCAGCATCGCCGTTGGTCAAAGAGGTGCCCACTCCAGTGCCGCCCACAGGTAGGCTCCACCGACACCTGGAAGAAAGAGTCTCAGATGCTATTTTGAAGAAAAACAAGTTTCTTTAACTTAAGGAATACTCCTTTTTTCTGATATTGCCCTTCTTAAGTTTTCCTTTATATTAGAATGTCCTTTCTTTGGTAAATAGGTGGTGCTAAGAGAAGATTGTTTGTTTCTTTTAACATCATTTTTTTTTTTAAACAAAAATCTGTCAATATGTATGGTCGCCAAAATACATATCTATAAACTACCGTGAGCAACGGTATCCAAGGGTCTGTGGCTGGCCCATCCAGCATCTGTGTCCATCATCTGTGTCAGCAGCGGAAGGATGGTGACAGGGGCAGGACAAGGCCAGGTCTACCACCAGTACAGATGTCCACCACTGTCCTGGCTGCAGGGCTGTTCTCAACCAATCCTTCCCCATTATTGCCTGGGCAGGGGGTGAGGCTTGTGCCTCACATCCCCATTCCTGGGACCGGTACCCGGGTCTCCACCCCATACTCAGAGGCAGGATTACAAGTGACCTTACCTATTGGACAGCAGGTGTCCCCAGAAGATGTGTCAGTGGGGTCCAAACTCAAGGAAACAAGTGGTCACTGCATGCCTTCCACTCCTCCCTTGGGACAACCTGCAGGTCCTTCTTCCTTTTGCCCTGGGAAGATTCTGCCTTCTTCATCTCTTTCTACCGGTGACCCCTTTCCAGCAATCTTGCCCTCCCCACAGCTGACCTCTCTAGTCAGAGGGAGTGGAAAACTGGTTCTACAAGAATCCTTTGGCTTTGAGTTTAGTTTTCTTTCTTCAGAGTTTTCTTGGAGTCTTTGTCTCAGCTCTGGTGTAGACTGGGGTGGCCTGGGAGACCAGGAGAGAGCAGAGGAGAGGATGAATATTCCAGCTGTGCTATGGACTGAATGTCTGTGTCCCCCCAGAATTCATACATTCAAACCTAAATCCCCAATGTGAAGTGGGGCTTTGGGGAGGTCACTAGGTCATGAAGGTAGAGCCCTCATGAACGAAATTAGCGCCCCTGTAAAAAAAGGAAGAGACACAGAATCTCTCTCTCTGCTCCTTGCCGCATGAGGACACATCGAGGAGATGGCCATCTGTAAATCAAGAAGTGGGTCCTCACCAGACACGAGATCTGCCGGCGCGAGAACTGTGAGATGTAAGTGTCTGTTGTTTAAGGCACTCAGTGTGTGGCACTTTGTTCTAGCAGCCCAAGCTGACTAGGATGCGCTGCCCCCTGCCGCTACCCGAACGCATATCTATAGTTATCTGGGTGGTAAGAATATTTGCTAACAGAGAGTGAGGACTTGCCCGGCCTTGAGTGAAGCACCGGACGTCCACTCCTTCACTTAGTCCTCTTTGTGGCAAGTTTTATCACCCTGATTTTATAGATGAGAAGACTGAAATATAATGCATTTGGGTAAATTTTTCCAAAGGCTCATAGCTGGGGAATCAGGATCAAGTTCCAGATCTGTCTAACTCAAAGCCAGCTGGTCTCGGTCCACGCAAACAGCAGCCACCAACACCTGCTCGGGGCAGGGTACCAGGCCAGTTCCTGGGAGGTCAACCCGCCTCTTTCTACCTGGAGGCACTTCGCTGATGCGTCACAAGGTGCTTCTATTCAAGGCTAGCTGAGCAAGCTCAACCCTGCCTCCTCCTGCCGCAGAGCCCCTCCAGAGGGGAAGTTTCCATGGTGAGAAGAATCACACACCGGCCCTGTGCCTTCTCTTCTTCCTCGTTCAGAATCCCAGACACTTCCTGGGAAAGGAGTGTTCAGAAGATAAAGCTTCCTCTTGGTCTTCATTATAGGGCTTCCCCCAATCTTCATGGTGAATCTGATCTGATAAGAGCCTCACAACATTTTGAAAACCCTTGCCCTATGTAGCCAAAAAATCTCAGACCTGGGGACTCTTTGCTACCGAGAGTAAGAGGGAGAGAGCACTTACCTCTGTCTGTCCACCTACCTTCACTACTTCGCTGTGGAGAGCTTAATTTTCACTTGAGACTTGGATTCAATTCTCTTCGCATGTCACCTATGATGACTTCCACAAGATTCATCAGGGGCCTTTGGGCGGGTCCAGTGTCAATTGAAAACACCGTTGCCTCCTGTCCAGGCAGTCTGAAATTATCACATGGATGTTGGGAATCCATATATTGGAGCAAGGCCAACACTCTGCTGTTCTAGATGTGGTCTTTGGGGATTAAATCCAGAGTATAGACCACCAACCTAGACGTCAGAACACATGGACACAGGGTATTTGGATCATGGGTAACACTAAATCTTCTTTCGGAATATTTAAAAAAAAAAATCCAGGTCATTTGTGAAATGTCAAAGAACCTTGAATTTCAGAGTTCTAGTGGTTGGAATATAGTTACTAAGGATGCATCACTTTAATATTTTACTCATGCAAACTGTTCTGCCAACAAGAAAATCAGTTGTGCAAAAAATGTTCATTTATAATACAAGAAGTTTCTCTCTGGGGAAATGACTCTAGAAATTTTCAGCAAATTTGAAATGACATACCTGAACTATAACTAGAATAATCATAATTTTGGAGTAGGTATTCTTTTGAAAATTAAGGATTTTCATCTACCAAGTCAAAGAAAGTTGGGAAAAATAGAATAAAATGTACTTGAAACTTAGAGTTGAAAATATCTATTTCTTAGAAACCTGTTTTTGCCATTATTGAGTTTTTGTTTTTCTAAATAAAAAAACTTTTGCAAATTATTAGAAATTGATAAAGGACAAAGGAGACAAAAGAGCTCGAATGATTTACTCAATTTGATTTTTATAAAAATACCCCAAATTCTGAAATAAATCATTTGCATATCTATTATTTACTATTGCTGTATAACAAATCACCATAAAACAGTGGCTTAAAACAACCATAATGATGTTTGACTTCTCATGGATTCTGAGGGTAAGGAATTCAGGAACGGCTTGTTTGGGTAGTTCTGGCTCTGAGTTTCTCATTGGGTTGAGTTAAGAAGTTGGCCAGGGCTGCAGTCATCTGAAGGCTTGACTGGTGCTGGAGAGCCGACTTCCTGGTTGGTTCCCTCATGTGGTTAGCAGGTTGGTGTGACAAGTTATTTCCCCTCCATGGTGCTGTCTTCACCTGGTTCTAGCTTCCCCCAGAGTAGGGTATCCAAGACATCAAAGTGGAAACTGAAATACATTTTATGATCTAGCCTAAAAAGTCACACATTATAACTTCCATCATATTCTATTGGGCAGACAGGTCCAGCCCTGATTCAGTGTTGATGGGGAGATACACGCATGAGAAAACAGGAGATGAGAATCAGTGTGGGCCGTCTTGAAGACTGGCCATTGGAGACAAATACTGAGTGAGGTCATCATTATCTAAGATTATAAGATAATACATATTAATATATTTTTCAGTGCAATAAAAGAACAATCTAGAAGTTCATATTTTCCTTGGACATTTTAATAAAAGCAGTGTTGCTATTGTTGATGGGGTTTTTTTAATTTATAATTTGGTAACAGGAATCAACAAACACCGGCTATGAAAGTATTTCTACAAAAAAAATCAAAAGTGATTTTGATAAAATGGTGGCATGGCCTGTGATGGCACTGCCAACAGGAAGCAGGGCCATACAAAAGGAATCTTAGCAAACTTCCTGAAGTATATGCTAATCACTATATATGTATAATCCTATATAAATATGTTCCTTTTATATATTATGTACTTACATATAATATATTTATTATGTTCCTTTTCATGAACATAATTTGAGACTTTGTGATAAATGGAATAATTTTCAAAATGGTATTAATATTGTTGTATTAGTTAGGATTAGTTTCTGTTGTATATAACAGCATATGTAAACACAGTGGCTTAAACAGAATAGAAGATATTCTCTCTCTCCCTTAAAAGAAGGCCAGAGGTCGGCAGTCCAGGGCTAATAGCAGCGCCATGATTATCAAGGACACAGGCTCCTTCTCTCTTGCCGCTCTACCCCTCTAATATCTGGTTTGCATTCTTATGTTTGCTTCATAGTCCAGCATGGATGTCTACTAGAGCTCCATCAATATGAATTCCGGCTACAAGGAAGGGGGAGAGGAAAAGGTAAGAAAGGAAGCACATCTCATAGTGGAGCCAGTTGACTCTAAGGCGCTTCTTGGAAGTCCCACCTGATGCTTCTGCTTTTACCATATTGTCTAGAACTTAATCACATGGCCACATCTAACTGCAAAGACAGTTGGAAAATGTAATCTCTATTCCAAGTGGCTAAAACCAGAGTTATTTCTCTGATTTTATAAAGAAAGATAGTGGAATTGATATTGCATAGGAAAACAGCAGTCTCTACCATAATTGTCAATGTTTATGAAGCATAATTTATATTTACAAAAAAAAAAAAGATTGGCAAGTTAAAAATATTAACAAAGCAAAGTAAAGATGTATTATACTGGAAGCTGCCTAATATTCCCAAACATGTTGAGTTGTTTGTCATTATAGCAGGGATTGAGGACATTTTTAAATAGTCGAAATATTGGGATTTTATTAAACAATTTTTGAATGACACAAGTGGCCAGGGATTCAAGTGGTTTATAGACATTGGTATAAATTTAGATCGTCACATCTTTACCAATGTCGAGTGTTATAGACTTTTCAACGTATACTTTAAACAGAAAGGCAAGATATTTTTCTTTTTTTCAAAAGGAAAAGAAATACTGTATTTATGATTTGAGAGAAATAAGAAAAGTTTCAAAATAACTTGGAGAGAATAAAGGAGTTATGCCAAAATTAATTTCTGAAGGATCTTGAAGTCATAAAACCCTTCTCTTTAGAAAGGATGAAATATTTGGGAGGCGAGAAGTGTGCAAGAATGAGAATTGTGGGAATGTGGTTAGCGGATTAAGAGAACGGTAAGAAATCCGTGGATATTACCAGTATTTGGGTGCTTAGTATAAACTAAATTTTAATTTTTAAGGTAACTGTTACTAAAAAGTGAGAAAATTTAAATAAAGGAGCCTTTATATGAGGTATAAAAAAATCAAATGTGTGCGAGAATTTTATAGATTCATTGCAAAACCCAATCCCAGAAATTCAATATACCTGAAACTTTCAAATCACTTCTCTGTTGCTATCTATCTAATCAGTTTAGGCTGTTTGTTATATGGTCTTCAAAAGAAAGTCACTGGGCTGTCAGCACTATTAGATTGTAGCCAATCACTACAGCGAGGACAGAAGGCTCATTTTAAACTCTAAATTGCCTAAAAATATACTTACACAGCTCAAGAGGAACAGAGGCTGGAGGTTCAGTGACCTGACACAGATGCCTGTTGAGCGGAAATTGTAACCAAATTCATGGAGCCTGAAGGACTCACTGCTGGTGTACAAACCTTGGCTGCTAAAACCGAGAAAAGGTGGTTTATTAACTTAATTTCCCCATGAGAATTTTCTACTTCAGTTACTGTGAGTTAAAGTTAGAAATGTAAAACAGAACTCCAAGATTGCTCATGTGGTTGTAATTATGTCTCTTTCCTTCTTTCTACGAGGTTAAATTTTAAAAATTAAAGGATCATTTTATGAAAATATTTCATACTAAACAAAACAAATAACTAGACCTTTGTGGTCAAGATGCCTTAGCAGGGACCCTCTTGCCTTAAATAACTAGAGAATTGTCAAAACATATGAAATAATGTTGCTTGTTTTGTTTTTTTGTGAAGAGAATTGTCCCTGAGCTAACATCTGGGCCAATCTTCCTCAATTTTTCATATATGGGATGCTGCCACAGCACGGCTTGATGAGTGGTGTAGGTCCACACCTGGGATCTGAACCTGCAAACCCCGGGCCACCAAAGCAGAGCGTGTGAACTTAACCACTACGCCACCAGACTAGCCCCTGAAGTAATGTTTTCTAGAAGGTGGATAACCAAAAGTGCAGGACTCCTGAGGAAGGGAAACAAACAAATCAGTCCTAAGATTGCCCCAGTTGATGGACTGGAAGCAGTTTCCAGGCTGTGGGACAGGAAGGGGAACCCAAACAGAGACCAGTGGTTTCCTTGAGTTCAGGGAAAAAAGATAGAAGTTTGGGAAGGTCAAAGTGGCTAGAATTTTTATAATAGAATACTAGCAAGGAAAGAGCTACAAAGAGAGAGTGAGAGTTTTGGAGATTGGCAAAGAAGAGCCTTCAAATCTTGGGCTTAGTGTTGACCTGTGAATATGTGAGAGGAAGCTGTCTGAGTCCAGGATGAAAATCTTTAGAAAGTAGTAGGGAGAAGGATTCCCTGAGCTCACATAAGGTTGGTAAGAGCTTGTGTTCCAACCATGCAGAGTGGAAAGACCTTGGGACACATGGGGCATTGGGTGAAATCCTCAAAGACTATTTTTGCTTTAGTGGTGGGGCTACCAGTCTGGGCATTAGCTCCATACTAAAAGTTGCACTGGATCAGCCCTGAAAAGCTGAAAAGCAAGCCTCAGAAATCCCTAATGGATTCCAAGTAATTTAACTAAGTGATAGATTAAAATTCAACACTAGTAACAGAGTACCCAAGAAATCTAGCACTCAAGAACAAAAAAATTCCCAATAGCATGTCCAACAGAAGTTAACAGACAAAGAAAGCAAGCATGAGAAAAATTACTCAATAGAAACTGAGTGAGGGGCCGGCCCCGTGGCTGAGTGGTTAAGTTCACGTGCTGCACTGAGGCAGCCCAAGGTTTCATCGGTTCGGATCCTGGGCGCAGACATGGCACCGCTCATCAGGCCACGTTGAGGCGGCGTCCCACGTACTACAACTAGAAGGACCCACAACTAAAATATATACAACTATATACTGGGGGGATTTGGGAAGAAAAAAGCAGAAAGAAAAAAAAGATTGGCAACAGTTGTTAGCTCAGGTGCCAATCTTTAAAAAAAAAAAAAAGAAACTGAGTGAGATATGAAAGAGATGATGAAACTAGCAGAAAAGATGGTAAAATGGCTATCATACGTAGTCTGCATATGTTCAAGAAGGTATAGGAAAACATGAGCATAATGAGGCGAGAAATGTAATGTATCAAAAGACTCAAATGGAATGCCTAGAGGTGAAAAATAAAATATGTGAAGTGAAAAATACACTGCATGGGATTAACATCAAATTAGATGCTGCAGAAGAAAAAGATAAGTGAATGAGAATACGAAGCAATAGAAACTATTCAAAATGAAACAGAAAGAAAAATGACAGAAAAAAACCCCCAGAGTATCAGTGACTATGGGACAATATCAACTGGTCTAGCACACATGTATGGAGTCCCAGGAGAAAAGGACAGGGGACAGAAAAGATAGTTGAAGAAATAATGGTTAAATATAATGTTTGCCAAATTTGGTGAAAAGTATAAACCCTCAGATCCAAGAAAGTGAAGCAAAATTAGCTTAAAGAAAACCATACCAAGATACACAATAATCAAATTTCTAGAACCTGGTGACAAAGAAAAAGTATTAAAAACTGCCAAAGAGAAAAGATACATTATGAACAGAAAAAGATAAGAATGACAGCAGACTTCCCATCTGAAATTATGCAAGTTTGAAGACAGTGAAGCACTGTTTTTTTATAAAGCATTGAGAAAAATACTATCCACCTATAATTCTCCATTTAGAGAAAAAATTTTCTAAATAAAGACTTTTCCAGAAAAACAGATGCTAGGTGAATGCATTGCTATCAGAACTCCATTGCAAGAAATATTGAAGGAAGTTGATTGTGCAGAAGGAAAATGATATCAGATAAAACCTGGTTCTATAACAAGGAAGAGAGAGAACTGGAAATGATTATTAAGTAGGTAAATATTAAAGATATTTTTCTCCCTTTAAAAGTCATCTAAAAATATAATGAACTGTTTATTAAAAATTAATAACATATCATTAGTTTATAGCATATGCAAAAGTAAAATGTATGACAATGACAGCACAAAGTATGAGAGGAAATGTAAATATTCTGTTTTAAATTTTTACATTATACATAAAGTGGTATAATACTATTTGAGAGTAGATTCTCAAGTTAAAAAGGTATTTTGGAAACCCTCGGGGCACCACTGAAAAAAAATAAAGAATAAACCAAAGAGTAATAGTTATAAAAGTGCTCAGTCCAACAGAAGTCAGGGAAATAAGAAAAAGTAGAAGAAAAATATTGAGCAAATATAAAATAGGTAACAAGATAATAAATTTAAACCCAACCATATTGATAATTAAATGTAAATGGCCTCAACCTTACTGTGATGGTCGTTGCTGTGTTAGCTTGGCTAGGCTACAGACTCCAATATTTCAATCAAACAGTAACCCACGTGTTGCTGTATTTTGTTGATGTGATTAAAGTCCAAAATCAGTTGATTGTCAGTAAGCGAGATTATCCTAGATAATCTGGGTGGGCCTGATTCAATCAGTTGAAAGGCCTTAAAAAACAGAACTGAGGCTTCCTTGATGAAGAAGAAATTCTGCCTCTAGCCAGCAGCATCAGCTTGCACCTGAGAGTTCCAGTCTGCCCTTCCTGATGGCCTCCTCTACAATTTCAGACTGGCCCGGCCAGTTCCCACACTCACATAAGCCAATTCCTTGCAGTAAACCTCGTAATAGATATTTCCTCCTGGTTCCCTGTCTCTGGTTGAACCCTGACTGATATACCCATCAATTAAACGGCAGAGATTTTCCAAGTAGATAAAATAGCAAAACTCAATTATATACTGTCTGCAGGAGAGCCGCTTTAAATAGAAAGACACAGATAGGTTAAAAGGAGAAGGATAGAAAAAAGATGTATCATGCAAATGCTGATCAAAGGAAGGCTGGAGAGGTCTTACTAATATCAGACAAAGTAAATTTTAGAACAAGCAATAGTAAGAGAGATAAAGAGGAACATTTCATAATGATAAAGGAGTCAGTTCATCAAGAGGGCACAGCAATTTTAAATGTGCATGCATCTAATAACAGAGCCTCAAAATACAAAAACTAGGGGCTGGCTGTGCTGTAGTGGTTAAGCTTGCACGCTCTGCTTCGGCAGCCTGGGGTTCACTGGTTTGGATCCCAATTGTGGACCCACACACCACCCACTGACCCATGTTGTGGTGGCATCCCACATATGAAATAGAGGAAGACTGGCACAGATATTAGCTCAGCAACAATCTTCCTCACCAAAAAAAAACAAAAAACAAAAATTCATAGAAATGAAAAGAGAAATTGACAAATCTATGATTATGGTTTGAGGTTTCAATCCTTCTGCACTCAGTAAAAGAAAAAAGTTGACCAAAAAAATCAGTAAAGATATAGAAAACTTGAACAAGAGATCAATGCAGTAATTAAAATACCTTTTATGACCTAGCCTCAGAAGTGACATGCTGTTCCTTCTGCTATATCGTTTTGGGCACACAGGGCTGGTACTGATTTAATGTGCAGGGTTCTATACAGGATAGAAATACCAGGAGATGAGAATCATTCTTGGCCAACTTACAGGCTGGCCATTACAGAATAATGAGGTAAAACGTCCTGGGTGAGATCGTCACTATCTAAGATTAGAAAGTATTATATAGTAATATACTTGTTAACATAATGAAAGAACAATAGCCAATCTAACAGCGAATATTTTACATGAGCATCTCCTTTTTTTTTTTTTTTGGGGGGGGAAGATTAGCCCTGAGCTAACATCTGCTGCCAATCCTCCTCTTTTTGCTGAGGAAGACTGGCCCTGAGCTAACATCTGTGCCCATCTTCCTCTACTTTATATGTGGGATGCCGCCTCAGCGTGGCTTGCGAAGCGGTGCCATGTCCACACCCAGCATCCGAGCCAGCGAACCCGGGCTGCCGACGTGGAACATGAGCACTTAACCGCTGCGCCAGGGCTGGCCCCTACATGAGCATCTTACTCAAAGCACTGTTGCTGCTTTTTTCTCATTAATAAAGAGAGAACTGGAACCAATGCACATTAGTTAAAAAACATTTCTACAGCAAACCAAAATTGATTTCGGTAAAATGGTGGCATGGCTTGTGATGGCACTACCAATAGAAGGTGGGGTCATATACTTGGGAAGGGATCTTAATAATCTTGCTCAAGTGTATATTAATCACTATACACTCATGTGTCGCTTAACGATGGGGATATCTTCTGAGAAATACATCCTTAGGTGATGTTGTCACTGACAGAACATTATAGAGTGTACTTACACTAACCTAGATGCTATAGCCTACTACAGACCTAGGCTATACGGTTCTGATTTTATAGGACCACCGTGGTTATCTTATGTCGTCCATCCTTGACCAAACGTCCTAATGCAGTGCATGACTGTGTATGGATAATCATTATGTGTATATATATATATATATATATATATATTTTATTCATACGCTTCATTTAAGGTTTTTTGTGGAAAAGTCCAACAGGAGACAGGCAACCCAGAGATTAGTAATAGCCGGAAGCTGATGCCATTGCCAGATGGAGGAACAAAGAGAGAAGATGGTGCTGCCAAAGCACAGAGATGGGGGCCATGTTGAAGCTTTGTGTGTCTGGTCTGAGCTGGATCCAAGGAGGAGACATGGCCCCTGACAGCGATGCCACCAAAGGCAGAGAGAGATGAGAAGAAATGCTTTGGCTCCTAGCTCCCCTCACACGCCAGTCTCCCAACGATTCCTCCCTTTGGCCAAATCTCTGTAGAAGTGAGTTGATAAGTGTATTGGTTTCCTATTGCTGCTATAACAAATCAGCACCAACTTACAACACAGAATGACGCAAATTTATTATCTTACAATTCTGAAAGTGAGAAGGCTAGAGTCAGTTGCACGGCGCTAAAGTCAAAGTGTTGGCAGGATGGGTCCCCTTCTGGAGGGTCATGGGTAGAATGTGTGTCCTTGCCTTTTCCAGCTGTAGGATGGCATTGCTTGCATTCCTGGGCTCACAGCCCCTTCTTCCATCTTCAAAGCCAGAAGCATAGCATCTTCAAATTTCTCTGTGACTTTCTGTTCCCACTCTCTGCTTCTGTTGTCACAGCTTTTTCTCTGACTCTGACTGATTACATCAGACCTACCTGGATAATTCAGGGCAATCCTCCCATCTCAAGATCTCTTACTTTACTCATCTGCAAAGTCCCTTTTGCCATGTAAAGAAATATATTCATAGGTTCTGGGGATTAGGACATGGATATCTTTAGGGGATCATTATTCTGTCCACCACAATAAGGGAGCTTGGGAAGTATCACCTGCAGGGGTCAGGCCTCCTGGGATACAGAAAAAGGGTTGGGAAAGGAATGGATCTTAGGGAAAACAGGCCCAAAACAGGCATTTACCTTTTTCTCCAAATTTTCACTGTTGGAATCTTACGCAAAAGACTTCATTTCTTTGTCATTCTCTCCCTAAGTACTATCTGTTAATGAATTACTGTCTTAATCTCATCCCCTCCCCAAAATAAAATAGATACTTGAGATAATGCTGAACTGGAGGTGATTCACTGACGGACAAAGATAATACAACTGGCAACCTTGTCCTCTGGTTTTCAGCTTATAGAAACTCAATGGTTTTCTTTCTTTCTTTTTTTTTTTATCATATTCTGAAACTCAAAGGGTTTTTTAAAATCATATTCAGATTTTATTCCTTCAATTATTCCTTCCTTTCTAAAATATACAGGTTTGCTTTTCCTATTTTCAGTTTGCCAAAGAGCAAAAGGAGCAATCCCCGAATACTCTCATCTAAGACATTTAAAATCTTTAATCAAAAGTGTATTCCAACAACAAGAACACTGGGTCTTGTGAGCAGAGATGGATGCCAACTTGGAAGCTGTGCAGATCCTTGGCATCTTTCTATACCTCACCTTCTTACCTCTGTGGGGTATCAGAACTGGCCACCCAAAAATGTGTCTCTTTGCCCTGCCTTGAGTATTTTTAAGAACAAAAGACTCTGAAAGAAACTTTGACCTTCCCCCTAACTGCCTAAAAGAAATTTAAAATAAAGACTTGTCCCCGGGACAGGCCATCACCATAGATAACTCTGGGTATCTGGGAGAGGATCCACTCTTATCAAAGGTCTATTTATCAAACATTTGCTTTTCCATCTCCATGTGAATTGCCTTCCTCCCTTTTGAAGGCCCAAACCACCACCCCCAACATCCTCCTTTGTCTTTAGCTGAAGATGGTATTGAAGATGAGAGCCTCTGCCATTTTGGTGAGTTGCTCAGTTTTCCTGAGTCTTTCCCAGGTATACATGTTATAAAGCTTTGTTTGATTTTCTCCTGTGATTCTGTTTCATGTCAATCTAATTCGCAGGCCAGCCAGAAGGATCCAGAGTGGATAAAGGAAAGGTCTTCTTCCCCTACATCTCTGTGTCCAGGTGTCTGTAATCCAACATCACACCTCCAGCACTCTCAACGTACCATCTCCCACCAGAGCACTGCCCAGATATGCAACTTAGAGGCTGGCCCCCTGAGGAAAGAGGCCTTGGCAGCTCTAATGGTTCCTTTGCTTAGGTCAGTGTAACTGCTTATGCACACCTGGAAGACCACAACCCAAAATGGCCCCTGGCATCTTATTCATTGATGAGGCCAAGCATGTGATAAGAGTCCAACTGCTAAACAGGGCTGGTCAGTTAATAGCTAGTCTTCAGAGAGCAGAGGAAATCTATGATTGGTAGTCGACTGCCATTTGCATTATTTGTTGATAACAGAAGTGACTATGAGGGGCCCAAATGTAAGATTTCCAATGAATTGTAGATGTTTAAGAAAACACTAGAATTAAAACTCCATGAGGGCAAGAATTCTGGTGGTCTTGTTCCACCAGAATCCTCAGCACCTAAGACAGTGCCTGACACCTAAAGGGAGGTTCAATATTCATTGAATGAAGTTATTATTTAATGTATCAGTCAGAGTTCAGAGAGGCAGAACCACTGCACGTCTATATATCCACACATCTATGTTTGTTTCTATATATCTGTAAGACCATTGTCTTCCTGTCTGATGCTGGGGTTTAAAGACCACAGGGGAGGAGTCAGACGGGAAGATCTGTGTAAAATGGGAGAGATTAAGACTGAAACCCTGCAGGGATGGACAGATGGCTAGTCTTCACAGAACAGCAGAGGTCTACAATTGGTAGACGCACATCATTCTTGCCACCTCCAACCTTGATGAAGCAGATATCCTGCAGAAGCCAGGGCTCTTCCTTGTGGAGCTGAACACACACACTTGACCCAACAGTGGGAGAAGCTGAAGGAGAATCTCAGGGAAGGTGGACTGGTTGCAGGCCCAGGTGCTTACTCACCTGACAAGGCGAGAAGCGAGCCAGCTGCCCAGTGATGACGCGCAAGACCTACAAAATGGCTGCTGCATCCCTTCTGCCCTCAAAATCTCCCAAGAAGGTCTTTTGTGGCCCACTTAACCAGAAACACGCAAGAAATGCAGGTCAGCATAGTCAAGTTAACACGTTACAAAGCCACCATTTCACATTAAGCTACAAAAATGTTGCCATTTCACCTCTACCTCAACTTTCATCTCAATTTTCATTCTTAAATAGCAGAAGCGAACAACCATCTGGGGAACTCATAATGGCAAAAGCTCAGCTTTCATGAGTAACATGGATTTAAGTGCTTGGAACAAGCCCCATGCACCATTGCAGTTTGGTTTTATTCTTATTTAGTACGATACCTTCTGCTTTGAAAAGATTTTATTCAATTCATCTAGCCTGGTCTAGCATTGATTTTTATCTTGCTTCACCAACCATAGAATAAGATCATCAGAATCATTTTGACAAATATTAAACTTTGGTTTTCTTCAGGAAAAACAAGTTAGCATAAAATTTCTGAGGGGGAGCTTACTTCCCAGATAACAGCTTGAGTTTTAAAACGAATCTTTTGACAAATGGCTTTCTCTCTCATTCTCAAGCTGCTACGACAAAATTTCCATCCTGACAAAAGAAAATATTCCAAATCTTTCTTCTTGAAGATCTGTATTGGAGCTGAAAAGGAATATCTCTTCCCTTCTGTTTTGTTTTCTTGTCTTGGCACTCCTTGGGTAGGAATTGCTAGAGCAAAGACCACAACTATTAAAAAATTTATGTATTGTCTCTCATTAGAGTCAGAATACCCCATTAGTTGATGAACTTGAGCTGAATTAAGAGCAGCAGATGAAGAATTTGTAACCAAGCAAAACTCCATAGCAACAAGTAATTAATTTTGATTATAATGGTAAGATATTTACGCAGGATTTTTTTTTTAATTCTTAAGAAAAATTCAACATGAAAGAATGTCTCAGAATTTCAAGGGACATAAATTGGCATCAAGTAAGAACCATTCATGTTAGGTTCAGTCATTCAAAAAGTGGGTGCATATTTTAAACTTGATGAAAAGCTTTGCTTTGAGAATTCCAACAAAGTCAGCTCCCCAATTAAACCTGAGCTGAAATCTGCACGTGTGTTTCTAATCTGCTCGCAACCCCAAGTGGATTCTCCTCTGGTGGCAGCTCTATCCCCAGTGGTTTACTTTCCAGACCAGTCCACGAACGCTTATTCTCCCCACATACATCCAAATTACAGCTTTCATCATACCGCTTCAACTGCGTCTAGCTGCATTGTTTCGTGGAAAATGAATTCTGCATTCCAAACTGCGATGCCGAAAATACAACTTCCCCAAACCCAAGAGCCAGAACAGGCAACGGTAGTGGGTTTACCTTTTACTTAGTAAAATAGAACTCTAGCTTAGCACTTCCCAAAGCATCCCTTGGGAAGCTTCCCAAAAGAGGGAGGGAAGGAGGGGAGTCTGATCAAATAAACTTAGGAAATTGTAGGGGATGAAAAATAATTTTCCCTCTACCCTTCTCTTAGTTGAGACCCTTGTAATAAGAGAGAAACAAGAGAAAAGCAAACCAAAGTTTATTAGTAGGTATATCTCATGTATGCAGGGGAGAAACCCAGGGAAAAATTAGTAACTCCTTGAGATGGCCTAAACCACCAACTTAAACACCATCTTTAGCTAAAGACAAAAGAAAGGGGTGTGGGGGGTGGGGGAGGCCAGTTACAGGGAAGTTGCTCTAAAAGCCGTGGTAAACAAGGGTGAGATTGCTATGCAAATTACAGTGAGAGCCTTCTCCACGGATGGAGCTTCTCTGAGTTAGAGTCATCCGCCTCTTCCTGGTACAGAGAGGGCGACACCCTTACAAATGGAGATTTCCTTTATCCATGTAAATTTCCCTCTCAAAAGAAGAACTTTAACTCCATTTTCAGAGCTTTTTCTGTGTCTTAGGTTTCTCAAAATAATCAGCTTAAAATAATCCTCATGCCAAAGAGGCATATTTTGGGTGACATAGTCTACCACACTTCAAAACGCTGCCTACCCTCTCTCTGTCTTAGAAAACTGCAGTTTATATTAGTGTTTGGTAAAGAATGATTAAAGAAGGCAATTTAGGTGATACAAACAAACTGTATTCAACACTTCTTGAAGCAGACAATCTCCATTCAGAGAGCTGCAAAATGGGGCAGAAGCCAGGGAGCTTTTATAGGATAAAGAATAAGGTGTCGATGAAAATAATCCATAACCAATCTATAAATGAATATTTGGGTGAGTTTATTCTGAGCTGAAATCTGAGGACCATGGCCCAGGGCCTTTCTTCCTGAAGGAAGAAAGGGCACCAAAGAAGTGGGGTGCACAGAGAGTTTATATACCCCCAAGCAGGACGTTTCACATATGATTGAAATGTCCCTCCCACAACAGTCACAAGATTGCCCCGTCAGCACAGCGCTTGATGGACACAGCAGGTAGTGGGTCTGCTGTCTCGGAGGGTGTAGCAGGAAGCAAGTCTATTGTCTCTAGCTGGGTGGTCACAGGTGAGCGCAGCAATCAGTTTCTAGCCTAAGGAAAGATGCTTAATCCTTAAGGAGATGTCAATGTTGGGAGGGGGAGGGAAGTTGCACCTTTATCTCAAGGGCCTTTGTTCTTGCCATAGAGAATGTCTAAAGCAGATATACAGTGCATGCTCAATGGCCTCAGTCAGGCCCTTTTGGAAAGACAAGGTCAGGCCGAATTAGGTTTACACCAAATGGCTTCCTCATATTCTCCAATATGTCCTATTGCTTGCCATTTTTATTTGTCAAAGGAAGAAGGAAGAGGAAAATCAAAACTATCTGATTGCCTGGGGCCACATGGTCGACCTTGTTTGGGGTGAGAAGAAACAAGGAAATAAATATAGAGCCCAGAGTTGGCTTGGTGTTTGGGGATTGGCTGACTGGATATACTGCAACCCTGGTTAAGTGGAGCATTTACAGGGACACAAAAATTATCGAAGTTTCTCTACATGGCACCTCAGGATGGGAGCGGCTCCATCTTGGGCCTAGAAATTTATCTCAACATATGTTAATTCTCCTAGAAGTTCTAGAGTAAAAGCAACTGCTTTGCTTTTTTTAATCTAATGTTTCCCAAAGATATTTGGTTCCAGAATCTGGTTTTTCTAAGGAAGATCTATTAATTAGCCTTGGCATGGTTAAGGTTGTAAGGAGCTGGTGTTCCATGGAACGCATTTTGTGAAATACTGCCCTATGATAGACCCCCCTGCAGTGAACTAAATCATTGGTGCTCAAACTTGGCTGCACCTTGGAATCATCAAAGGAGTTTTAACACCTAGCTCATGCCCACAAGTTCAGATTTCTCTGGCCTTGGTATGGCCTAGACATCAGGATGTTTTACAGCCCCCATGTGATTCTTAGGAGCAGTAAATCTTTGAAATTGTTCCAGGGGCCAGGTGTGAGGTGTGAGGCCAGAGTCATGGAGCCTTTGTCCCTGATCATCAGTATTAATGACCCACAGGCTAGCTGTTCCTAAGTCTGTCCTGCCAGCACAAGATGCCTTTCAGGGTTAAGAGCAACACATTGAAGGTCATTCTTTGTAAAACCAACTCTAATTACCAACAAAATTTAAAATCCTAGAAAGAGCATCATTGTTTTGTTTTCAGTGATGCCATCCAATAATTCATGATCATTAGGATGCGACCAGGGCCACATTATGACTTTCATGCACCCTTACCTTCATGAAAAATATTAACATGTGTATTTTACAACTCCATTGGGATAAAGACAAATATAATCCAGGTTGGATTAAAAATGAAAACATTTTATTCAACATTGATAGTTCTTTTTTTCTTCTGATTTTAAAAGAAATTTAAACATTTTCTGGGCCCCTACATGTATCCTGTGCCTTCTATGCCTAATCTAGAAGCCAGTGCTGGATGTGACCTCATTAAATAAATATGGTTCGGATGTTTCAGGAGACCATTTTAGGTTAAATACAGTGCATGAGTGACTTGTAAGTGGGCTCGTAATAACTCGTCATTGGGTTTGAGTCTGCAAGACTCCAAGTCACCATCAATCTCAACTGCAGATTCATCCATTGGCCCAAAGGACAGGCCAAGACTCTGGAGCAATAAGAATCAGCATTATAAATACTAAGAAGTAGGGCTCCTTATTTTGTTCTAGTTAAAGTCATTTAGTTTGAAACATTAGCTTAACATCATTAAAGTGATATGGTATAGATTCCAGCTACTCAAAGTGTGGTGTATATTCCAAGAATGCCTGGTATCTCCATTTGGGGACTCATTAGAAGTGCAGATTGATGGGGTGCATCTCCCATAAGTGACTCCCCCTCCCCCAACATCCTCCTTGGTCTTTAGCTGAAGATGGTATTTAAGGAAACAGCCTCCAGCATTTTGACAAGTTGCTCAGTTTTCCTGGATTTCTCCCATGTATACATGTTATCAAGCTTTGTTTGATTTTCTCCTGTGATTCCATCTCATGTCAATTTAGTTCGTAGCCCAGCCAGAAGGACCTAGAGGGTAGAGGAAATGTCTTCCTCCCCCACATCTCCAAAGACAAAGGGACACTGAGAAGAAACTGACCAAGCCAGTCTATCTAAGTTTCCCCTAGTTTACTACACCGACAGCATACTCTTTGACTTATATTTCAACATGACTGTCCACTCTTCATCACACCTAGTATAAAACTATTCAAGTTTAACTGTTTCTAGAGGTCTTCATTTCCTTATGAATGTTCCTGTGTTGTGTAAACATATTAAATAAATTTGTATGCTGTTCTCTTGTTAATCTGTCTTTGTCAGCTTAATTTTCAGACCAGGCCAGGGATCCTAAGAGGGTTGAGGGAAAGTTTTTCCTCCCCTACAAGAATCTCAATTCCAATCCCAGACTTAAATGAACCACAATTTACATTTTAATAAGAACCCCAGGTGACTGCATGCACGTTAAAATTTGAGATGCAGTCTTATGGATAGTTTATTTAAATGATGAAGCCT
The DNA here is from genome assembly GCF_041296265.1 of Equus caballus. NCBI lineage: Eukaryota > Metazoa > Chordata > Mammalia > Perissodactyla > Equidae > Equus > Equus caballus. The sequence goes on along the minus strand of NC_091689.1, from coordinate 20,866,142 downwards.
AAGAATTGGTGATTCCTTGTCCCAACAGAAGCCAGGGGAAGACGGAGCGGGACTTTAGAGCATGGCAGAAAACCTACTTATTCAAGTGAGAGGATTATAAAGTTAATTTGGTTCATGGTGGAGCTTCAGTTGGTCAAGGTGGTTTAAAAACAGCAAAGCAACAGCAGCAACAACAAACCTGATATAAAAATAGAACTGTAAATTGTAAAAGAAGGTTGAGGGGGTCCCAGTGAGAAGACTTTGACCCACTGAGGGGAGGGGTAGACAGGGTGTCATCATCCAGCAGGGCTTTCTAAGGTTTTGCAGGATCTTGGCCACCAGGCTGGGAGAGAGCAAAATAAACCAACACAGAAGCCCAGGCCAGGGAACTGAGGCACACAGATGCCAAAAAGGCTGCAACATGGGAAATGTGCAGCTCTGGGGATAGAGAAGGCAACCAGGGCTGAGGCACCACAGGTCTTACCCTGAGGCTTACATGCTGTCTGAAGCCCTCTGGAACCAGGATTAGGGCAGAACCATCAAGGCAATGATGGGAAGGTCCAGCCATGGGGATACAGGAGAGGCTCCCAGGGATGAAAAGCCAACAATGGAAGTCATTTGGGTATGAAAAGTCTCTCAAGAACCTCCTCCCCAAAATGCACACCAATGTAACAAGGTGTCCTTGTGGCAGGATCATTTGAATGTTTGCCACAAGAAGAATACCAAGTCACTCGGTTAAACCCTATACAGAACGCTGTTTCCTTTGCTTTTCCCTCTTAGCCTTTTTCTGGTTGTGTGAGAAGATAGTTTCTCTCCATCCCCATTGGTTGTGGTTGAGATGATACAAACTATGCCTCATCCTCTGGTTTCTAGTTGACAGAATAGTAAAGCTTAAAATATTGGCCCATCTTTTTCATGTAATTTTTAAATACGGTATTTATAATAAATGGACATGGGATAAAATTCAAAAAATAGAAAATGTTGGGGCCAGCCTGGTGGCACAGCAGTTAAGTTTGCATGCTCTGCTTCTGCAGCCTGGGGTTCCCCAGTTCAGATCCCAGGTGCAGACCTACACACCACTTATCAAGCCATGCTGTGCAGGAATCCCATGTATACAGTAGAAGAAGATGGGCACGGATGTTAGCTCAGGGCCAATCTCCCTTGGCAAAAAGAAGATTGGTGGCAGATGTTACCTCGGGGCTAATCTTCCTCAAAAAAAAAATATTAATAATAATAGAAAATGTTACATAATAAAAAATATGTCCCTCCTTTACCTCCTTCAACTACACAGTTCCCATTTCCCAATTTCCATTAGTTATATAATTTCTATATGCCTATAATCAAGTGCTTTGGTCTTAATTCTGCACTGGAATGGGTTCAGTGCTCACTGGTGGTCATTTTGCTGTATTTTTTTCCACTGACCTTTCAACTGGCCTATTGTCATCCTCTAGTAGTTTCGTTAAAAGCAACTCATGGGAAATGTATTCCCTAAGCTCTTGAATGTTCAAAGATGCTTTTCTGCTGCCTTTATTCATGACATATGATACAGGAAGCTATAAAATTCTTATGGCACACGTTTTTTTCTTTCTCACTTTGCAGACCTGGCCCTACCACTTCCAGGACTGGTTGAGGACTGGAGTAGTCTGAGCCAGACTGATCTTCCCTCCTAAGAAGTAATTTGATCTCTTGGTCTGGTTGTCCAAAAGATTTTTTCTCTCTGAACTTCAGTAACTTTACTCAGTCTCTATATTGATGGCTCTATGCAAATATTTTTTCTCTGGGGCATAATGTTGTGATCTTTCAAACTGGAGAACCACGTCTTCCTTTACTTCCAGAAACTGTACTTGAATTACATCTTTAAATAGTATTTCTGTCCATTATTTCATTATCTTCTTTGGAGATATCAATTATGTGTGTGTTTGATCTTCTTTGTCTGTCTCACTTATTTCTCAATTTCTCTCCAATTTTTTTATAACTCCTGGCTCATCTTAATTTCATTTTTCCTGTCTTCCTCACTCCTGTCATCCAGAATCTTTGGTGTGCTTTCAGTGGCACCTCCTCCTTTCTGTGTTGCTTCCAGTTTGGCTTTCCTTTCTATAATTGTTTTATTTCTTTTCCACTCCTTTCAACGACTCTCCCAGTTCAGGCTTTCTCTCATCTTCTTATGTTATCATGTCAGTCCTGGGCTCTTATCTTTGAGCTTTAGTTTTATTTATAAAACTCAAATTTTTTTTATAAACATGTCCAGTTCTTTATTAAGTTTTTAAAAAAATTCTTGGCAATAGGTTTGACTGCAATGTCCATCTGACCTATGGGAATATTATTCTATGAGGTTTGCTCATTTGCTACTTTTTCCCTGTTTCTTTTCTCATTTTTCACATGTTGTTTTTGCATAGATTCTGCGTTGGTTCCTTCTTTATTGATACTCATCCATTAATGAGTTGAGTTTCTGGATAAACTACATGGCAGAAGCTTCCATGGCCCATGGGTCTGGGCCTTATCCCAGGCTAGTAGGAATTTTTCCTGGTGCCCAGTGAAGTCATTCATGACACAGGTTTGTGTGTGTGAGTTTTCTGCTTTGTTTCATTTTCGTTTTAGGTTTTCAATCTCCCCAGTCAACAGAGATCAACAGGTGGAGGGATGGTCTCCAGTCAGTCTTTGAAAACACCTTGGTCCACTCAAAGTGATTTCTACAAATATGGTGTGTCTATATGAACCTCTTTCTTTAGACCTTGATACCTACCTGGGTTTGGAGGTCCTGGTGCTGCCCTGCACACCCATTTCTACATTTCCAAACAATAGTTTGAGATTTTGCTTCTTATTGATTGAAAAAGAAAATGGGGACTGGGGAAAGGAAGATTATTCTTAAGACTGGGGATTAAAGACAGGATTGAGGCGTTTTCTCTGTGAATGAGTTAGTTAGTTCATTTCTTATTCTCTTCTCTTGGACTATAAGAACAGTTACACTTGACTTCTAATTTTTTTCTTTGCGAGAGAAAGAGAGAGAGAGCACCTGAAGTGATCAGTTCATTGGGAGAGTTTAGGGAAGAGGCAGAAAGGGAAGAGCAGTTTTCTCTGTACCAAAGCTCCAGGAGGGAACCAGTGACAAAGGGAGCAGTAGCTCAAGGCCCAGCTGAGCAGGGCAGGGGAGATAGGCCATGAAATACTTGCTGCTCGTCCATGCCCCACGAGGGGCAATGAGACTCCTATTTCTCAGCTATTCTGATAAGTAGAATAATGCTGCCCTTGCCCCAGGAAGTCCGCGTCCTAATTCCAGGAACTGTGAATGTGTTACCTGACATGGCAAAAGGGACGTTGTAGTGTGATTAAATTAAGACCATTGACCTGGGGAGATTACGCTGGATTGCCTGAGGGGGCCCCATCTAATCACACCAACTCTTAAAAACAGAGGACCTTTCCTGACTGTGGAAAGAGGGAGACATGACTCCAGAAGAAAGGCACAAGGGGATGCAACAATGCTGGCTTTGTAAAGGGCCACAAGCCAAGCAGTGTGGGCAGCCTCTAGACACTGGAAAAGACAAGAAAGTAGATTCCCCCCAGAGCCTCCAGAAAGGAACACAACCCTGCCAACATCTTAATTTTAGCCCCAAGAGATCCATTTCTCCAGAAGCGTAAGAGAATAATTTTATGTTGTTTGAAGGTAATTTGTTATAGCAGTGATAGAAAATTAATGCAATTGCACCAAAGTAGGGTCATCCAGTAAGGCAACAGATTTGCCTGGATTGCATATATACCTAAATTAAAATGTCACCATTTATTGAGCACCTTTTCATAAATTCTTCAGTATGACCCTCTCAAAGAACATATAAAAAAGCTAAGGCTTAGACAAGTCAAGTTATTTGCTAAAAAGAAGCTGACCTGTATTTCGAATACCTCTCTGCCTGAGTCTACACAAAGTCTCTACTGACAACTCAGGGAGCCATTCCCCATCATAGGCTTCCAGTGGGAAGCAACTACTTGAAATAATCTCACTAATAAAACAGAGGAATCTCCAGAGCCCAGTGGTTTGTCATGCATAGAACTCGCTCTGCGCCACCTTCTCACTATTGGAATCTTACGGCCTCATAGAGACTGCACGAGTACACAGAGCTGTAGTCCCTGGGCTTTCCTGCCTTGATCTTCAGCCTCTGTGTTATCTGCTGACATTGCTGTTTTCAAGGATGTTGCCTCCCACATTCCCTCTTCTCTCCTCATCCCCTTCCTTGAATAGTAATGGCTGACTCCAAAGTACGATAAAGCTGGTGCTGAAATCCTCCTATTCCTTCCTCCACCTCTGCCAAATCCTTGTGTCACTTCAAAAGAGATTTGAGCGCACTCCTTCCCAGAATGAAAGGAATCTTAGAAGAAAACGATAAGCAATAAGATTAAAGAGAATGGACAAGCCAGTCTTGAAGGGGGAGAGAAGGAAGCCAACGCTTGCTGCACCTACCATGTATCACGTGTCATTGTTGGCATACACGTGTGTTCCTTTTTAATCCTCCCACTTCTCTGTGGTAGATAGCATCATCCCATGCTAAAGGTAAGCAAACTGAGGTTCAGTGAGGAGGAATAACTTCCATGAAGTCAAAGGACCCTTAAACAGCAATATTCAACTCCAGGTCTCCCTGGTCTGTGCTCTTTGCCCCAGAGCAGACTAAGAGAGGTCCCTGTAGATGAACCAAGCAGAAGACTCTCTCCTTCAAAGTGCCTCCCACAGAGCCACATCTCTGATGAGGTGTTAACCAGGAGCCAGATCTATAACAGTTGCCCACCTTAGCCATACCTGCCTCACATGCTTCCTGCGGGGTATGAAGGAGGCAACTTCAAGTAAGAGCCCCTACTTCCATCTCTCTCTCTCTCTCTCTCTCTCTCTTTCCATCTCTCATCCACCCCTCTCCTTCCTGTCCACAGGCCACAGAGGTTCTCCTCTCTGCTGCTGTCACAGGCAGAAACATTCACCAAAGTCCCCACTACATCCGGTGGACAAGTATGAAGATAATCTTGGACTCAGAGTCAAACTATAGTTTCCAATCCATCAGTAAGAAAGCAGGAGGTTTGATTCAGAGTAGATGCTTATGCTTCTAAGCGAAACAATTTGGAAATCTGAGTATGGGGGATTTGATTACTTATGCCCTTTAAAGCCCACCTGAAAACTTGTCTTCTTACCTACTTTACCCCTGGTGCCAAGCACAGCACCTGGCATAAGGTAGATGCTCAGTAAATATTTAAAAGGGTGGATGAACAAATGCATTAATAGGCTTCCTCTGGAAAAGTAATTGAGTGTGTAAATAAAAGTATGTAGCATAGTGTCAGCCACGTAATAAGTTTGTGCTAAATGCCAGCTTTGCTATGTTGCTTTTGCTTTTCCCAGCAATCCCAATATTTGAGAGGACAGAGGTCTCATCACAGATTTCCCTAAAATATCACAACAGGAAATGATAAGAAAGCTTAATTTCTCCAATATTTAATTTATCCCATCTTGGTATGATCAAAAACATCACATTTCCAAAATATATGAGCTCCAAAACAGATAACCAAACAGGTAGCCTTAATTAGGTAACAGTTGATATCAAGAAATATACTCTTTGCTCTTTGTCTCCAAAGACTTAACTTATTACACCAAGATGAGCTATCTCTCTTCCCTTAGTAACTGAGGACAGACGAGCCTGCATTGCTGGTCTCAGGCCTACCCACAGGGCTCCTCTGTTGTCCTCACACCACCTACAGCTTGGACCAGGCATCACCATCACTTTGTGATGGATCCTGCCCCAGTCAAGATTTCAGATGAGACCCCAGCCCTGGCCTGAGTGCAGCCTGTGAGGAACAGCAAAGCAGAGGCCCAGCTAAGGCACACTGAGGTTCCTGACCCATGGAAACTATGAGATAATAAATGTGTGTGATTTTTAAGCTGCCAAGTTGAGGTAATTTGTTACACAGAAATAGACAACTAACATAGCATCCTTTGGGAAACCTCCCCTTCCCAAACTTCCTATGCAGTATTATTTTTCTAGGGCTAGCAAAACAAAGTTCCACAAACTGGTGGCTTAAGACAACAGAAATGTGTTCTCTCACAGCCTGGAGGCTGGAAGTCTGAAATCCGTGTGTCAGCAGGGCCACGCGCTCTCTGAAACCTGTAAGGGAATCCTTCCTTTCCTCTTCCTGCCTTCCGGCAATTGCTATGCTCCTTGATGCTCTTTGGCTTGTAGCGGCGTTCCTCCAATCTGGGCCTCCACTGTCACCTGGCCTTCTCCCTGTGTGTCTCTGTGTTCACACAGCCACCTCTTTATACAGACACCAGTCCTACTGGATTAGGGCCCACCCTGCTCCAGTGTGACCTCATTTCAACTTAACTAATCACATCTGCTATGACTCCATTTCCAAACAAGTCTAGCTTCCGAAGTACTGGGGATTCAGACCTCAGTTATCTTTTTTTTTTTTTTGTGGAGGGGAGACAAAATTCAACCCATAATATAAAAGGATGCTTTTAGCAAGCACGATGCCATTTTCTGAGTTAAACAGCTCAGAAAGAACTTAATCTGTTTTGACCACGATCTTTTCACACAGGGAAAAGGTTTGTGTTATTCCTGATCCATGTGTGACTGATTAAATAAAAAAGAAAAAAATGAGACTTGTCAGGGACATCAATCACTTAGAATATTTAGCCGGCTCTCTAAAAACCCAATGATGCACAGCTGCGGAAAAGATGCTTCAGCCAGATACCCTTTATAATATTTCCAGTTGACACAGTTATTGCTCAGTGGAGGAAGGTGGCGGGGCATGAAAAGGATGGCACTTTGTTTTTACCACTAATGTGAGTAATAGAAGAGCTAAGAAGTTTATGGATGTGGAAGATGACAGTACTTTAAGAAGAAATAGAACATCTGATATAGTTTCCAAATGAGTGTTTTTATGATGGCAACAAGACCTTACATGCAGATAACCCTCCACAATGTACATTTGTGTTTCCTCCCTGGCAATGTGCCTTTTACATAGTGAGCACCCAAGGCATGCAGGTGAACTGATGAGCTTAACAAGACTGGGGTGCAGAGAGCTCAGGCAGGAAGTGTGCTGGGCAGGTATTATTATCTTCATCTTCAGATGAGGGAGCGGAAGCCTGGGGACACTAAGTTCTTCAGAGTGTCATTGAAATGACCTGCTCAAGGTCATTTGTGAGTGTTAAAACCAGGTTGTCTGATTGATGGTGTAGTACCTTTGTCCTTTAATATAATGCCTAGAACAACAATAAAAAAGGTGTGTTCGTGGGGAGTGGAATCAGGGATAGGATAATGTAAGCCACGAAGAGGAGAGAGAGAAAAAAAGAGCGGATGCACACTCTCTGAAAAGGTCCAGGCACATGGCCGGGGCGGGCGGGTGGTCTACAATTTTCCCTTTTCTCCTCCTCTTCTTCCCTAAGAGGCACAGGCTAGAATGGGTGTGTGTGCAAGATGTCCTCAGGAACCTGAAGCCCTTTCTGAGCATTACAACAGCAACGGGCAGAAACATGCTAATCGAAAGGCAAGAACTCATTGGAGGATGGGAATCTCAATTAGCCTGTCTGTCAGTATCAAAACTCTACAATGTTATCCACCAGGAAAACACCTTGGTGCCTGAGCAAGGATCAAGAAGGATCTCAGGAAGCTGGGTCATCGAGATACGATGTCTCAAACAGACACCGTTCCATTGGCTTTATCCATTTTCCCTGATCATTAAAGAATACCCCCCAGAGAAGTCCACTGATCCACCAAAGTATAGTGTGTTTGGAAAGGCGTGTGAAGACCTTATACAAGCAGTGAGATGGGAAGAGCTGCGGAACTGTCATCAGGAGACTGGGCCCTCGTTTCTGGTCTTTCTGTAAGTAGCTGATGATCTTGACCATCCCTTTAGCCATGGCCTAATGGGTTCTGGTTTCTTGTATAAAATGAGATGAACTGAACCTGATAGTATTTCACATGACCCGTGCCATAAGAGCCATCCCAAAATGACTTAAACAGTAAAGAATGGATCAACTCCCCAAGTGCAGGTGTAGGACAGGTTTGAGGCCTCCCTGAGCCCACTGGCCCTGGCTCCACGCCTCTGGTTCTCTCAGCTCTGCCCTCTGCCATGCGTCAACTTCATGTTTGTGGAAAAAAGATAGGCCCGTAAAGCAGGAAGATGTATCCAGCAGCCTCCGGCAAAGTCTTCCTTGCTTATCCCTGGCCTGAATGGATCCACATGCCCATTTCTGAACCAGTCCCTGGAAGGAGCGGGTATTCCCATGTCTGCCTCAGACTCCTCCCACCCAGGCTTCCAGAGAGAGAGGGGGCTCCCTCGATTCGGCTGCCGATGCTCTCTAAAGTTTCACCAAACTCTAAAGACACAGCAAGTTTTAAGAAATAACAAAAATAAATCAAAATTTATAAAAATTAAGAAAACCAGAATAGTGACATAATATTAAGGAAAAATAGTTCCAACTAATTTAGCTAAATTGTCCCTGAGTCTTCTAGTGGTGCTCTCTGCAACTTGAGGACCAATGTCTATCGCTTCTCCATTAACTCCAAAAGGGTGCTCTGTGGAAATATCTTTCTTTATGATAATTTTGCTGCTACAGGCCTTTCCTCATGATGTATGATGGTGTTATCTCTTCCCAAAGAAGAGACACTGGCACAAAGATGCTAAGAAGATGAAAGCCGAGATGCTGCTCTGCATCTATCTCGTACCTTCCCCCCCAGCGTGTGTGCCCGCGTGTGCTTAGGCATGTGTATGTACGTGTGTGCGTGCATATGTGTTTGTATTTCTCTTAGAATCAAGGAGTTTTATTCAATATTCAATAGTTATTGGCCAAACTAATAATACATATCCTGTTGGATTGTACTTAATCAGCTTCTTTCTACACTAAATTTTTAAAGTCATTTCCAGATTCCAGGTCAGAATTACAGAGTCATCTTTTGTAAGCCTATGGCGTGCCGCAGTCTCTTATAAACTTACAAATGAGACACAATAGCTAGGTGTGTCATGATTCCGTGATTTATTTTATTGTCTCTAATTATAACCTTGTGTATCAAGATAGATTGTTCATATAAAAACTAAATGTTTTATTCAACAGAAAAAATGAAGTCGGTTCCTGGTACAATTGCATCAGTTTCACGTGATCATGGTCTTCATGATTGTTACTTTGGCAAGTCTTGAATTCAGGTACCACCCTTGGGTGATGCACACAGGAAGACGTGGTGTGGCTCAGACACCTTTGCCCCAGAGCCTACAAATGAACATGCAAATGTCCTTCAAATGGGCCATTTAAACTTTAGCAGGAGGCTAGAATCTTGGAAATCTTAGATTTATCTCGTTGCCCGGAATATGTCACCAAGGTTAAATGATACTCACAAACATCCCCAAGGTAAAAATAACTAGACATTACAAAACACAAGCTGAATCCTAGATCCTTTATCTCTAGATAAATATAGTTTCCAGTGATCCTTTCTACACTGACATCTTCAGAACAAAGATGCCCAGAGACTTCTTGGACTAACATTACTTCCAGCAGCTATTACGTCTATGATATTAAGTATTGGAGACCGAGGAGGGAGCTGACCCTCGCCATGTTTGTTCCTGGTGTTTAAGGATGATTTGCTATGGTTCAGGGTTTACTTTTAGAGTTGAGACCAATAAAAGAAAAGGCACAAAGAAACACATTTTTTTTTCTCCCCAAAGCCCCACTACATAGTTGTACATCCTAGTTGTGAGTCATTCTAGTTCTTCTATGTGGGATGCCGCCACAGCATGGCTTCATGAGCAGTGCATAGGGCCTTGCCCAGGGTCTGAACTGGCAAACCCCAGGACGTCAAAGCAGAGTGTGCAAACTCAGCTGCTCAGTCACGAGGCCAGCCCCAGAAACACATTTTTAATACACACCTGGCACTAGGCTGTGCCTGATTTTCAAAGTCATTTTTCAGGCTCACAAGGACAGCACTTATAAGTATTGTTATATAAATGACTCACAGAGTTATCACGTCTTGTACCAACTAGCAAAATAATATTTACAGAAATTACAGGCTTTGAGCCATAGACTTCATGCAAGAGAGGTTCACACAGAATAGAGGGTGTATCCTTTGGCCCAGTAATTCCACCCCCAGGAAACTTTCCCAAGGAAATTATCAGATACTCAAAACGTATGTTTAAATGCACTTAATTACTTATTATTTAGTTAGTTCAGTTTTCAAACACTAAATATTTTACAATAGAGGATTGATTGACTTCTTTATACTCCAGAATAATGTGCTGTCACTAAAAATAATTACCACAATGTCTAATAGCGTGGAAAAATGTTTATAATATAATTAGTGTGTTAGTTTTCTAGGGCTGTCATAACAAATTACCACAACTGGCTGGCTTAGAACCACAGAAATTCTTCCTCTCACACTTGTAAAAGCTAGAAGTCAGACATGAAGGTGTCGGCCGAGGCGTTTGCAGGGCCGGCGCCCACCCAAGGCTCTAGGGGCGAACCCTTCCTCGCCTCTTCCAGCTGTTGGTGGCTCCAGGTGTTCTTTGTCTCGAGACTGCGTGACTCCAGTCTCTGCCTCTGTCTTCACATCTCCTTCTCCTCGGTGTGTCTGTGTCTTCCCCTCTTCCTCTAAGGACACCTGCCATTGGATTTGGGATCCCCACCTGCATTCAAGACGATCTCATCTCGAGAGCCTTAAATGAATTGTATCAGCAAGGACCCTTTTCCCTAATAAGCCCTCATTCATGGCTTCTGGGAGAAAACGTCTTCTGGAGGAGGGAAGGCACAATTCAATCTACTACAACTAATCAAAAAGGTAGTGTATAAACTTCATACAGTTCTACTCAACAATGTAAAAACACATTTATATACATACACACACACACACATACACACACACACACCCCTGTAAGAGGATGTTAGAATGGGACTGGGCAGCCAAAATGAGTGTGAAAAGACTCTGTCCCTATCCCCATATGTAGAATTTCAAAGGAAATGGAGGAGAACCTGTGACCCAATGCCTGGACCTCTTAGCAAGACCAGATTCGCAAAGGGATCAGAGAGAGGCTCTGGGAGCAGACTGGTGAAGACATCTCTTTGAGGAGAACAGCTGCCTTGCTGTGTGAGCCCACCTCTGGGGGAAGGGATAGGCGGAGGATGCTAGTGCCTAACCCATAGCCCAGGGGGAGGGTCAAGGCAAAGTTGGGTGATACCAAGGACTGGTGTCTCATCCACAACCGAGAAGGGAGAAATGAACCGTGCACTGGGATCCAACTGCCACCAGGAAATGCAGAGGACGAGAGAGGAGATGACCAAAGGATTTGGATGCAGGGCCATGGGAGGGCTGTCCTTGGGGAACCGACCTGCCCTCCAGGGTTTATCGGGGCACAGGTGTTTCCTGGGACCAGATGTGGGTGAACGGGGGAAAGTCAGTGCATTCCTTTCCCAGGGCTGCCATGACAAAGTACCGCACATCGGGTGGCTTAGAGCAACAGAAATTTCTTCTCCCACAGTTCTGGAGGTGTCTGCAGGGTTGGCTCCTTCCGGAGGCTCTGAGAGAATGTGATCCAGGCCTCTCCTAGCTCCTGGTTGCTCCAGCAATCCTCGGCCTTCCCAGACTTGTAGACCCGTCACCCCAGTCTCTGCCTCCATCTCACCTGGACTTCTTCCCTCTGTCTCTGTGTCTCTGTTTTCTTTTCTTCTAAGGACACCAGTCACTGGATTAGGGCCCACCCTAATCCAATATGACCTCATCTTAACTAATTACATCTGCAAAGACCCAATTTCCAAATAAGATCGCATTCTGAGGTTCTCGGTAGACATGAATCTTAGTCCAGTGTGGCCGCGTGGAAGGGCAAGAAGACCCAGAGAAGGGGGTGGGATGTGATGCAGTGTGCCCTGGGGCTGAGCAAGCGGTCACAGGGACCATTTGGAATGGAGCTGCGTCTGCTCAGGGTGCAGGCCAAAGGAACCCCGGGAAAGAAGGGAGCAAAGAGCATTTCTAAAGAGCCCTGAACGGAAGAGCTATCCTTCCCATGTGCCAGGCCCCGGGGCACAAACCTCTCCAGCTCTCTAAGAACTGTCCAGTCCGCTCCCTCTGCTTGCAGGGCGAGAGTGAGAACAGGAGACCATGCCCGGTCCCTTCCCCACTGCAGGCTCAGCCCCAAATGCATCTGAGATCTGAGAAAAGATAGCGGGACTCAGCTTAGGGTTTTGACTGTATCATAGGCCATATGCTAATATACACATATTAGTATGTGATATGCATACATGCCCTATAACACGGCATTATTCTAATTAAAGACACAAGTCTGTTTTAGGACTAAAATTAATCAGAGGACTTTTTATTATCTGAGAGCGATCAGAGAGAAAGGTGGGGGCAGCAAGCATTCTCATTCTTGGTCAGAGGAAGATTTCCACAAGAGATTTTAAAGGGAGCTCAAGAAATGAATGTATGTGGTGGGATTTGGGGTGAATTTTAATGGAATGTCCCTAACCTGATGCGTGGCTTGGAACGGGAAGCAGCCACCACATCCGCTCTCTGAGCTGAGGTGTCAAAATGGGCGATGTCTCAGCAGGCTCTGGCTCAGGGAGGGCACCTCAGAAAGGGACATACTTATGGCAGAGCAGAAAAGAAAGGAGAGGAAGGGAAGGTGGAGAGAGGAGGTGGGCTTCAGCAGCGTCTGCCACGGTGTGGAGCTCTGCCTTTGAAGAGACAGCACAGCCCCTGTGCTTCTGCCCACAGAATGACACACATTTCTTAATTTAACTGTGACCTAGTTCCCGGGACCCGGTGAAAACACCAAGCCTGGCTCCCCGCACTGCCAGCCTGCAGAGCTGTGCTTAGCAAATCCTGCCACCTAGTGCCCTCGGGCTCAGAGCGCCCCGATGCTGTGAGGAGCCCAGAGAGAACACATTTTTCTTTCCGTCCTCTTCCACTTTATTCACAAAGCCATTTCCTCCAGGGCCACCCTAGTTCAGAGAAAAATAAGGCTCTGTGTCTTATCTGTTCATTAATTTTGCTTTTTCTTTTGAGGTAGATTTGTTTGGCTTTGCATGATGCCAATTTTCTGTTGGGGGAGGGCCAAGGGACTGTCTAGTTGGATAGCCACAGAAAGAAGGCCAAGGTCACGGGCGGAGGAGAACTTGGAATGAACCCAAGCTCCTGGTCTGATTTCATAAATTGAGAAGTCCAGGCCTTTGGTCTAAGGAAGAAGAAAATAGACAGGCAATGGCGTGAGAGCTTAATATGATGCTTTGAGGTCAAGCAATTCTCTATCTCCACCTGCATGGAGTCCCTGTAGCAGATTCAGAGACCCAAGCCCACTGCCTTGGCTTATGGAGTCTCTTCATGCCCAGTAATCAGAGGGATGGGGGGCATAGAAGGGTGGGCTTGCAGTAGTTTTGTAAGAAGCCAGCACTGGCAACCTCTGATGGCCAAAGTGGTCCATGGAGCCAACAGTTTAGCCATCATCCTCTTTAATTCATAGCTACCGAGGGAATTTCAAACCCATTGATCAACATTCTAAAGATTTAATTATTTTTTTCCCTTTCTTTTTAGGAAAGGGAGAGCAGAGTTCAGAGAGCTGACATACAAGCCCTGGGTTTGCCTCTTGCCAGTGATAGGACAAGTTTTCTCTAAGCTCTGTTTTCCTCATTGGCCAAATTGGGATGCGAGCGGTAGCTCCCCAACAGGGTTATTTTAACAATTAAATGATGGAATATGTGCAGAGTGCCTGACTGGTCTGCAGTGTTCAGAAAATGACAGCTATTTGGTGATATGACTTGGTTATTGTGGTAGGATGGATAATGGCCCCTCAAATAGGTCCACGTCTTAATCCCCAGAATCTGTGAATATGTCACCTTATGGGTAAAAGGGATTTAACAGATGTGATTAAGTTAAGGACATTGTGATGAAGATATCTGAAATATCTGGATGGGCCCAATGCAATCACAAGCTTCCTTGTGAAAGGGACACAGGAGGCTCAGAGACAACGCCATGTGACGGTGGAAGCAGAGGTTGGAGTCTGCGCTTGGAAGACAGAGGAAGGGGCCGTAAGCCAAGGAATGAGGGTGGCCTCTAGAAGCTGGAAAAGATGAGGAGATGAATTCTCCCCAAGGCCCCCATAAGGAACACAGCCCTGCTGATACCTTGATTTTGCCCCAGGAGACCCATCTTGAGCTTCTAACCTGCAGCCCTGTGAGATAATTCATTTGTGCTATTTTTAGCCCAGTTTGTGCTCCAGCAGCAATAGGAAACCAATGTTGTTATAAATACCAAAATCCTCCCAAGCTGGCTGGCCCCATGACGTTGGTTCAGGATCTTGTTATAAAAGGACTTTCCTCCCCGTCACCAGCCTGAGGATTCAGTCAGGGTGAATCTATCAGTGAGGAAAATATTGATTAAAAAACTGACCGTTAACTATATTAGTATAGTCAAATTCAACTCGTATTTTAAAATGAATGCACCATTTTAAATAAAATAGGCCTGCCCCCCAACCAGAACAAAACAGCAATGCACAGTGGAAGGAAAGCTCAGCTCATTTGAACACTGACTTAAGATACAACAGAAAATTAATGTTGGATACTTTGCATCCTTTGGATCACGGAAGGAGAATGGCCAAAGCAATCTACTACAAAGGTAAGAGAGCATGGAAACCAAAACAGACATTAGGACTGACCCCACACCACATGCCACCCTATAAGGGCACAGGCCACAAGGAGGGAGATGGACACACTGAGCTGGGCAAGGGAGAAATCAGCTCTGGGACCCACCCAGGCTGATGCAAAAGACCTTGCAACGTGGAGGGTGGAGATGAGAGTGCAGTCAAAGGGGAAGAAGGCCAGAAGGAGTGTGGGTTTGGAATAAACATGCAAATTCCAGCACGTGAGTTTGAGAAATCGGAGTCCCAGACCTGCGGCTTCTCTCATTGACCTCTTGCTGTTCCATGTAAATAAACAGGGTTGGCGAATCCATCAGAAAGAGCGGGTTTGGATGGCTTCTCTTCCTCTGCCTGTTGGCATCTCCAGGAGGATGGGGTCTTACACTGGGCGGTCCATTCTTTTGGCAGGGTGAGCTGGTGGGTGGAATCGGGACTGTAGCATCCACGAGTGTCCAGAGATGCAGAGAAACTTCCTGCTCTTCTGGAGATGAGATGGCTCTAGCCAGGGAGCGCATGGCATAGAGATCGTCATGAGTTAAATGTGTGACTCTGTCTCTCAAAGTTCCCAAGGAGGGGGGAAGTTATAACATCTCTGATGTGTCTAATGTCTCTTGACCGCCACTGCTCACCTGTCTACAGCACGTGACCCTGGCAGCCCCCTGCAGTTCACCACCTGACGCCAGTTAGAGATTTCATGCGCTGCTTGGACCAGTGGTCATAGCTGTTACCACGACAACTGTGGCTGGGCCCTTGGCCATGCAACACTATTTGCAGGTCACCTGCCCTTGGGCAGCAGCGAGGGAAACCATAGGGCATAGCAAGGGTGTTGGGTGACCACTCCAGACAAGTTTAACCAATCACCTCCAGAAAGACTCCAGGGGGCTCCAGCTCCTACGTGTTCTAGGCTCCTTGTGTCCCAAGGGCCTAAGCCCACCCACCCAGCTCCCACCCCTGCCCATTACAGCTGCAGGCCTTGCTGATGCCCCTCTGGGCTTCTTGGTCACCCTACTCACACTCGTCTGCCATGAGCCCCGCACACCCTCCCTCAAATCTACTCTTCACATTAACCAGAGCTCTACACACAGGACGGTGGAACAAGATAGAGAATCCTCAGCTTTGTCTTCCCTGGGTTGCTGAAGCATTGAATCTATCACTGCCTAGGGAAAGAGGAGACAGGTGTCGGTAGAGGAAAGAAAATAGGGTAAAAAGAAACAAGGCAGTCCAGAAACTCGGAGTTAACCAATCTGAGCTTCATATGAAAAGGCTAGAAGCTGGCATCTCTGCAGTGCAGAACATTCTGTAGAATGACTCTTACTTTGCCCCTGTCCCACCTCTCCTGAACCCCTAATACCCCAGAGTCGCCAAGAAATCAGACCACATATTGTGGAATGTGTATGAAATTAATCATATGATCAAATTTAAATCTCTTGCTGAAATCTGGAAAGGAAAACATCACAAAACGGAACACCCTAGAAAGCTGCCCCAAACTTGAGGAGGACCCAGTGGATTTTCAGACTGAGGGAGCCCCAAAGCTTTCCTGGCACGGGTACCCCGGGCAAGGGAGGAATGGCGTCATGTTCGGCATGTTGGCAACAAGCCAAGCTGCACAGAGACATTCCAGGGATGGAAAATAAGGAAGAACATTAAATATTTGAACTCTGGGCAATTTTTAATCCAAGCTGTGAAGGGACAAGGTAGGTAAACACAGTCCCTCCATAGGGGCGGGCGCACGTTCTCAGGGGCCCCCGATAGAGCAACATCGTGATGTTTATTGATGTTTCTGCTGATTCCCTGGTAAAAAGGTCCCTCCAGACAAGTTGGCTCCAGTCACACCTGCCTCTGGAGAGAGGCCAAAATTGCTCTGCTGCAAGCCTCAAAGGCACACAGTGACATTTTGCTGGAGAGGTTTGCCACTGTTCGTCGTCTCTGGGATTTCTATAGAGGTGGAAGTGGGGAGGGGACATTGAGGACAGGTGTGTGCAGTTCAAAGAAAAGCCATGAAGCCTCTTGGGTTAACAAAAAATTACTCACCTGAATGCTGGCCTGAAGGCCTTAGATCATGTTTGTTCTTAGAAGCAGCCTGGACTGAGCGTGCAGAGCGTGTGGGTCCCACGCTCTCAGTTTGCATCTTGCTCGAAGTCTCCGTTGCTGCCAACAGTTGATGAGCCCGCTTCCCCACTAGGAGTGTTTCTCTTCCTGCTGGGCTGCTAACACCCAGGGGAAAGCCGTGCTTGGAGAAGGCATGGGCTGAGCTAGAGGGTGGTAAGCGTGTTCAGTGAGGGGGTTGGTTTGCACAATCCCCACGTACACATTTAGAGAGCAAATCAGACAGTTCCTTTGCCAGATGCACGACCCAGCATTCTCCAACCCCAAGGCCTATGACTATTGCTAAGCAAGGATGGAACATTTTGGGCCTCATGTGGGTTTATTACTATTCTCTCCCTCCAGAAGAAAGTGGAAGCAATGTGTTGGCAAAAATGTTTGTGAAAGTGATGTGGATCAAGGCTGCCCCAGGTAGAGAAGCCCACGGTGTCCTGTCCTACATGCTGATCTATACGACCCAATACATATCTAAAGTTATACGACCACACAATAACCAGACCCCACCTGCACTGATTCCATTTAATGACTTTTTACATCATCTTTCCTTTGTCTGGTAAAAATAAGTCATGTACCCAAGCCTTATAAATTTAGCCCTAACCCTCAACACATTGCAGCCCCTCACTGCTCATGGGTCCTGTCCCCACGCCTGCAGCTCTTACTGCCCCTGGGTCCTGTCCCCATGCCTGAGCTCTTCACTGCCCCTGGGTCCTGTCCCCATGCCTGCAGCTCTTACTGCCCGTGGGTCCTGTCCCCATGCATGCAGCTCTTACTGCCCCTGGGTCCTGTCCCCATGCCTGCAGCTCTTACTGCCCGTGGGTCCTGTCCCCATGCATGCAGCTCTTACTGCCCCTGGGTCCTGTCCCCATGCCTGCAGCTCTTCACTGCCCCTGGGTCCTGTCCCCATGCTATTCTCTGAATAAAGGAGCACTACTGCCAGACCTTGAGAGTCCAAGAAATCTTTCTTTCGACTCCTTGACTCGCCGAGCCCACATCAAAAGGATAGTGAATTCAGAGATTGGCAAATTACAGGAATATGTAAATTACTTTATATGTGGTTAATATCCTGTTCTGACCACTAAAGGAGTCACACCTGCCCCCCACGGACGTTCCTTTATCAAACCAGGGAGTTAGGAGTTGGTGGGCCGGGGGAGCTGCCATTGTAGAGACTGTGAAGATATTTGGGTTTCACACCATTGATACCAAAACCAGATAAAGACAGCACAAAAATAATCTACAGATCACCCTAACCTAGGAACGTTGATATAAACATCCTGAACAGGGGCATCGAGATTCTGACAGCGTATTTATAGAATAGTAAACCACAGCCAAGTGGAGTGTTCCAGGATTGCAAAGATGGTTCAATATAGGCAATATATTAACATAATTCATCATATTTTGCTGTCAAAAAAGAAAGACAAACTCCAAATTTCAAAATTCAAATTAAAAAAAGACAAATTTCGGAAGATGTTTGATAAAGCTCAATATGCATTTCTGTTATAAACTCTTAGCGGAAGGATGGACACAATGTTAATATGATTAAAAATATAAACACCCCTAACATCAAACCAGAAGCCAGTATGGTGATTAATGGTGAAACACCAAAATGCTTCTTTGAACGTTATCTAAGCAGGAAAAAAGACAATGATGCTCTCAACCCTGTTTGAATATAGTCAAAGAAAATAGGAAAAAGGAAGAACTGATATTCAAAAAATGAAGAGGAGGAGGAATAT
The DNA here is from genome assembly GCF_041296265.1 of Equus caballus. NCBI lineage: Eukaryota > Metazoa > Chordata > Mammalia > Perissodactyla > Equidae > Equus > Equus caballus. The sequence continues at coordinate 20,847,690 of NC_091689.1, read as the reverse complement.
TATTTGAAAAGTTATGTTGTATACATGGAATACTCTGGAATATCAACTGAAAACTATTAAAAACAATATGAGAATTCAGTAGGAAGACAGACCAAAATCGAACACAATTCAGTCAGTTTTATAAGATATAACGACAAAAGTTCTCATTTATAATAACAATAAAAAGAAAACCACGAAGAAACAGATTTTAAAAAGAACTATGCCAAACACACAAAAAGCTCTTAAACTCTAATAAGGGACACAAAAAAAAGATTGAGTAAATGGACATGTGTGTCTTTTCTTATAGAGTAAAACTCAAAAGGCTAAAGACGTCAATTTTTTATAAATTAATCTACAAATTCAATGGAATTAATTCGATTTAAAATGTCAACACAATTTTTTTCTTAACTTGACTTCTGATTTTAAAGTTGAAATAAAATAAATGTATGGAATAGCCAGGAAAGTTCTGAAAAATACAGATGACGAGGGGTGAGGTAGGGACTGGTTTTGTCAGACCTTTAAAAGCTGTAGGAATAAACAGTCACATTTAAATCAACAAGTGGCCCATAATGTCTCAGAGTATCATCCATCCAGAAATAGTTCTCAGAGGCTCGTGACATCCTCATGGAAAGCCGTGGGAACTGATGAGCGTTTCAGGCCTGCTGGTGAGGGACTGCGTTTGGGTTTGGGGATTCTCACATCCTCTAACCCTCCCAGCGTGTGCTCGGTCAGCCCCACAGCAGGCTGGCCAAAGAAAGACCTGGCTCCAGGAATCTCATCAAATTGGGATGCACTTCTATGTAAGTGGCTTGGGGACACAGACAGTCCTTGGGTGCTCTCCTGGAGGTATCTGCTTTGACATTAAGCTAGCTTTGCTGTTGATCCCTTGACTGAGAAATCCAAAGGAAAAGAAGTGATGAGGGCATTTTGCTGGTGGGGAGGAGATTGCCTCTCATCCCTTAATCACCAGATGACTTCTTTTTAAAAATTAAAATGAGTCACAAAAGGAAAAACACTCTTGACACTGAGCTGCCTGGGGCTGATTTTGTTTTTAAGACAAGGAACTTACGACAATTGTGTTTTGATCTAAAACACACATTTGACATAATTATGCAAAACATGGGCACTTTGTGAGTCCTCAACTCCTAAAATCCTTAGCTAACACCAGTCTCCTCGTGTTAATAGCTTCTTATCAAAAAATTTTATAGTACTCTCATTTTTTAAAAAAATCAAGCAATGAAAGAAAGAGGAAAAGTAAGACTTTTATTAAAGACTGGAACCCATGGAAAGAAAAACTACACAATTCATAAAACATCTTTCTTCCTTGGAACTTCTATTCCTTCGGATGCATTTTGCTGTTAAAAGAGAGAAGGAAGGGGAAGATTAGACCCTATGGCGTACGTTTCACGTTCTTACTATGGAGGTGCAGGACCAAGGATTCCTGGGTGCTGTTCCAAAAGGAATCCAAGATGGCCCCAGAGACTACAGCAATTATGCCAAGCAGCCAGCTCTTTGAACAAAGATAAGGGGTGAGAGACACATGCAGGGTTTGATCCCCGAATATGGAACTCACTCAGCGAGCTCACTGAGTGCCCCATATTTTAGGTTCACTTCTCCCGTGTGGTTGCTGGTAGGTAGGCATGTTGTCAACCCTTTCCATCAATTAAAGTCTTTGCCTTCTAGTTGGCTGCTACATATCCAGCTTCACTCCACACATGAAAAATGTACCTTAGACAAATAATCTTTGAGGGTTTGCCCTCTCTTGCTATTTTCTAAACTTGGAGATATTGGCATGAGGCAGAATATCCCAGGAAGAAAAAGAGATGCTTTGGAGACAGACAGACATCAAGAGCTAGTCTCAGTGCCAACATCCCCTCTGAGAGCAGGGCCTCTAACACCTCAGCTTCCTCATCTACAAAACAGAGATGATAGTGACAGCCTCATTTGGATTGTTGCAAGATTTACATAAGGCGATGGATGTGAAGGGTCCAAACATAGACCCAGGCACCCTTGAGAGTTCCCATCTTCACTGGTGCAGGGGCCAGTCACAAAGTGGCATTGGATGAACACTTGTTGAACAAATCGATAAAATCATGAGACTGATTCTTTCACCATGCAGTTATGGCCAAAAGGCCTAAGAATTGCCTCCTCTGCTGCTCTTAGGCATAGAGGTTAGAAATTCCACACTAATGGATGCTGCAATGTAGGGAAAAGTGAACCCCTTGCCCTGTGGTGGTTTGGGTGCACTCCGTGTGGTGTGTGGTCTTCTGGCTATGACGTAATGAAAAAGGCAGAACTCTTCCAGCTGTAAAATCAAGAAAGCGCGAGACTTTCAAATAGATTGCTTTCATTGTGAGAGTTGGGACCTGATTTTCCATAGTTCCTATTTTAGATTAGCAAATAAGAACAAAATTCAGAGCTCTTTGTTGAAATACAGTCACATGCCACATAATGGTTTTTCCAACAACAGACCAAATATACGACAGTGGGCCCATAGGACTGGTACCATGTAACCCAGGTGTGTAGTAGGCTGTACCATCTAAGTTTGTGTAAGTATGCTCTGTGACGTTCGCACAACAACGAAATTGCCTAACAATGCATTTCCCAGAATTTGTCCCCGTCGTTAAGCGGCACATGACTGCATCACCTTTCACTATCCACTCCTATGTATGGAATGATCTTCTAGCAACCTGAAAGAATCCTGGAACAGTATTTACTAAATCACAAAAGCACTCAGCTCCTAGTTGATTGCAGAAACTGAGGCAGGCTCTGAGGATTCTGTGCTCTATGAGCCTAAGTCTGTGCCTTCAGGAAGCTCCCCCACAGAAAAAGGTCATTCACAATTTGAAAAAAGTCATCCTGATTTTTGTCATGCATTCATTCATTCCTTCCAGCCTGATTGAACCCTTATTATAGTCTAGACACTGTTCTTAGCATCATGACCTTAAAATAATTAATAAGGATGACAAGGTCATCCATCCTCAAGGAGATCATGGGCTAATAGGGAGAAAACAAGTAAAAAAATAATAATAAACCTTTGAAGGAACTGAGCCTGAGAGGTTAAGGGGCTGGATCACTGTCTTGAAGCTCACAAGCGGCAGAGCAGACGCGGAGCCAGGCCAGCTGATTCCAGCCAGTGGATCTGCCTCCTCACTGGACCCCTGTCCCGGCCTTACTAGACTCATCTTATGACTCTAGGAAACTCGGAGCACAGGGTGGAAATCTCCCTGCTGAATGTCATGAGAGGGCAGGGTCAGAACTGGGACTTAGGTCCAAGGCAATGTCCAGGCCAGGGCAGCAGTGTGTGGCCCTTTGTCTATGCTGCCCTTAAAGAGACATTTTTTAAGTGATCAATTTATTTATAGAAATCAGATCACGAATTCATATTGCAATACATATATGGGTACACACCCAATATAATCATGTTATTAATAAATAAAATACAACCAATTCATTGAGAATTCTATTTTTCCCCCCTGAGGATGCTCTGCGAAGCAAAAAGAAATGATTTAAATTTATAAAAAAGGAAGATGATGCATCTTTGTCTTCATATGGAGCAATTTCTTGATCTCAGTGTGAAGCTGGGTTTTATTTTTAGGACGCACAGAGATTAAAAAGAAAACCTACCATTTGCATCTTTCATTCAATATGGCCTCACTGGTAAATTTTCCTTCTATTTTAGTAAAATGTCAGTTGACTTCTTTCAGATTCCAGTGGTTGAAAATTAATTATACTATGTTTAGCTGATTTTTTTTGATGAGAGAATCTCCAGAACCCAAAGCAAAGGATTCTGTCATCTGCTCAAAAAATATTTGCTGAATGCTTGCTGCGTGTCAGGCTCTGTGCAGGGCACTGGGAGACGATGGCAAACGAAGTTCCCTGAGCCCTGTGCCTGGGGAGGCTAGTGGAGCCAGATGGGCAGAGCAGAGACAGCAATTGCAGTGTCCTGGCATGAGGACACTAGGGAGGCCCATAAAGGGACATATCTCTGACTTGGGAGTGGGTCAGAGGTGACATCGCAAGGGAAGTGACACTGAGCAGAGACCTGAATGGTGAGGAGGAATTAGCCAGGTGGTTGACCAGGTGAAGGTCACAGCAGGAGGAAGGGCAAGTATTTTAGTCCTGCAGGAGCTTAGGGGCTAAGCAGACTTGGGACAGATTGGCTAGAGAGGTGGGAGGGACCGGATCACCAAGGCCTTTGTGGGCCACTCTAGGGAGCTCGGACTTTATCCTGAAGGCATACAGTGTTATGTAAACCGGAAAGTCCATGAAAGCTCAAGCTTTATTATTAACTTGTGTGTGTGTGTGCAAAAATGAATGTACACGGGATCAATCTCTATAACTGCAGGTGAAGATTTCTTTTACATCTGCCCTTCGTGATGTGCCTTTACCACTTGGGAGCCTTTAAAATCACATAGCTACATTTGCTCCAATCCTTGGTAGCTGGGAATTCATACACCCGTGAGACTCAGTGATGTTGTGAGTGTTTGGAAGACCGAGGCTCAGTCACCAGCTTCCCAGAGCAGTGGGGGCAAATGGGCTGTCCCCGGCTCAGTGTCTCCCTTTCACACACCTCTGCTTTATCCCATAAGTGAAGCGGGCATTAGAGAGCATAAGTGGAGAAGGATCAGAGTCTCCTCTGTGTTTCAAGATAAACCTGAGGACAGCGTGCAGGGTGGACAGCGTGGGATCAGGACCTGAGGCAAGAAATGCAAGCAACAGTTCAGTGGTGATGGTAATGAAGTCACGGGCCAACGCCGGAGAAAATGTGTGGATGAAATCACTAAGACCAGACCCCTGTGGATGTTAGGAGAAGACAAAGCGTAAAGAAGAGTCAATGATGCTCTAAAATTTTGAGCTTGAGAAAATTAGGTGGATGATGATGCCTTCAATTAAGAAAGGGAGCTGCAGAGGAGGCTGGCTGAGCTTCAGGAGCTCACGTGGTATCCACAGCAAGTGCACCCAGTGGGCAGTAGAAATAAGGACCTAGATCTCAGGATAGAGTGTGCTAAGACGTGCATATTTGAAAGTAATTGCACATCATTGATAAAGTCAAGCAAGTGGGAGAGATGACGGAGTAATCTATAGAAGAAGAAATGAATTGGGTTAAGGAGATAATACAAGGAGTCACCAGTATTTAAATTATTGATCAAGAAAAGGAAGGCAGATCAGATTTCATGGATTTGAAAGATTAAAATCTGGTTGACAAAAAGCAGAAAAGTAAATGGGAGGTGAAGAGGCTGAGGCTGCAGCCGCAGACCACAATTATGTCAATGGGCTTCTCAGAGAAGGGAGGGCGGGGGAAGGCGGTGCTGGGATGGAGAGACCGCATCAGAGGAAGTGGCCGTTCTGTTTGTTTGCTCTTAAGATGGAGAAACTCGATCACATCAGTGGCAACAAATGCAAAAGCCACGGGGAAAAGATCGAGGCTGCATAAGACTGAGGAGACAACTGAGGAAGGGCATCTGGGAAGAGACAGGAGGTGGTGGAAAGGCAAGGAGGCAGGCTGCATAGCATAGTAGAGGTGTGAGAGAAGTCATTTCAGGGCACTCACTCCAAGTAGCTTCTATTTCTAAATACACATGCTTTTACCTGTGTTCCCTTACCTCAAGGCTGTCACTCAAAGCCAGTGTTTATTCTCACTCTGTCCCATTGGTTCGGTTCCTTCTATTTCCAGGAGGAGAGATCCTTCTCATGATCTCTAAAGGTAGGAAGGGAATGTATAGACTCTGTCACTTACATCAAGACCTAAGACAACGTGGACTATGTGACTACAAATTAATGAGAAGGACTGTGACTAGCATGACCGGAAGCCACACTGCTGAGAGAAAACCCGAGAACGTGGTAACTTCATCCCCCTTATCGAGCTCTCCTCACTCCCTCTTGTGTGGTGTCTAGCTCCATCCCATGCTTATTTCTCTCCATGTGTGCTCTGTCTCAGCCTCCACTGTAAGCCCTCGAGGGCAGGGACTGTCACATTTATCTTTCGGTCCTCCATGGGGTCTGCCCAGTGCTTGTGACACACGTTTGTTGAATTAAATTAAATTGTCATGTTCAAAGCAGTCTCTGAGATGGCTGCATCACATCTCTGTCAACGATGTTCCCAAGGCCCAAAATGTTTTTAGAATTTAGCTCTGAGTTATCTTCTGAGGCATAGAAAAAGGATCAGTCCCGTTAATTTATATCCTTATAACATTTTCTTGTCCCAATTCTCCCCATGCAGTAGCCAGCCTCCAAGATGGCCTCATGGCATTCACACTCTTGAGTATTGCCCCTCCCACATTGGACCAGAGTTGGTCTGTGCGATTAATAAAATACGCAGAATGGGGTTGGCCCCATGGCCTAGTGGTTAAGTTTGTGCACTCTGCTTCAGTGGCCCAGAGTTTGTTGGTCCAGATCCTGGGTGTGGACCTACGCACCACTCATCAAGCCATGTTGTGGCGGTGTCCCACAGAGAAGAACTAGAAGGACCTACAACTAGAATATACCACTATGTACTGGGACTTCAGGGAGAAAAAAGAAAAAAAACGGAAGAGGAATATTGGCAATACATGTTAGCTCAGGGCCAATCTTCCTCACCAAAAGAGCATAAATTTAAATTAAATTAGATATGTAGAAGTCATGATATATCACGTCTGAAATTAGGTGATAAAAGACTGTGGCTTCTGTCTTGGGTGCTCTGTTGCTTGCTCATTCTCTCTCTCTCTTTCCCTCTCTCTCGTCATTTTCTCTCAGGGAAGGCAGCTGTCATATTTTAAGGACATCCAGACAGCCCTGTGGAGAGGGAGAAACTGAAGCCATCAGTCCAAGAGCCCATGAAGAACTGGGGCCTGCCAATAGCCATGTGAGTAACATGTGAAGTGGATCCTTCAGCCCCAGTCAAGACTTCAGATGAGATCACAGCCCCAGTGTACATCTCGTCTGCACATCTGCAACCTTGTCAGAGACCTTGATCCAGAAAAACCCAACCAAGCTGTTTCTGGGTTCCTGACCCTCAGAAACTTTGAGGTAATAAATATTTGTTGTTTTAAGCTGCTAAATTTTGGGATAATTCGACACAGAGCAATAGATAACTAATGCACCCAAGTTGGTTATTAATCTAATTAATCACATTTATTTCCAGATGGCTTTTGGCTATTTCCAAAACCAAATCAGAGGACAAATATCTTCCACCACTACAGGGATTCAAAAGAGCGGGCCATAGATTCTGAAGGCAATTCTAAAAGAAATGTTCAAAAAATGTTCTCAGCGGTGGTCCCCTTGTTAGCATAACTGTATATTCCCCCAAAGTGACAAGTTGGAGGAGGTTTAAAACTTAGGAGTTTTTTTCTTAAATCAAGCCTCAGGTTGTAAGTCCTAGCACTTCAAATAAATTGGAGCATGCCTAATGAGGATCAGACACTGAGCTCAAGGAAATATTAATATCCATGTTATTCATTTTAATGAACTCTGAAATAGGAATTTCACAATTCTCTTGGAAAACAGGATGGAAAAAACAGAGGTTTTAGCCTCGGAGAGATCCGTATCAAAGCCTTGTTTCTGCCACTCACGACCGGGATCAAAGTTCTCCGTTGGCAGCATAGCCTTGGACAAGTTTCCGAAACTCGGTAACCTCAGTTTGCTCATCTATAAAATGGGAAGGAACCCAGTGCCACCTCACAGAATGGTCGTGAAGGTTGAAGGAGAAAATTCTGTCAAGCAACTAGCACAGATGATTTTTTGTATACAGTTAACGCCATGAGTTATTCCTCCTTTATTCTATGGGAGCAGGTAATACACGTTGTCTACAGAGCTATCATGAGGATTAAATGAGAAAATTGATCTGCAAAAGGGAGGAATTGCGTGAGTGTTAATTTTGTCTGCTTCCTGCAAAGTACCGTTGAGGGGGGAGGGCAAAAAGGAGATCAAGTTGGGCTTTTCAGAAAACACCCAAAGTGGGGCAGGAGAAAAGGTCAATGCTGATTTCTTGAGCCAAATGTGACATTTTTAATCCTGCTAATTTTTAAGTGAGTTTTAATGCCTCAAGCTTACTTTTTTCTTTTTTTTGTGTGAGAAAGATTGTCCCTGAGCTAACATCTGTGGGAATCTTCCTCCGCTCTGCATATAGGACCCTACCACAGCATTGTCCCTGACGAGCAGTGTATAGGTTCCCACTGGGGTGCGAACCTGCAAACCCCGGGCCGCCAGAGCAGAGCATGCAAACCCAACCACTACACCACCAGACCAGCCTTTGCAAAGCAAGTTTATGCAGTACTGTTCTTTTCATTTTCAGTTAAAATATTTTGTATTTCATAGGTTTATCTCTATGAAATGGCTTCAACAGAGTCCAGCTTGATCAGAAAATGATCTCTTGGTGTCCTATGGAAGAAAATAGGGCCATCACCCAGTGACCATTCATAAAATTGTTCATTTCTGAATTTGTCAGGAATGAGACCTGTAACACAGTAACAGCCATAAGGCAAGGCCCCTTTGACCACTTCTGGAATGGTCTGTGATTTTATTACTGATGCCCCAAATATGCCTCTTAAGCAAGGAAGCAGTGGGAGATCACCAAAGAGTTTGGCCGCCATCAGCACCAACAGGAAAAAGCCTCAGAAATGAAAGAATGTTCTCTAAGCCACAGGACACTGACCAATCCCACTTTAATGGGGAAGCCACACAAGAAGGAAAAAGGTGAGCCCTCCCTCCCTCAACTAAGACCCTTGAAGTGATGGTCAGTTTTAGTCACATAGCTGGAGGATCACAGAATTCAGCCCCATCCAGCCAGAGGAGGTTTGGTCTAGATCCACCCAGCTACACATCATTGCATACCTGGACCCCCCACTTCAGTCATGCACCCAGGAGGGAACAAGCATGTTCAAGTCTGGGGACCCTCTCAAGGTGAAAACCAACATCATCTCTGCCTTATTGGCAGAGATGTTGGGGTCGTCATGTATGGAAAATCTCTGAACAAACATAAAGGGATATCTAAATGAAAAGTTATATTGCTATGGCCTAGTGTTAAGAAGAGAACGAAAAATAGAAGAAACTATTTATTTCCTGGAATTACTGTAACTGTTCAAAGGTTATGTGTAGATATTTCTAGTTTTAAATGACTCACTAACAGCAAGCTTTAATATGAAGTTGTTTCAAGAAAGAAACGTTAAAAAGAACAGATTTCAGCTTACCGAGCAGATAATTGTTTCTCCATTTAGAGGATCCCAATGTGTCCCCAAAAATTAACTAAGTAAGTTTAGACATCAGTATGTATCAGCACATGAAAGAGAGAAAAAGAAGAGACCGTGTAAAAAATGCAGATATTATCTGAAGGACTCAGGTGTATTATTAATGAAATTAAAGACAGTATTCTATATTAAATCACCTTATATGGTATCAAACATATATGTCTAATAAAGCATGTGGGTAAGAATAATTTACATCATTTAAATCGACCAAAAAGCTTTCCACTAGACTCAAAATTACTCCCAAATGTTGGGGGCCAGAAAGACAGAAATGTTAAATGGACTTGCAAATAGACTGCGTTTAGGTCAAATTTTGGAGTGTTCTCCCTATAACGCGTTCAGTTTAGGTGTGCACAGCTGGTCTTCATGAAGCCACTGAAAGTCCAGATAAAAACATTTCTCCACACAAAACCTTGCACATGAATGCTGACAGCACCATCATTTACAATAGACAAAATGGGGACATAACACAAATGTTGATCAACTAATGAAGGGATAAACCAAACATAGTCCCACCATACAATAGAATATTATTCGACAATGAAAAGGAACCGAGTACTAACATGCTACAACAAGTAGGAGCCTCCAAAACATTATCCTAAGTGAAATAAACCAGTCATAAAAAAAACCTTCTTGTATGATTCTGCTTATATGAAACGGTCAAAATAGGCAAATCCAGAGGCACAGAAAGTAGATTAGTGGTTGAGGGGGGCTGAGGAGAATGAGGAATAGAAAATGACTGCTAATGGGGATGAGGTTACTTTTGGAGATGATGAAAATGTTCTGGATTTAGACAGTGGAGATGGTTGTACAACCTTACGAATACACTAAAATCCACTGAACTGTACACGTGGAAAGTGTGAATTGTGTAGTACGTGAATTATATCTCAATAAAGGTGTTATTTTAAACAGAAGAGGGGGGTCAGCCTGGTGGCACAGCAGTGAAGTTCACAGGCTCTGCTTCAGTGGCCCAAGGTTCCCCAGTTCCGATCCTAAGCACGGACCTTACACATCACTTAGCAAGCCATGCTGTGGCAGGCGTCCCACATATAAAGTAGAGGAAGATGGGCACGGATGTTAGCTCAGGTCCAATCGTCTTCAAAAAAAAAATAGAGGAGGGGACACATGACATAAGTCAGGCTGATGGAAGTAAAGCCAAGAGTTATCTCCAGTGGAGCTGGAGAGAAATGCTCCCTCTTCCTCCTAAGTTTAGAGGATAGAATCTGGAGTGACTTGTAGCTCTGCTTCCTGCTACAGGAAGAAAGCTCGACTGCAGTTAAGGTAGAGAGAGGAGTGGGGAAGGGGGAGGCAGAGGAGAGGAGGAAATGAATGTGGCACAGATAGTGCTGAAGGACTAAGCTGAGATGTCCGTGAGGTCAACTCTTTCCTTTCCAGTCTGGGAATATGATCCAAGGAAATATTCCTTTTGACTGAGGCTGCTTCTAGTTGAATTTCTATCTCTTGAAATGAAAGACAGTCAATAAATGAAACGACTGTCGCCTCTGCTCGCCTGAGCTCAGAATTCCTGTTGAGTTATTCTTCCTCGGTGTCTCCCTTTTGGACTGTTTTGTGTCTCTTGGCTGAAACCCTAGTCAAACCTCATGCCATCCACCCCAAATCAGAAGGATTTGTCTAAAGTCAAGGTCACTCATCCCCCTGCAGTGTTAGGACTACACTCTTGATGGCGATGGCTCCATTGTGTGGTTGACTGCACATACAGAAACATTTTATCCTCTACGCATTTCACGTTCAAAATGAAAAAAATAAAAATGACCCATAATTCAAATACCTATTTGGTTAAGGAGAGGAAAATATCAGCAAATTTGGAAATTTATTTTCTTGAATTTCTTTACAGCTTTTATACTCTTTAAAATTATGTGGGGGAAAACCCAAACTTCTTATATTCAAGACAGTTTCTCTCATTATATCCTCACCAGATAGTTTCCATTTGATCTAAGTCCTTATTCGTCATAATTGGGATTTTTGGTCTTATTCTCCATGACTTCCATTTTTCTTTATACTATATTTCTTTCTCTGGAAATTCATCTATATTCTACATATGTTTTTCAAGTGATCTTTATTTTCATTACTCGGGGATTTTTTTTTTTCAGTTTTATTTCTTCTATTTCCTCCTTCCAACAATGATTTATTTGTTCTATGTCTAGATTCATCCTAGTCTATGTGGTCTTTCATGTCTGTAATATCACTATTAATTTCACTTGAAAATAGTTAACAGCTGTTTTCTAATTTCTTTTTCTGTTTCATGTAAGAAATCTATTTTAGAGTTTCCAGGAGTTACTTTATATCTCCATCTGTTTTCTTTTCTTTCTTCTGAATTGCGGAATTCTTTAAGGAATTCTCTTTTTTTATTTTTTCCTAATTCTTTACGATCTCCTAATCTTTGAGGAAAAGCAAACTGGGAGTTTATTTTATACTCTTGTTTGTTTCGGGGGCTAAGTTAACTTAGTGTCAGTCTTCTTACAAAGGTTGAGGTTGGAAGAATAATGAGTGGTCTTCGCTGTGCAATTAGAGAGTTGCAACAGATTTGTGGGTTGCACAAACGATCAGAACCAACTTCCCAAATCAGCCATGAAAAAGAGGTTAAATTAGGGGGCCATTTATTAATTAATTTCGGTTGTGTTAAAGGTCATAGACTGAACCAGAATCCATTTCTCTCAACACTCACCACCAACTCCTAGTTCCAGTTAGCACTCTATCTCACCTGTCCTGCCAGCCTCCTGGCACCCCCATCTGCTCTGACCTAGTTCCAATCTATTCTTCATCTATTCTGTCACCATCCTACTTAGAATCCTTCAATAGTCCCATTGCCATTAGGATCAAGCCAGGGATCCTTGACGTGACCCAAGAGGTCCATCTTGACCTGGCTGTTGTTCCTTTCCAGCCCCATCCCTCTCTCCCTCCATGTTTTGCTCATTCCAGTCAATGGATTTCTGTCTATTTCAACCCTCCAGCTTCTCTCACACTTTCGGGTACTCCTATACGATCTCCCCTGAGCTTGAAATCTCTTTTCCTCCCTCACCCTTACACCCTGTGCCTTTGTCCTGATGTCCACCCACCCCCTAATTCTTGGTTCGAGCTCAGTTCCCCAGGGAAGTTCTGTTTGCCTCCCACACGATATTCCATCTTTTCCCCACATGCTCCGACATGCTTGCCTGTAGCCAGAGCAACCCCTGTTTAACAGACGTCCCCCAGACTCAGTTATAAACTCCACCAGGGCCGGGACTTTTCTTGTCTTGCTCCTCACTGCCTCCCTAGGTTTTCCCATATAAACCACAAAATCAACACAAACAAAATGCTTGTGAAATGATATGCTTGGTCCCTATCATTGCTGGGCCACGAGCGTGTGAGTGTGTTAGCTGTGAAACATATTTGGTTTCCTAGATACTTCAGCAGAGTCTGGAACAGGAGGCCCTTGGTACTGGCCTAGGACCAAGAAAATAGGATCCTGGGGAAATCACCTGGGGATGATTCTCAAAAGCTGCCAGTGTGAACAAGATCGAGCAATGAGGAGATGCTCAAGGGAACACTGTGTGGAGAAAATCCTAAAAACATGTGCAGAGTTCTCTTTCCAGCAATGAAACCATCCCTTATACAGGAGCTCCTCGGTCACTAGTTTCAGTGCTCCCTAATTCTATAATGGACTCCTATACAAAATATTTAGGGCGTGGATGTGTTAATAATATGGGATTATCAACTTTTATGTATAATTCTTGAAGTTGAAATGGTATAGTCTTATAATGTTATTTTCACTACAGAATTAAATCTTGAAAACCTGAATAAAAACATGAGTAGAGAAGGAGGTTGTTGGACAGATTCAGGGTATAATGGTAGAAATATTTAAAAAATACCTGTCAAGAATGTTATTGCATTATGAATAAACAAATAATGTAACAGCTATGTTTTTATTCCTATTAGAGTCAAGAGGCTCCTTCCTCATATTTGCCCTTGACCATTTATTCCTCAGTTTTCTTGTATTCATTCAACAAGTATTTACCAAGCATCCACTCTGCATCGAACATTGTCCTAGACTGACAAAAACAGATTCCCCATCCTCATGAGTCATATATTCTAGTAAGGAAAGCAATCAATAAACAGACAGACAAATACATATGTAACATAACTTTAAGTCAGAAACTTATACCATTAATTTTACAGTATGATCACAAATCAATTTCAATTGCAGGAGAAAAGACGTGTCCAGCCATTCCCTGAGCATCTGTTAGGTACCAGATGCTGAATCAGATCTTTCATGGCCATCAACTTACTCAATTCTCTCAACAATCTGTCAGGTGGTCTTTATTCCTGGCATTTAACAGAGGAAGAAGCTGCAGACCCTGAAGGCTGAGCATCCTGACCTCAGCTGCAGAGCCGGTAAACAGTTTTGAACATGGGTCCAACAAAAATGCCCCTCTTCGCTCCACTAAACCACAATGCCAATGAGCCACATACTTAGATCTAAGACTTTGAAGATTTGCTAATTGGTACTTTAAGCTCTCTTTCCCTAATCTCAGGGAAACAGAAAGAGGGACAGAGAAAGTGAAAGATTAGGCTGGAAGAAGTAAGGGATATTGAAAACGAGATTGTAGGGGTTAAAGAGAGAATGCAGCTGAATACGCCGAGCTGGGCTTGCCCATGCCTGGGTGATGTTCCCCTAGTCTATCACACCAGTCTGCTTGTCACAGCCCCTAAGAGGTGCTGTCCTGGAGGACACCAAGCCCCTGGTCATACCTCTTCGCTGCTGCTAGACTCGGAGCTGGAGGACCAGCTACAGCGAACCCACACGTCCTGCACCTGCTGGGCGGATACCCACACAGTGCTTCTGCAAACTGCTGCTGGCTGGAAAAGGCAAAACCATGAGTTATATCTTCAGCAGCCTACAGAAAGGGCAAGAGACAAGGCAATACTGTAGAGTTTGACAAAATGATGCAGACAGATTGGAAGAATTCACAGAGGCATTTCGATTTTCCCAAATTGAAAATTTCTTAAGACCTAAGCAGAAACAAATGAAATATTTAAATATCTCTTAGGCACTTGATACATTATGGGTCCCCGGGGCAGGGGGGGGTGCGGGGGTGGGGGGTGTAGCAAAGGTTCCCTTTGTGAGCACTGAGTGGGCTGCCTTGGATCATTTCCCCTTCGAACAAAAAGAAACAAGAAGAACCCATAGGACTTTGCTCTCCTTGCCTTTGGCCTCAGATTTCGTTAGAAACAGACGCTTGTGACCCTTGGATTTGGGTCCTTTGTAAAACAGAGTCGCAGAGAAAAGTTTCATGGAGAAAACAGAGCAAAGCACCCCCCTTTCAGAATTTACATTGTTGCGAAGCGACCCTTCCTAACCAAACTGATAAAGTAACAAAACCTTGAGAACTCCTCCGTCTTAATGTAAACACCTTGGCAAGCAAATCTGGGGTTGATGGTGCCAGCCTGTTGAGGCTGGACTTAACCAACTGTTGGACTATGTTGTGGTCACTGAAGATACCCAAATGAACGTGCCATGGTCCTGACCCAATGGAGCCCAGGCTTGGCGGGGGGTGGGGGGGGGGGGGGGCGGGCTTTAACAGATATTACCTAACTGTCAACTACAAAATAACGCCACTCACACCAGGAACACAGTTGGTGTTTTAAATTCACTTAAAATAGAACACAATGTCTCTGGGATTTTTCTTTGGTATTGACCTCTTTGTATTGCCTTTGTCTGGAACCATCATTATCCCCATTTTGAAGAGCAGGAAATTGAGGCAAGAGAGGTTCAATAATTTGCCAAGATTGCTCAGGACCATGGGCTCCAGAGCTCAAGTCCTTAACCACTGAGTCTCTCTGCCCCAGCCCGGGAACACAGTGTGGCCACAGTCAGTGGCGCCTCCCAGTGTGGCCGGATGCCAGGCAGTGGCCAAGCTCTCGGCGTGACTTTGAATCAACTCAAGGTCGTGGAAGAAGATAGGCACTTCTCCACTTCGGTGCCTTTCCCACCACACTTACCACATAGTAGCCCCTCTGGAAGTCACAGGTAGCAGGGTCTTCTCCAGAATCCCTCCTGCACGTCGTCTCTCGAATGCTGAACACTATATCCATGCTCAAGCTGTCTTCATCCAGGACGTTGACCTTCATGAAAACAAAGCATCAGTTTGCCAAAGATGTGTTTCTGAAGTTCACAATGCTAGACATGTTTCTCCCTGAACAACGAGAAAAAGTTACAGAAGCTTCCACCATTAAAACTATAAACTGTCTTTGCAATCCCCTGTTTCTATGCCCTCATTCTGAAGACCAGAGGAAGAAGTGCTTTACCAAAGGCAGACAATCTGTTCATGAGAAAATGGAACCAGAGTATATGTGTCCTAACCCCAAGGTAGACGTTGCTTCTAATGACCTACCTTTACCATTGATCCCCGTTATTTGCAGTGTCCATATTTGCCAACTTGCCTACTTGCTAAAATTTATTTATAACCCCCACATCAATACCCAGGGTCCTTTCACAGTCATTCATGGACATGCGCAGAGCTGCAAAAAACTTGTCACCCAATGCACACATTCCCAACTGGGATCAGACAAGGTGACTCTCTCTTCTTGTTTCAGCATCTACTGAGGACAAGTGTCATTTTCGTGGTCTATTTCACGTCATGTTTTTCTCATTTTGGTGTTATTTGCTGTTTAAAATGGTCCCCAAGTGTTGTGCTGAAGTGCTGTCTAATACTCCTAAGTACAAAAAGGCTGCAATGTGCCTTATGGAAAAAATACGTGTGTTAGAGAAGCTTTGTTCAGGCACGAGTTTCAGTGCCATTGGCCGTGAGTTCAATGTTAAGAAATCAACATACATATTAAATAAGGCGTCCTTAAACAGAAACACACATGAAACAAGGTTACGTGTTGATTCTTGCGAAAATATTATGACCAGAGACTTGCAGGAACCTAACCCTGTATTACCCCAGAGCATCACTTCGGTCTTCACTAATTTAGTGTTTGCACAGTCTTTATAGAATGTGAATATCGCAAATAATGAGAATCGATTGTAGGTTTTTTGATTCTTGTTTTTGGTGAAGAAGATTTGCCCTGAGCTAACATCTATGTCAGTCTTCCTCTATTTCGTATGTGAGATGCCTCCACAGCATGGCTGATGAGTGATGTGTAGGTCTGCATCCAGAATCAAACCCATGAACCCTGGGCCACCAAAGCAGAGTATGCAGAACTTTAACCACTCGGCCATGGGGCAGGCCCCCACTGTAGGTATCTTTAAGCATCAATTTCCTAAAAGAATGCTCCATAATTTCTTAATAATTCCTGAAATAAGTAAGTAGCAGCAAGTACATCTCAGCTGTGTGGGGTAATCCAGCCCCACTTCCTGCTCCATCAGTTCTGATCTATGAATGAGATTACACGATTTTCTACTCCTTCCCACCAAGGGCAGGATCCTGGGGGAAGCTTCCCAGCTTTCAGATGAATCCATGATGTTCTGAAGACATGGAAGTCTCATGACTTATTGAGTTCCCATTGTGTCTCCAGTACTAGGGGCAGAGCTCAGATTCCAGTGAGAGTATCACACAGCAAACACATTAATGAAAACTCAACAAGATCATTCCAGATGGTTATGATGCTATGAAGGAAAAACACCATGGTAATGGGTGGGGAGGAAGCAGCAGTTACTTTAGTGATGATACCGGAAGATTCCTCCCCAGGAAGGGATATTTCAGCTGAGACTTAAAGGAGCCTCTCAGGGGAGAAGAAAGCAGAGCCAATGTCCTGGGGCAGAACCAGTCTAGCTGTTGTGACTGAAACAAAATGAGCAAGAGGAGAACCCTACACCATGATGTGGGAGGGAGAGAGCGTGTTGGATCATCTGTGTTACGTAGTCCCCAGGAAGGTGTTTAGACTTCATTCTCATTGCAACAAGAAGCTCTCAGAGAGATTTAAGAGAGAAGATCTGAGTCACCATGTCTGCTGCAAGGAGAACATACTGGGGCAGAAACAAGATGGCAGCAGGGAGGCCAGCTGGGAGCCCGCCATGGTCCATGCCCCATAACATCCCCAGGCTCCAAAAATCTCTTCCGTTTTAGTTCTTCAACCCACCTGGTGGCAAATTTGAGTGAATATCACATTCATCCTACTGCTCAGTGAGGAGAGAGATGGTGACAGGACAACAGGCAGGGAATTCCAGGCACCTGAGAAAGTCTCGTTTTGGAAATCAACGGCAAACGCCAAGCCTGGGATGGGGGTCCCCATGTCTCCTCCTAACACAGGACGGGGAGTGTGGATACAAGTAGAGTTTCTTGAAAACAAGCAGGACTGAAAACTCAGCCTCACCATTATTTATTCCCTCCTTTGTTTATATTTTAAATTATTGGCTGTTAAATCTGAGTCTCATAAAAATAAAGGCCTCTTCCACCAGCGGGCGCGTCTTGTTCGGGCTCTCCACCCCAGATCACGCTTCAGCAATTCCCCTTAAAGCCATTTGATGAAAGCAAACTGGGGACCCAAAAGCTTAACAAAAACGATGCAGTTGTGGGTTTTGTGAGTACTGATAATTTTGTTAAACTCTGAGATGACTTTGCAACCTTTTTTGTGTCTTTAAGCACTTTTAAGCACTCTTTCCAGAATATGGAGAAAAGCCTAACAGATTCGCTTTTTCATCAGAACTCACTTTCCGCCGGTGAATTTCTGCTCTGAGTTGTTTGAAAAACGTAGGACCGCTTGAAAGCTCAACAAGAAACCAACTGTAGAAAATCCAGAAGCCAGGATTGTTGCGGAAATAAACCGCGGTGCTTTCCAGGGTGGTCCTGTTTTGCTTAAAAAATATTTTATACCGTCATATGAATAGAAAAAGAGCCAAAAAGATATCTTCCCACGTGTTCATAGTGGGTGTCTCAGAGGAGTGGATAATGGATGTTACTTTCGGTTTTCTCTTTCTTGTTGTATGTTCTGACTTTTTATGATGAGCATATATTTTTTATTTCAAAAAGTAATAAAAATATGCAAGCAATAAAAGACCCATAACAATTCCTTGCGATGATTGTAATGGTTAATTTAATGTGTCAACTTGGCTGTACCACAGTGCCCAGATATTTGGTCAAACACTATTCTGGATATTTCTGTGCAGGTGTTTTATGGATGAGATTAACATTTAAATCGGTGGACTCTGAGTAAACCAGACTGCCCTCCATAATGTGGGTGGGCCCTGTCCAATCAGTTGAAGGCCCGACTAGAACAAAGACTGACTTTCTCTGAGCAAGAAAGAATTCTGTCAGCAGACTGCCTGCCTACTTGCGGATTTTGGATTTACCAAACCTCCACAGTAGCGTGAACCAATTCCTTAAAATAAATCTCTCCCTCTCTTTCTCTCATTTTATATATATATAAATATATATACACATACACATACACACACACAAATGTCCTTCATAGCACATTTATATATGTTTGTAACACGTATGTGCATAAATATGTGTGTGTATATGTATATGCATACAGTACTTATATACATATATACACACACACTTATTCTATTGGTTCTGTTTCTCTGGAGAAGCCTAACACAGTGATCACTCAGGTTTCTTAAACTAACCCCTTATTATTGGAAAAAGGCAAAGATCAGGTAGAGCTGGCTGAGAATAATTTAGAAAGGCAAAAAAGCAAAAAATGCAAAGATAAAAGGCAAAAATGGACAGAAATGGGCACGACCTCATGAAGGATTCCAAACCTTCTGTGGCTTTGCTTTCAAAGGTCCCTGACTCCATCCACGCCCCACCTCCTTGCAGCCGCGTGAAACTCGCTGCCTGCTTCCCACAGTCCCTGTCTGGGCTTCCTCCCTCCCATCCCACCCCGGGCTGCAGCTACAGAGATGCTCACAAATGCCTTTTCTGTTTCAAGGCTTCCCCACCCCACCCCCCAGCAGGGGCCACCCATTGTCTTTAAAATAGCCCCCAAACTTCTCCAGATTATGCCCTAGGCATGTCCCAACTCAGGCCCACCTCTCTGACTTCACCCCCCCACACACAGTTGGCTCTAGCCAGACCCTCTGTCAGGCCCTTCTGTCCTTCAGGACCCTCCTACTGCTCTTCCCACGGCTGGAACTTCTTGTCACTGAATGAGTCTTAACTCAAATATGGCAGCCTCTGGGGGGACTTCTGCCCCATCTGATGGCTGCCTGAGCCCCAGCCCCAGTCCAGACTCATCCATCCATCAACCTGTTTTCTCCACAGCATCCTCCACTCTCTGAAACCAACTTCGTCTAATGATGGAATTGTACACCCCCCCCCTTTCTTCCTCCCCTCCTCTCCCTCCACTCCATTTCTTTCTCTCCTCAGTAGAACCTGAGCCTTATGAAAGCACAGCCTCATCCATCCTCTTCTCTGTGTCCTCCTGTCCTTTCTCCAGGACTTCCGTCCCCTGAGGGAACAGGCTGAGTGAGCCTAATGCCAACAGTGCAGCAAGGAAGCGACGGTTGCTGAAGTCATGTTGCCTCACCTTTCCCAGCCTTTTTTAAACTTGGAGCCCAAGAGGTGAATAATTTGAAATCAGTTGCAAGAATATTTGATCCAGTTCATCGGTAAAACCCAATGGTTCTTAACCCTGACCGCACATTAGAATGACCAGGAGAGCATGTAAGAATATGGTCCCCACTCTCAGAGACTGTGGTTCAGTTAGTGGAACATCCTTCCTGAACATCAGGGATATTTCAAGCTCCCAGGTGACGCTGATGAGCAGTGGGGTCGAGAGCCATTGGGATTATTAAGCAATATAACGCGGGGATAATGTACCAGGGCCTGACCCTTTGCTCTGAGTCCACTGAATTCTACCCCAAACCTCCAGCACATATATAGACATGACTAAACCACTTATTTCCTTTGGACATATTCCTAGAAGAAAAGCTATGAGATCAAAAGTTTTAAATATTTGCTATTTTTAATATTTAACGTGCCTGTAAATATGTTTAGCACATATTTCCAAATTGCTTTCCAAAGATAGTTTTACCGAATTCCATTCTCTCTAACAGTGTTTGAGATTTCTTTTCGAGCTTGTTATTCTTCTTTTTCATCTTCTTATCTTAATTCTGATTTTTTGGGTTATCGGACAAGTTGAATATATTTTTTTAAATGTTTCACACTCACTGGCGTTTCTTCTTTGGAGAGCTGTTTGTACCTTCAGTGCAGTGAGCTCTTCCTTCATCTCTCTCCCGAGGACTTGGCTCACCTCTGAGTCTCTTTTGTGTCTACTAACATGGAGAGAATTGGTATATTTGGGGCCATCCTTAGGGTGTTTGTAGAAGGCATGGCTAACACGTACAATAAAGAAAATGTGAACCACTCCTAAGAGAAAGGAAATAGCACCAGGAGAGAGCAAAGGAGGAGGGAGAAGAAATCTCCCGATGGGAGAAGAAAGGAAGTTTCCCTGGAAGGCGCATGGTGAATGTAGCTTGACCAATGAATCTGGATAATCAGAAAAGGCTGGGGAGAAGCAAAAATGGACAGACTTCCAGAGAGAAGAGTGACATACAGGAGGCAGAGAGGGATCTCATTTTCTGCTCATGAAAGATCACATACACGTATATGGAAGTGTGTTTATAGGCAGGTGCATGTGTGTCTGGGCTCGGGTCTATGACACCAAGATGGCGCACATGCCAGCATGCACCCTCGGTGTTGTGCCTCATGCCAGTTCATCTCCACAGGCCAGATTTCCACAGCGTCAGTGGTGGGTTCTCTCAGGTCTTGTCCTCACGCTCTTACCGGTTTAATTAACTACGACCTTTCTTCTGTAGCAAACACTCATTAAATTACAAATAAATTTGAACTGTTCATCTGCAAGCTGGGCAAGAAGACACCAATCACCCACACTGCAAGTGGATGTCATTAAATGCAAAAGATGGAGGCCGATACAGCCAGTGTGCAGGGAGGGGGGTTCTTTATTCTGGTGCAGCGCTTTTCCAGAAGGAATTCACCTTTCACTTTGGCAGCTAACTGCACGTATCTCTCAGGGCCTCCACACCATGACATCCAGGCCGGGTGAGGTGACCCTACTCTGGCCCTGACAGCCTTGTTCTGAGCGGGCACCTAACCAAATCATAGCCCATCATTTCCATGACCTATGACCCAGTGAGAAAAGAAGTGGGACAATTCGATTAATTCCCTGGGAATCTGGAAATGAGAAACTGAGCCAGTTTCTGAAGAAGTGTCAGATGAACGTACTGTATTTGGGGACTGGGGATAAGAGACCATGAGCCGTGTGCTCTTCACGGGATGAGAGGGAGCAAGTTAAGCGTGAGCTAAGGTGGCAGCAGCAGGGAGCAGAGAAGAGAGCAGACAGACAGAGAGACAGCAGTGGCCTTCTGGCCCCCTCGAGGGAGTAGTTGCTGCCTGGACTCCTGGCTGTCTCCACGCTGGCTCCATGTGGCCTGGCTGCATAGAGTTCTCATTTGTAGGACCCACAACTTTATAGGATCTCCCCCACCCCCCATCGTAACCTAAACTAGCTTGAGGACATTTCTGTTCCTACAGGAGCTCCTCTGGGAGGCAAAATCCCCCGGGATCCCGAAGGAGGGAGGGACTTGCTGTCTAGGTTTTGCATTTCCTTTGAAGGATATTTCTGCGTTTATCACAGACTTCATCACTGGCAGCCCAAGAAAATTCGTCTTTCCCTATTTCCCAAGGCTAACGGGAAACAGACTCTTACTAAATTGACACAGGAAGGCGGATTTCTGTAGCTCCAAAGCCAGAAGTTATTTCCTATAAGTATTAAGAGCAGAACCACTGAACTTGAAAAAGCTTCCTTTCTAATAAACGAGTGGTTCTTAATAAAACATCTCAAGAGGAACCGTGAGACGTGGGATACAAAAGCAAGACGTGCCAAGGGTGACATCTGGAAATAGGCAATGAGGCCAGAGGGAAAAATACAGCCGAAGAATCAGGCACCCGAAGTAGCTCAAGGGCCTTACGACAATCATCGTAATGAAATCTTTTCTGTCTCAAAAAGCAGGATGAAACAGACGACTAGCTATTATCTTTTTAAACTGGAAAAATAAAAAAAGTGTACCCAAGAAACTGACGAAAGAAAAAAAAACAACAGAAAGCAGCATGAAGAGGAACGGAGACGACCTGACGGGCACTTACTCTTTTTATTGAGCTTCTGAACGCCCGAAACAGATATGGACTCAGGGACCGAGAATTCACTTTTGCCACAGAGGCGTTGAGGGCTTCCGTCAAGGAGGACAGGTCATAGTCATACACCGGGAAACCTGGACACACAAACGCACGAGGACACAGTGAGACAAGACACCCGGGCCGGGGCAGCTGCCATGGTTACGTGCATTGAGCTCCTTACCTGCACAAGACCAGTAGCTCATTCCAAGAGCAAACACCATCAACAGCTTCGTCACCATCATCTCCATTCTGGGAAGAATAATTTTAATTCAGAGCTGGGGCGATTGGCTCTGTGCGTTTGGGGGTGGCCTGTCCTCCCGAAAGCTGCTCTTTATCAATCATGACCTGGTTTGCTCTCTCCCACTGGAGCAGTCCGTGGCTTAAACAGAAACGATTGATCCTAGGGTGAATATTTACTGCTGGCTTTTCCTATGGAGAGGTGCCAGTTTGAGGCCACTTTTGAAGTTTTGACCTCAACTTGGGACTTTAGCCCACGGCAAAAGACATCAACAGGCTCGGGGACTCCATGTGGGCTGTTTGTTTTTCTCTCTTTGAATTTCATCCACATGCATGCACTGCTTATTTCTCTTTATTTTAATTTCATTTTGGGGGGAAGGGGTGTAATTCTCATTTTCTGCAAAATGGTTCATTTTCAACTGTCTTTTTAGCTCCTTCTCATGTTCCTAAAGATCTTGCAGTTGACCGCTTATGAAAATTGTGGGGTTATTTCAAGATCGTTCTGGAAATTATGACTAAAAAAAAATAATTTAATCTGTAGGACCAAAAAATTCCAAGGGAGTATATATATATATGTATGATAAAAGGCTGTGACACACCTTCCTGTCCACCATGCTTCTCTGCTGCGGACATTGTTGCCCTTCACCTGGATAATAAGTGTTTGCATAGTGATGCTTCTCACGCACTGTAAGATCCCAAGGTAGTTTGTGAATCATTGAAAAGGGAAGACACTTTATGGTAAACACAGTTTGTATTATGTGTGGGTCCTCCTGTTCTCATGCTTCAAATTCATGCGTAAGAAGCCGTGTTGGGCTGTGGCTCCAAAAGATCTGGACTGGAATCTTGGCTCCACACTTGTACCCTTGGTACATAGTACCCAATGCCTCTGAACCTCAACTGCCCCCTCTCTAAAATGGGCATAAATGATTAGATGTAAGGTGTATTATGAGTCAAGGTTCTCCAGAGAAACAGCACCAACAGGATGTACGAAGAGGAAAAGAAAGAGAGAGATTTATTTTAAGGAATTGTCTCATGTGATGGTGGAGGCTAGCAAGTCTAAAATCTGCAGGGCAGGCCAGCAGGCAAGGGTTGCAAATCGAGTCCAAAGGCCGCCTGCTGCCATTATTCCTTCCTGCTCGGAGGAAGCCGGTCTTTGTCTATGAAGGCCTTCAACTGGTTGGATGAGGCCCACCCACATGATAGGGAATAATCTGCTTTACGCAAAGACCACTGATCTAAATGTTAATGTCATCTAAAAATTATCTTCACAGAAACATCCAGAATAATGTTTGACCAAATATATGGGCACCATGGCCAAGTTGATATATAAAATTGACGATCACACAGGATTAAATCACAAACCCTTGGAAGTTTGGTTGGCAAATTAATTGCACAATAAATGGTAACTGCTCGCAAGAATTCAACAAATATTTTTTAGTATCTGCTGTGTATAAGGCAACAGGTCCAGAGACTATGGAAGTGAACTAATGATCTCGCTCCCCCTGCTTAAACAAGGCAAATATAAGTACCGACAAGGGAAATGAAAATAGGAATTCTTGGAGATGGTGGCGACACTGGCAGTTTGCTCACTCCCACTGACCTCGCTTCCCAGGTGGTCATGTGTCGCTCTGAACCGAGCCTCAACAGCTGCAGAAGCATCTGACAGGAGAGAAGGAGACTCAGGCCAGGTAGAAAGAGCAGAAAGGAAATCTCTGGGAAGGGGACCGTAGTCACTTAGCAGAGGATGCGGTGTGGGATGGTGGCACTCGCCAGAGGCAGGCCAAGAGCTGTTACCCACAAGAAGGAGGAGGAAGACGAGAAAAGCCTGGGTCCATTTAATATGACAAATATGCCCTACTGGAAGTGCAGTGAGGCAAATCTTAAATTTACTGCTACTGTCCAAGCAACTTTATTAATCCAAAGATTGCCTCTGTTTTGCCTGCCCTCTGCACAAAGGTTTAAAATCGTGCCTCTGTCTGGATCATGAATGTTGACTGCCCTATCCCAAAAGATGCTCTTTCCATGAGTCTTATTCATCGGCACATTGGCAGAAAGGTGGATTAAAATTCCCTGGACAATTTCAGTGTCTGGCTGCCCCCGTGCCCCATGCAGCATCTCCGG
This sequence comes from Equus caballus, assembly GCF_041296265.1. Lineage (NCBI taxonomy): Eukaryota > Metazoa > Chordata > Mammalia > Perissodactyla > Equidae > Equus > Equus caballus. The sequence continues at coordinate 20,822,987 of NC_091689.1, read as the reverse complement.
GTCCAGCAGCTTCTGGCCTCATCTCGGGCCACCCTCCACCCCTCACTAAGTTCCAGCACACAAGTGTCCTTGCAATTCCCTGGGGATACCACACGACTTCCATTCCACAGCCTTTGCATGTGCTATTTCTTCCAACAAACAATAATGACATTCCCCTTGTTTTTGATACTGGCTCAACACAAGGTTGACATAAGGGAAGCCATATTGTAGAAGAGAGACCATGTTGTAACTTGGATGACCTCTGACTAACTAACCCAGCTGGACATGCACCCTCCAGGAGATGCACCTGTTCTGTAGAATCTATGACCCCTGCTTATGCACATACCTCCCAGCTGTGATAAGATGATAACTTTGTTCTTTTGAGTTCCTTAGAAATATGATGACCCCCGAAAAGAGAGTCTATCCTGATAGCCATCATCAATGACAACTGAAAGATCTGGTGTGGCGATTCCTGGATCAACATTCCTAACCCTCTCCCCTATGATCCTCTGGCTTATATAACTGCTTCAAGATTCTGTGCCACCCTTAAGATGGTCCTTTTGGACATTAGTTGGCCATCTTCCCTCTTGCTAGCGAGCTGTGATAAGTTGCCCTTTATCTCCCGCCATCTTGCCTCTTGACAATTGGCTTTTGTCATATGGTGAGCAGATAGTGCCCTTTGTGTGGTAACATTTTACCCAAGTCAGCGTCTTCTCATCATTTGGGTCTCAGCTTAAAGAGCACCTCCCCGGAGAGCTTCTCTGATCACCCTTCTCAACTCCGTCCTCCTCTCTCCCTCCACGTCGCCTCCCTGCTTCCTCCTTCCCGGCACTTTCGGCAAGGCAGAGCCGTCTGACTTGTTTGTTAGATGTTGTCCTTCTCTTCCAGCCGACTACAAGCTTCATGAGGCATGGAGCATGCCTGTCTTGTCTATGCCATACTGCAGGACCCAGAGAGGAACACAATGAAATATCTGTTGAAAGAAGGAGTGAGTGAATGAATGAATGAATGAGTGAGAGAGCACACTTGGTCTTTCTCAACCTTAATCCAAGTCTTCCTGTTGGAAGCCTGCCCTGATTTCTGGCGTGTAAAAGGTACACAAAGCAGTGCGCTATGAGATGATGACCAGCAAGATTTGTAATTCTATTACTCTTAACCTGGTTTGAACTTGAATTCCATTAGCATCTTTCAGATTTAACTAACAGCACCATCTGGCTCCAAACTCCAGGGTCTCATTAAATGAGCAGTAATAATAAAAGTAATTGCAAACGAGGAGAGGAGATTAAGGAGACAACAATAAAAGAATGTTGCCAGCACGGGGCTATTGATTTTCTTTGTAGCTTGATGGTGCGAGGATGGGTCGTTTGATTTCTCGGATTTGCTTGGCCACAATCAACACTGGCACCAGGCACGCAGAGCAGACACTGATTAGTGCTAAAAAGCAATGATCTAAAAATGCCTCTGCAGAGTTCTGTCATGTCTGGTCAACCGAGGAGATGAAATAGAAGCCATCCGCTGAAATTCAGCCCATAACGATTCCTTTCATTATTCTTTCTCCAATCGGCATTCATTCCAGCAGTTTCCTGCTGTTCCAACAAAAATTGTTTAGTTAAGGTATTAAAAATTATGTGGTGCTAAGTGAAGAGGGTTGTACAGCTTTTCTTATGTAGCTCCTGGAAATTTATATAAAGTTCATCACAGCAAGCTGAATGAGCAATTGGGAAAACACTGAGTAAAGATGAGTGGAGTCCATATCATAGACTGATGAGATTCAATGCTATCATCTTTACCGTTTCTCTTGAGATTGCTTCTTTTCATTTTGGTCATCTCTATAGTAATATTTATTTTTATTTTTTTAATGCTTTTTTGGTGAGGAAGATTGGCCCTGAGCTAACATCTATTTCCAATCTTCCTTTTTTTTCCCCTCCCCAAAGCACCCTCAGTACATAGTTGTATCTTCTAGTTTTAGGTCCTTCTGGTTGTGCTATGTGGGATGCCACCACAGCATGGCTTGAGGAGTGGTGCTGGGTCCACGGCCAGGATCCAAACCCGTGAACCCCAGGCCACCAAAGCAGAGCGTGAGAACTTAACCACATGGCCACAGGGCTGGCCCCCTCTATAGTAACATTATTTGAGAAAAATCACTAAATTTAGAGCAAATGTAAACCAAATCTTCGTCTTATCCATAAACCATAAATTTTGCAGCTATCTTCCAATTTCCTGTAATAGCATGGTTTTGAAAACTCCAGAACCTCACTGTCACAAAGATTGCCTACAGTCACACCTTTCTATCTTCTGGAAATGTTGATATTACTACTTTTATTTTATAGGGGCCGACATGCTTATTTGCAAGCAAAGTAGCATGGATCAGAGGTTCCCAAAGTGTGGTCCCACATCAGCAGCTTCAGCACCACCTGGGAACTGACTGAAAATGCAAATTCTCAACCCCCACCCCAGACTTACTACATCTCCTCCAGGGAGAACACCCAGCCAGCTGTGTTTTCAAGGCCTCCAGGTGACTCTGATGTCTGCTCTGACTCTGCTTCTGAGTGGTGGTTCTCAGTCGTGGGTGTTTGCCCCTCGGGACGTGTGGCAACATCTGGAGACATTTTCAGTCATCGACAACCGGGGGAGAGGGTGCTACTGGCACCTAGTGGGTGGAAGCCAGAGATGATGGGAATATCCTAGAATGCACAGGACAGTCCCCACAACAAAGAATTATCTCGTCCAAAATGTCAACAGGGCTGAGGTTGAGAAACCCTGGTCAAAAGAAGGAAACTTTGATTAGCAGCCCTGAGTTTTAATCATGGTTTGCTTTCCATTTTCATTTACTTTTTATTTTGTTTTTGGTGTTTTATGTCCTATAAACAATTTTATCTTTGCTTTAAATCCACTCAACTCACTTTTGGTTTCCCCTAGTGTGTTCTTCAGAAGGTCTTCCTCCAGCTTAGAATCATGTATGTTATGATACCTCCTTTTATGTTTACTTATTTAATCCATTTGGAATTACTTTTGATAAAATGTGTGAAGTAATGATCTAACAATTTCTTTATTGTATTAAAACCTTTCATATCTGGAAAATATGGAGTTGCTTCTATTTCTTGACCAAGCCATGGCTAAGAGGACGTCCTTCCTCAAAATTGGGGAAGTGGCTAAGCAAAAGGAAGGATCAGTTTGAGTCAGCTTCATCCTCACGTGACAAAAAATTTAATACCAGGTCAAATAAGATAGAAGTTTATTTCTCACATTAAAAAACAATACAAGTGTGATGATAAGCAGACCAGTGATTGTTTGGTGGCTCCACAATTATCAGGGACCTAGACTCCTTCAAGATATCTGTGTTATTATGGTCCAAAATGGCTGCTGGAGCTCCAGCCATCACATTCTATTCCATGCAGCTTGATGAAGGAAATGACAAAGAAAGGTGAGCTTCTTCTCTTTTGGGACACTTTCCAAAGATTACACACATCATTACTGCTTACATCTCATTGGCCAAAATTGAGTTACGGAGCCAAGCTACTGTATCAGAGGCTAGGCAACGTGATCCATTAACTGGGAGACTAGATGTTGGGGTGGTCACTGGTAATCTTTGTCAACTTGAGTTGCAGGGACCAGGGGATTTATACTCCACAGTAGAGAGGTGAAGGGGATCTCCAGGAAGATAGTTGTGCAGGAGACTAAAGGGCAACTGTTAAAAGGAGAGTCCCAAAGAGAAGATGAAATTAATAGAGTCCCTGATAGAGAACACTGAGAAGAGGTTTATAATTTTCTTGGAGAGTTTGGAGTCATATTTCTGACAGGTATAGAGAAAATGAAGCACTTTTTAAAAGAGGTGTTGCTATTTCTGGGAAAAATAAACACTTGTTCAAGAAAGAATTATCAGTTAGGATAGCTTCAGTTACAGGGTGGTAACAAACATGTCCCAAACTGCAGCAGCGTAAAACAGTAAAATTTTATCTCTCGCTTATGCTACACGCTCACTGCCAATTTAAAAAGGGGACAGTCTTCAGCATAGTCACAAAGGGACCCAGGCTGGTGGAGCACCCACCATCTTGAAAATGGGCAATGCCAGATGCGAAGAGAGCCCTGGAGAATGTCACCCCAGCTCTTAAACGCCCTGGAGTTTTTTGACCAGATCTAGTCACATGACTCCATCTAAGTCCAAAAGTAGCAGGAAAAAAGTCCTGCCATGTACCCCGATGGTGGAAACCCAAATAGGTGACACAGAACACTAGGGACAAGGGCAAGAGAAAAAGAGGTGTGGCTGTGGACAATATTTATATAGTCATGACCACGTCAACTCTAAGCAATCCCAGTTGGGAGGATGGAGAGTCAGGGAGGTGGGAAGGGGGACGGGTCATTAAAGCACTGAGTCCTCATCTTCCACAACACAACAGCAAGTCACGAGCACTGAAAGATCAAGGAATAGTAGTAAAAGCCTATTCTTTAGAAACAGGAAAATTTTAAAAAAGCAGAACCAACGGGCAGAAGACTTCCAAGCATTTGCCTCCGTTCTTAGGGCGGGTTAGGGCAAGGATTGCTATTTTTCACGGTAAGCCTTGTGGTGGTTTTTTGACGTTTTTAAAATCTGTCAAATATTATTTTGGAAAGGAAAGAAATTAAATTTAAAATTTCAAGGCTAGGAGGAAATGCCTCAAATATTGAATAGCGATCATCTCTCTATCTTTTGAATACACAACAACGCCACATGTCATCCTTTTAGGAAGAAAAGGGAAGAATGTAATGACATGCCTTATGGCCATCTTGCCACTCAGCTCCAATCCTGTGTCTGTTTCCATTTTCACAACAAGCGAATAAGCACCATTTAAGAGCAAAGAAAACTAAAGAACTTAATAACCTCCCACTGAAGGATAGTTTGCAAACTTTTACATTCCCAAATAACCGCATGGATCCCCGTGCCAACCCCTTGGGAGCACAATGGTATGTCCATAAGGACTAGAATCCAGATAATTTAAAACAATACACTTTCCTTTTAAAAATGTAAATCAGTGGGCCCGTTTGCAGGCTCGGCCATTGAATGCACGCCAAAGGTTTATCTAAAAGATTCTGTGGTGCTTCCAAATCCTTGGCATTGCTTTGTACCTCTCTGAAATTAATGAGAAATATTAAATTTTTCTTCTGGATGTTTTCAGAACAGTCATTTTTCAAGCACATGCTTGTTTCAAGGACATGGAGAGTGGGGGCTGTTTGGGGCCAGCATGGTTTGTCTTCCTGCAGGCTTCTGGATGGAGCAGCCAACCCCTAGGGACCGAGATTGTTCAACTCCTTTTATGGACTCGCATAGATGTAAATAATAATGACAGTCTTGCATCTTCTCACCAGACGCTCTGAATTGCCCTTGTCTTTCTTCTAAAGACCGATGAAGGTGTTGGTGGGAGAAGATTCAAGATATGATAAAGAGCATGTAATTCTGCCTCAAGACGAGGTCCTGCCTTCCGAGGGTAACCTCTTGCTGCCTAATCCGATTATGCCCATTAGAAACTGCGAATTACTCTGCCTCCCTGGGTGATTCTGAGACGTTTCTAATCTGCACTCCCTCTTCCCATCCCCAGGCAGATGGAGATCCTAGGCCAACTGGGGAGACGCTCATGTTCTCAAAGAGGCAGAAGAGAAAGTGCATGAATGATTTCTGAAGTATCCCCCCGTTTTGATGCAGTCACGTGGATGTTGGCACGTGCCAAGGGCTGTGATGAGCGTCCACGTCCCCACAACCACCCTGCGAGGGATCCTAATGTGATCCCCTTTGGGCAGACAGGAAGGCTGGGCCCAGGTTGTAGGGCTGATGGTGGAGGCGGGTCCCTGGGCTGTTGTTATCCTGCCTTCCACTAGGCACACTTGCTGCGGCCCTAAGGGTGACACAGACTCTCCCCCGGGACACTGCTGTGGGTTTGGGGAGCTGATTGCAAACACGGAGCCTGTAGACAAGGAAAAGGCTCAAGAGGAATTGGACGGATTTTCTCCTTCCTTTCCCTAAAGCCCCCTTCCTGGCCTTCTTCATGGCCAACCGCTTGCCCCGCCAGACTCAGCTCAGGACCCAGCTGCCTGGACGGCTTACTCTGACCCACTCTTGCCCTTCTACCCACCCATGGGCCCTGCAGTGGCTCTCCAGGATTTCCTCCATTATCAGGCCTTTCACACATGTTAGGACCTTGACTTCTCTTGTCTGTCTCCCTCATTAGCATGTGAGTTCTTTGAAGGCAACAATGATGTCGTTTATTTCAAATAATTCAGTAAATGATTGCTGAATGGATGAGTGAGTGAGTGAGTTCAGAGGGGGAAACTGGAGTCTCCTGACCTGCCCGGTGTCACATAACTGGTTATACCTGAACAGATCTAAAAGTTATATCTCCTACCTTCTGATCCAGGGCTTTTTCTACCATACTTTACTAAACCTTGAATATTTTCCTCTTTGAGTCCCTTATAAAATTCAGCTAACACTGTGGGAGAAATTAGCTTAACCACTTGACAAGGAAATAGAGCACAGATTAAAGACCTAGGAGGGAAATAATTACAAAGTTAGGAGAAAAAAGAGAACACATAAAAAAGAGAGAAAATAACAGAGATGGTCAACAAAATCACTGCATACTTCAGATGATCACGTTGAGCAATCCCGTGGGCGCCGTTGGTCTATGTGGAAGGAACAGCAGGACTTCATGCTCAAGGCATTCCCAGGTTTCATTTCTTCACATCTTGATACTGAAACCCAAGAAATAGGCAGAATGAGCAAAATACAGTTACTCTAATTAATGTCAAGATCTGAAAGTTCTGAGATTTCACCAACCTGTGACTGGCATGGATGTTGGGAGAAGACTCAAGACTCCTGTGTCAGAGATGAAGGACAGTCTATTACTACCAGTAGTAGCTGGAGTGGTGGCATTTATTCCATTGGTTTCCTGAGCCCCGATTCCCACAGGTGACATGAGAAGAGCCTGACTGTACCGCACACGCAGTCAGTCAGATGACAGAAGAAGAACTCTGATCTTGGAGATCCTGATTGTTTTCTAATGAGCAGTAGGCACGTCTACCCTTTTCCCCAGAGGAAGATATTATCTCTTACATTGGACAGTTGGTGCAGTTGTCCTTTGTTCTAAAGGGAGGCATCATCTCTGTCTTCCTAAGCTGTTCATCATATGAAAATCCTTGAATAGAAGGCCAGAAACAAAGGCAGATGTGCAGAAATATGAGACACCAATGGATAATCATCTCCCAGTAGTTACCTGATTTAGTCATTCACTCAGCTATGGAACAATATTTAGCAATTATATACCAGGCACTGAGCTGCTTGCTGGATACACAGCAGTGGACAAACCCTGACATGGTTCCTGACTTCAGGGAGCTTACACTTTAGTAGGGAAGATAAGTGTTCACCCAAGATCACATAAATTCATGCAAACAGTGATGAAGAACCTCAAAGGAGGACTGGATGGCACCATGGGAGTATAGGACAGGGGGTGCTACAAAAGTGTATCGCAGGAGAATTTGATGTAGGGAGTCAAGAAAGTCTTTCCTGCAAAAGTGAAGCTTGGGATGAGAGCTGAAGGGTGAGCTGGAGCTGATGAGGCAAAGAAGAGAGTCCCAAGCTGGTGGGATAGAACAAGCAAAGGCCCTGGGGCAGGAGAGTTTGCGTCACCTCTGATGTGGGAGGCATACAGTTTTCCCAAGACAATCCTATTTCATGCCTGTTGTCCCAGAGTAATCATTAATACCATCCCTCTTCTTTCACAATAGCGCCCTATAAGGAATTCCATGGGTCAGAGTTCAGGGAAGGGGAGCGTGTGTCATATGAGGCTAGAAAGGTGAACAGATCACAGCAGGCTGAGCCTTGTAGTCTTTGCTAACAACCTTGGTCTTTATCCCAAGAGCAACAGGAAGATACTTAAGGGTTTTCACCAAGAGGGTCACATGACCAGCTTTTCATTTTGAAGAGACCACTTTGACCCAGATGTAGAGAAGAGTTTAGAGGAGGCGAACTGGTGAACGGGGTGGGCAAAGTCTGTTACTGTGGTTCAGGCAAAGCAAACAGTGGCTTGGACGAGGGTAGGAACAGTAGAGAAAGAGAGAAGTGGTCAGATTGCAGAGATATTCAGGGGATACAATCGACAGGATGTGAAGAGATAACAGGGCGTCAAGGATGACTTCAGGATTTCTGGCTGGCACAATTGGTAGAACGTCAGAGAGTGTAGGTAGAGATGCTAGGCAGTTGGACGAGCAGGGGTGGAGCTCAGGTGGGAAGTCTGGACCGGAGTTGTACACTTGGAATCAACCTCATGTAAATGGTACCCAAAGCAATGAATGTGTGCGAGAGGACCTAGGATGGTACGAGAAGAGAGCCTGGGATGAGGCCCTAAGAAAGCCAATGTTAATAGACAAGTGGAGTAGAATGGGTTGCAAAGATGAGTGAGAAGGTGCCACCAAAGGCAGGAAGAAAACCCAGAGACTTTGGTTTCCTGGAAGCCAAGGAAAGAGAGGAGGAAGGAAGAAGGAAGCCATCAACGGTGTCAAATCTGCTGAGAAGGGAAGTCAGAGGAAGACTGAAAAACACCATTGGATGTAGACGCTGAATGCCTTGGTGATCCCAGGAAGAGGGGCTCTGAGGGGAAGGAGGGCTGAAGCAGACTGCAGAAGGCTGAGCTGTAAGTGGGAGGGAAAGAAACGGAGACCGCGTATATAGGGACAACATCTGTGAGAATTCAGACCACGAAAGGGAGGAGAACGGGCAATGGAAAGATGGAGGCAGAGGTTTTGAGTTTGAGGATGGGACGGGTTTGAGCAAATGGAAATACTTCAGATGAGCAGCATCCAGTTGGGAAGAGAAGAGGCTACAGAAAAGTGAGGAGGAATAATCAATACTTAGCAGGTTCCCAAGAAGCATGGAGCGGATGAAGGAACTGACTTGGAGAAGACAAAGGGCGGTGCCTCAGTTGCAGGGAGAAGAAAGGAGAAACACCTGGGTCCAGGTGTAGGGAGCTCTGTAAATCTGGAATCGGAAGGTTGAGTGAGCGCCCATGGGAATGGGAGGCAGGAAGTAAGGCTATTTGCCAAGAGCAAAGAAGGAGATGGAGGCAAAGGGGAGCTGGAGGTTTCAAGGAGAGTGGAGGTCTGAAACGGCCACTGCATTTCAGGGTGGAAAACAAGGAGGGTTGCAGACAGAGTTTGCGTGTGTGTGCACACACGCGTACATGCAGGGCGGGACCCAAAGTCTCTCCACTCCACGCTCCATAAATTCTCTCTCCAATCCAGCCAGCTGGGCTTCCTTCCTCCTCTCCACTTGCCTGCCTGGTATCTGTTCTCTCATTATCCCATTTCTGGGACCATTCTCGTAGCAAAAGGTGGCCTGATGAACCAAGCTAGAATCTCTTCTCCTCCAAAGGCTGGGGCAGACGGCACGGAGGAGGAAAATTGCTAACACTTGTCCTTTCCTATCTACCCTTTCATCCCTGCCCTATGCACAGAAATAAATTCAAAGCAGCCCAAACGATAAGAAGAGAAGGTCCATAGGTGATCCCACCAAAACCGAGTTCTACTTCTGTTTTTTCAGGGAGTAGCACTTTCCGAGGGTTTCAGAAAGGAGGGCGCCTGGGTGATGATTTAGTTCAACTTCTCCTTTTTCTAATGAGGAAGCTGAAGCCAAGGGAGGTTTAGGGATCCATCTGCCCCCTGGGGTTTCCACGTTCTTTAAGACCATGAAATAATTGAATTAATCTGGGCACGCTGGATACAAGGCAGGCAGTGGGTGTTTGAGGGGAGTGAATTTATCTTCCCTTCTCTGAGCTCAAAAATGCTTCCATCCCAGTCAAATGCACTTGAAGTCTGAACATGAAAGCCTTCTCTCTTTTTAATAGGGGGAGAAACTGTGTCACTTAATTACAGAAGGATCCGAAGAGGAAAGCTCATAAAGAAGGGACCTAAATCCAGGATTCTGGAACACAGCGCGCTCTCAGGAGTGGAAGGAAAATTGTTGTCTTGACCTGGAAACAACCCTCACTTGGAATGAGTTTCCTGCTTCCAGATGCTCCCAGGACAGTAGGAGGGTCAAGGCCGGGGCTTCCAGGGGCTTGTGGGGTTGATGGGTAGTGAGGTGGGGGTTCTGCTGGGAGCAAAGGATGCTGGTTGGTGTCAGTGCCCGGGCTCTCTCTGGGGAGGTGGGCTGTTAGGGAGCCCGCAGGGGGTGCTGAAGCCCCCACCCCGTGCCTCCGTGCTACCAGAACCGCGAACTCCCAAGTGTCTTTAGCTCTGGGTCACTGAAGGCACATGGCTCAGAGTAAAGCATGCGTAAATCACTGATCCGCCTGAAAGAAACTGACAGTGCGGCTTGAAAAGAAATCCATTTCTGGAATAATCTGAGACTGCCGCAGCTTCTGCCAAGCAGATTCAAGGGAAAGCAGAGGAAGCCCGGAGGGATTTTCATTCTGCCGTCATATTGCTTGTATCAGGAGGTTTATCCAGAGGACATGAGAGGTGAAGTTGGAGGCAAAAACCCTCGCCATCAACCTAGAAAGGTAGTTTTTCTTTTATTCTTCATTCATCACCGAGAAAAATTAACTTGACATCAGAGCCATTTGCCAGCGCTGGAATGAAAGGAGGGAGACAATGAGGAAGAAAGAGGATGCAGGAAGTTTCGGGGTAAAGTGAAAGGAGGTGGGAAACCCAGACAGAGACCCCTCACCATTAACTGTCACGTGAGCTGGAGTTAATTCTCAAGCCCTAGGAAGCCAGCACTCCCTTGGAAGCATTATTTGTTCTTTTGCACTTGTGGAAAAGCAGAAAGGCCAATGAGGGCGTGGAATTTCACTTTCATCCGTACAAAATTATTGCAAACACTATTCCCCCACTTCGTAACTCCAAAAAAGAAAAAGAAAAAAGCTACTAAAGATCTTAATTTGGGAGCTGTGTCCTTTTCACTTATTTTTAAGATAAAAACAAGCCCTCTGCTGCGTGAGGAATGCACTTTGGGGTTGAGGAGCAAAAGGAGCTGGTGTAGATGTGCCTCAGTGCCCCCCCATGCCCACGCCCCAGCTCCCTGCGCCCCTGCAGGAGACCCGCCTCACCCATCCTCATTCTCTATACAAGGATGGCTCCTGGAGGGGTTTGGCTTGTTTTCATTTTTCCCTGGCAAAATCTTTCCTGACATGTGAGGGCAAATGTCACAGGATAACCTCCTGGTGAAACATTTTGCCCAGAACACAGAATTTAAACAAAGTTACTAATTGACCTTCACAGACAATAGCTCACATTGTGTGGCACGGGCTCCTTGCCAGGCACGGGTCCAAGCATATTTCAGTCAGGACTTGAAATTAGGGGAGCCGGTTCAAGTTTGTGCTCTCAACCGCTGGCCGCCTTGGGGATGCCTTCCTGTCTCCTTCCCAGAGCTGGGCTAGGAGCGCCTCCACCTTGCTCCTCTGAAGCCCTGTGCTAAAGTCCCCATCATAGCCTGGGACTCAGGACTGCAAGGACCTTGGACTTGCCTTTCCCTGTAGACACTAAGGTCCGTGAGGACAGGGTCAGGGTTATATCCAGGCACAGTAAGGCACACAACTCAAGCGTCTGAATGCATGACATAATGAAATAATGAGAAAGACCAGGCCTTTCTCCCACAAGAGCTCCTAACCCAGTGAGGGAACAGGCTTCCATACAATGACTGTGACACCTCGTAGACAGGCTACAGGGGCCGGAGTCAAGTTTATAAATCAGGTTGCAAACTCACATGGGGAAAGACCAGTGACCTCTGCCTGGAGGTACAAGGAAAGGACCGGATGGTGCTTAATCGGGAATGAGTCATATTTTAACCAGCCAAGAAGGGAGAAGGAACAACATGAGTGAAGAAAGCACAGGGCACGTTGGAGAACAGTGAAGAATATTTCCGTTCAAGCACACACATACCCGAATGAGCTCCTGCAATAGACCAGGCGTTGTCTGGGTTCAATGAGTCAGACAAACCCGTAAGACACAGTCCCTTCCCTTCCTACTCCAGGGAGGGAGGGAGACCCATAAACTGGCCATGACGGGAATTGAGAACTGCGACTTCCCGGCCAGGACGCCCAACCAGGAATGGGGTCCAAGTGCGCCCGGGTGCTGATCCTCCAGTGCGAGGAGGCTAGATGGGGGCCTGGCCAGGGCCTCTGGTCTCCAGAAGTCCTCAGCTAGCACCCAGGTGACCCACAGATGCTTCTGTTTTCTACACGTGCCGTGAGGAGGAAGAGTCAGGAAGCTCTCACAGGATGGAGCTGCCCTGGGAGTGGAGGATCAAGGCAGGCTTTCCAGGGGGGAGGATTGTCGAATTGGACCTTGACAGTAGGGTAAGAGCTCACCAGCAAGAAAGGTGGAAGAGACTTTGGACAAAGGAAGAGCTGAGAGTGGTAACAATAAAAACAGCATTCACAGGGTTGGTCTGGTCGCATCGTGGTTAAGTCCACGCACTCCTCTTTGTCAGCCCAGGGTTCACAGGTTCGGATCCCGGGGACAGACATACACATCACTCATCAATCAATGCTGTGGCAGCATCCCACATGCAAAGTGGGGTAAGATTGGCACAGATGTTAGCTCAACAACAATCTTCCTCACCAAAAAAAAAAAAAAAAAAAGACAACATTCACTGAACAGTTATGAAATGCCACAGCAAATCAAGGCACAGAGAGTTTAAGCAACCTTCCCAAAGTCACACAGCCAGCAAACAGTGAAGCTGGGATTCACACCAGGCAAATTTGTCCTGTAGTTCCAGACTATGGCACTATGCCACCTCTTATTAGAAAAGCATTGAGGCATAAAAGTGGGGTGAGGGGGGGAAGAGGGGAAAAAAATCCAGAAGGAAGGGAGGACAATATGAGCAGCGTGGTTTTCTTGGGACTTGGAACGCTGGGCAGTCAGTGATGAGAAACGGGCGGGGAGGAGGACACAGCATCCAGCTTGGGCCAGGAGGGCCACACGGGCAGTTGGCATGGAGTGTGTGCCAGGCAGCTGTTTCCGGAGTTTTGGAACTAGACAGAGAGGTCGCACCATGTGTCTGCAGATGTGGGTAAGGGCCAGGCTATCCATGTTGCAAACTCCATATTAGGGAGTTGGGCAGGACTTAGCAAATAGGGAGCCATTGATTCTCATGGGCAGGCGATGGTGGGCTCCATCTTGAGCTTCGAGAAGATAACTCAGAACAGTGTCAAGAATCAAGAGGAGAGGTGAGAGCTTCGATGGAAACGTGTTGGAAGGATACTGCTATCACCCAGCGTGGCGGGAGGCTGGCGGGGCTCACGGGCATGGCGTAGTCCATGGGCTAGAAGATCACGTGATTGCTTCATGGTTTGTATATTTCTTTCCTGACAATTTGCACCATCTCAGGAGGGGGTCCCAAGAAGAGCACACTGCTCTCCCCTTAACACGCCCCTCCTAGCCCGCCCTTTTTGCTGTCCCCCCTTCTCAATGAATCCTCCTTAATCTTGCCCCAGCGACTCCAAATGCCTCAGCCCTGCCTGTGCACAGCATCTTTAGCTCCTTGGGCCCTGCTCTCTAGCCCACGGGGCTTCTCAGGGCATTTCTGCCAACAGATATTGGAGTGGTCTCCTTGAGAGGAAGTCCGGGGAAGCCAATTTCCTCCACCTGTCGCACAAGCAGGTGCTTCTCGAATCCTTCCGCCCCGGGGATTTCTGTAGTCTGCGTCCCACTGCCCTTGCACCTGCTTCTGCCTTGGGCGTACGGCCTCTTAGGGTCAGTGTCCTGTGTCTTAAATCAACCTCGTCTCCTCTAATAGGTTGTAACAGAGGCCTCCTATTCCTGTCATTTATTTTGAGCCATCCTCATTCCCCAAGAAGGGCCCACAGTGGACGTTTAATTACAACACATTGCATTTAAAAGAGAATGAGGGAACTATCTCCTTGTCAAACAGGACTTCTGTAGGGGGAAAAAAACTGATTTGACAGAATTGATGTTATAAATGTGTCCGTGCAGCCCCAGAGCCCCAGCTGGGTCCTAAGCTAACTGTAGTTCAGAATGTCCACTCCGGTCTGACCAATGAGTGGGGCCAGCCACCAAAGGCTGCTTTCCCCCAGCCATTTCCACCTTCAGGAGAACAAAGGCCCGTCCAATCGTGCCTGGGTTGAGAGGTTGGGGAGGGCGTTGGGATGCTTGTCTCCGAAATCCAGCTCGGGCTCAGCCTGGGGCCTCACTTCGGAGCTTTCCTTTTTGAGGCAGAGGCTGCAGGCAGCGGCTGTCTCCGTGGCAACCACACAGTTTAGTCCCACGAGGACCAAAAGCAGCCGAGTGAGGGAAGCCACACTTTCCCAATTCTCCCTGGGACAAATGTGGCTTTTGGATGACCCTGCCTTCAGCAAGGAAACCATGTCCCAGGCTGGGCCTGAGGCTCCACCATCACGTGGGTTTGTGGACAATGGACATCCACCTTGGCCTCAAGACCCTGGGCACCTGTTTGTGGGCCCACAGGAGACCCCTGTCACCTCAGAAACAGCTAGGTGTATCTGAGGGGTGGTCACATATAGGAGTGGCTCTGAGTCAGTGAAGCTGGGGGCCCTTAGGAGACAGACGGCTACAGGCCTAACTGTGGGGACCAAAAGGTGGCTGGGCGAATCTGGTCATGCTGGCAAGAACCAGAACCACAGGGCACATCCTTTGACTACCATTCAAGCAGAATGTTCTAGTCATCTGCAAGAGAAGTCAGCTCATGTAACTTGGGGACCCAATCTCTATAGAAATGAATCTGACTGAATTAAGGAATTTTCTTTTTTCACTCCCAATAGAATGACGAAAGCAACACAGGACAGTTCCTCCTCATTATTTAATTGGTGGACACACTCATTGGAACCAAGTTGCATGATCATCAGGGGTTGTGTGCAGGGACACAGGACACACTTGGTACCCTACACAAAGACAACACGTTCATTAGAGGTACATTCAATCCAGGCGCTATTTTCCTGAGCGACACCTAAAATAAGGACTCAGCACACACAAAAATCACACAGAGTAACCATACAAACACATCGATCAGACATGCTGAGCTGAAAACACCAAACAATTCCCTCTCTAATACAAGCAAACTCTGAGCAGGGTTCAAGTGCTCAGCTTTTAGTGTCATTTCTTTTAATGTTGATACTGATGTACACACAGACCTATCTCCTTAACAAAAACACGCTCAGTGGAAGTATGAATATACTGACAAACACATTCAAGGGGATCAGCCAATAGTAATGCTAAATTTTGTCTTCTGGGAGATTTTCTCTCTTTTTTTGGCATTTCTTTTTTTTATTATTTTATTGAGGTCGTATTGGCTTATAACATTGCATAAGTTTCAGGTTACATTATTATATTTCAGTTTCCGTACAGACTGTATCATGTTCACCACTAATAGTCTAGTTTTTATTCATCACCACACATATGTGTCCCTTTACCCCCACCCCTTTCCCCTCTGGTAACCACTAATCTGTTCTCCTTCTCCATGTTTGTTTTTCTTCCACATATGAGTGAAATCACACAGTGTCTTTCTCCACTTGACTTATTTTGCTTAACATAATATCTTCAAGGTCCATCCACGTTGTCCCAAAAGGCATGATTTTGTCTTTTTTCTGACTCAGCAGTATTCCATTGTATATATATACCACATCTTCTTTATCCAATCATCTGTTGATGGGCGCTTGGGTTGCTTCCACGTCCTTGGTTGTTGTGAATCATGCTATGATGAGGTTTTCAATTTTATTTACTAATTTTCTTCAAATTCACTACTTAAATCGAGGGTAAGAGGTTGGGACTGTTTTTTCTCCCTGCACCATCTTACGTACAATGCCATAGACTTCCATTTTTCCAGTCAACATGGAGATGACATAAGCCTCTTCTTAGTGGTCTCAGGAAAGGCAGATATCCTAGTTGCCACAGTGAAATGAAAGCGAGATTCCCTCATGGAGAAATTCTGAAAATTCCATTCACTGACAAATTTTGTCATGTAAAATTTCTCCCATCGACTTTCAGCATCCAAAATCACAACGGATCAACCCCATTGAATAAGATTCCCTTTTAGGCCATTAATGAGATTTAAGTAAAAAGACACCTTCTATTTGTGTTCGTTCCCTGCAAACGTTATGAATGTTATGAGTAGTCATTTTAACTACTGCCCAGACAAAATGAAAAAAAACCTTTTTTTGGTTCATGCCTTTGTAATTTTTCTAATCAGATGATCTTTTAATAGTTTCCTTCTAAGATTTCCTTCTTCAGCCACTGAGTCTACAGTCTATTCAAGGCTGAAATAACTATTTATGGATATTTAGATTGCCTTATATACTTCCAGCACATCTCTTTTGGGCAAAGTTCCACTACTTCCAGAGAAAACTGAGACTAGAGTGTTCAACAAGATAGCCTCTCCAATTCTATACCAACGCCTTCACCATCTATTATATTTAAATAAGTATATTGGCTTCTTCCTAAACTAAGGATTAAATATAATATTTTATTTTAATAGTTCTAGGTTCATGTATGGCATATCCTATACTCAAGTTAATAATTCCTATTTGCTATACACTTACGAGAAACCCTTGTAAATGATTTGACGATCAATACATATTCCTCGGAACCTAGCCATGGGAAATTTTCCCAAATGTAGAAAAAGATTCATGCACAAAGATGCTCACTCCACTGGCCAACTGGAAACAGTCTTCAGTGACCAACATTACAGAAATCACTAGAGGTTGAATATTACACAATTATTAATATAACGTTTAAGAAGACCATGAATATAAAGAAAACGTCTTTGGTTAAATATTAAGTGAAAAAGCTTATGTAAAATTCTCTATGTGGTATGATGACACTAGGTAAAATTTTAAAAGAGAAATAAAACATGCATAGAAAAAAACAGACTTGGAAAAACATCCAGAAATGTTAAGAGTGATTACCTTCAGGTAGTGGGACTATTTATATTCATTCTACTTTTCTGGGTAGTCTAAATTTTCTAGAATATTCATGAATTACTTTTAATCAGAAAATCATAAATATGAGGAGCACCCAATGAGAACAAAATCAGTGGTGCCTCTCAGGTTTCCATTTATTGGTGGTGATTTTTCACATGGTTAAGGATGGGGTACTTCTTTCAGTTGGAGTTCCTGGTGAATGTTGAGAGGGAAAGATGCTATGATAGCCTTTGATAGATAAAAAGCATAAAGAGAAATGAAAGTAATTTCTCCTGAAAGGAGCAGAGTCCTCTTGCTCCAGCATGTTTTAGAGTTTGATCTGATTTGGGAAACTTAACAATATGCCAAATAATTAGTCACATAATACAAAACTTTAGAAAATAGTGGAGAATCAACTGAAGATAAACAAAATAACGCTACCGCAGGGAAGCACGACCAGGTTCTCATTCCTAGGAGACATGTTACATCATAGGCGTGGGTCAAAAGTCAGAAAAGCGAAGGAAAAACGAGGACGCAGGAACACACTTTAAAATGATCAACAGCAAGAACTAGTCACAGAGACTCAAAGTAATAGGGCCACTTGCAGGGGAAGCCCGTCGTAGGAGATGTTCTTCTTGTCTGTCCATCCTCACGTGTGAAATCAATCACACGTTTTATTCTCAGATTTGAGCACGCTAGAGTGATTAAAACCATCTGCTGTGTACCCAGGGCCTGACCAATCTCAGTTAGGGCAATAAGAAAATTGTTGCTCAGTCAGCATTCCTTGAATCTTTCTCCCTTAGATATCTGAGATGACCTGTGAAAACAGAGAAAGAACACTGTGTTAAGAATTGATTTCCCACTCCCATTCTCAGGATACGATCGGCTTCAAAATACATTGGTGATACACTGGGCATGGGTCCAAATACACCACCAAAAACTGAGAGATTTTCTTTTGCTGTTGAACTGGCTACAAGACCATTTGTTCTCTTAAAGATGTGAGTTCTGACCAGCTTGCCAGTGTGAATGGAACGACTACAGTTGAATGGTCAAGGCTCAACTCATTCAGCCTAGGTTAGGACCCGGAAAGTTTCTGAGGACTTTATCTGCTGAGTGGCTTCCATGTAAATAAAAGAGTGAGCTGATAATAAAGTTAAGAGCTGCAATAATTTATAGAAATAGTTTTATGATGACACCCAAAGGAACTTCAAATTCTTTCACTGATCTAGAATTTAAGTGCAGCATATACAAGAATCAATGGACTATTATGTAGGGATTGAACAATTTCCAGTGACCTTACTTCCCCTATGGTCCTTAGGGAAGGTGTCCACTCCTAAGTATAAAGGCATGAAAAACAAATGGCTTTACTCTCATCCTGGTTCTTATTTCCTTTCCACCTTAGCGTGGGAGAAAGAAAAATGTCTGTACAATTGTCTATTGATTTCAGCCCAAGTTACTGGATCAAAGGCTAATGCAGGGATGGAGAGCTCAGGAGGGCAAAGAGATAAAGGCTTGCCTCAGAGTGTTGGCTCCCTGCCTTACCTCCACTGGTGCCAGTTCACTCCCATCTGGGGTGTCATCCTCTTCCCCTGGCCCTACCGCAAGGAAAGATTACCTTCACCCCACTAGATAAAGAAGTATCAAGGAACAACCAGAAGAATGATGTTTTAGCAGCATATAGCTGGTTACCTATAAAATTTCACTTACAGAGAACTTCTCAAGGCTATGCCAGCCAGGCAACACCAAAAAGAAGAAAGTGGATGTTACACTCAGAAGAAGAAATAATACAAAAAAAAAAAAATTGGGCATGCCAAGTTCATTGCGTCTAAAGATATCAGTGGTTAAGAATTTACGGGGCACCTGTCTTCTCAAAGCTCTTCCTCTCAGCCTCTTTCTTTCACGGACAGCCCACAGAGAAATAATGTAAGGCCCTTCTCTCAATGCAAGTTCATTCATCAATTAATTAGCTCACCATATATTCGTAAAAAGTTCAGCTTAAGCAAAGGGCAAGTTGGTAAGAAGCCAGTCTGTCTGCTCATTTTACTCACAGTCAACACATTTGAAAGAGAACAAGAGACGAGGAGATTAGAGCTCAGAAAGGCAGATGTGCGCATCTCATTTTGAATCTTTTCTATTATTACACCTTTGTGACTTTTCAAAATCCTTTCAATTGTTTTATCTCTCCCTGATTGTTTTTTCTCTATTTCAGCTCACCAATTAAACAAAATGGCAAATGTTTCAAAACTCAAATTATAATTTATTGTAAGGTATAATATTGTTTTCATTAAATACTACTATGAAAGAATTGAAATACATTCTTCCTAAATATGTGGAGGTTTATTCTCTTGAGCAACTACGGAGCTATGCTCGTCTTTCAGATTATATAAAATATGCATCAATATTGCTCAAACAACGTCCTCCATAGAAGAGGGCTTTTTAATATGATTAATAATTGTCAGAACCCAAGGAAAAGTACCAAGTGACCAGAAATATTGAAAGGAAGCTGATGCAACACAATTACCCCTATAACACAGTCACTCGGTGAAGAGAAGTTCTGCAGTGTGAGTATCTACAGCATAGGCAGTAATCCGTGTCTGAGCCTCAGCACAGATCCCAACACAGTTCTGCCAGCACTTAGTAGCAAGAGAGGAAGGAAGGGAGGGAAGGGGGAAGGAAGGAAGGAAGGAAGGAAGGAAGGGAGGGAGGGAAGAGGAAAGGAAGGAAGGAAGGAAGGAAGAAATGAAGTCTTAATTGCAATTCGCTTTCTCAAAAAACCCTAGTCACATGGAATGCCCGTTGCTGGTTTTTCCTAGCTCCACGTGTCCCTAACAACACTTTTAACATTTGGTTTCAGAATTGGGACAAGTAATGGGACACAATTAAAGCAAATGGGAAGATCATGGTGCAAAGTCTTGGGTTCTATTCTGCTGGTTAATTGAATTACATTTTTATTGTGCAAATGAGCTACTGCTAAAAACCTTGAATGCCTTACTAAAACATTTCTGGTAGTGAAAAGGTGATCAACATACATTTATATAGTCCATAGCAATAAACATAAATAATGTCTCATGAGAATGAAGTGCAGGTTTTAGGCACTGATCTGTAATGCTATCCATAATAGAGAGTTAAGTAAGAAAAACAATACCAAATCTTAGAACAATGTGACCTTGATTCCATTAATTCCAAAATAGCTGTAGAGTTTGCAGGTGCTTTTAAAAGATCCAAAGGGATACTTGGACCTTACTGCTAGCCTCCGGCCAGTGCAAAACTGGTGGGAAAAGTAACGTGAGGAAAGGCTCCACTGTTCCTCCCTATGTCCCCGTACTGTTTGAAGTTTTCACACAATGCGTTGTTTTCCAGTCTGATCAAGTGTGAAAATAAAAGAACTGAGAAAAATACCATGATTTTGGATTCATCTTAAAACATGTCAATTTTCAGGGCAAAAACTCATTAAAATGATTTACCTTCTATGATGAGATTTTCCTCCATCAGCATCCGTAAAGTTTTATTTGATTTTATTAGCAATCTCTTTCAGAAGACCCTTGAGATCATTCAGCTTGGAAAGGGGGAAAAAAAGAGAATTGACCTTAAGATCAATTTTCCAACTTTAAATTTTAAATTATCACTCCATGACTTTTTATTGGTCTTAAGATCAATTTTCCAACTTTAAATTTTAAACTATTACTCCATGACTTTTCCATTACTCTATGACTTTTAAATTATTACTTTATGAAACAGACATATATATTAAACAGCAAGTGTAAGACACGCCTGGAATAGGGCAGAATGAGTGATATGCTCTTTCAGACCCTGCCCACTGCCTACTTTCTGAAATCATATCACTAGCACATAATCATTAGCACCAATTGGTATTGGTTTTACTCAAAGGCAAGTCCCTAGGGTTCCTACCTAGAAATGACAGATTTTAACGACACAGAGAAATAATATATAGAAACAATAATGTTATCTGTAATGAATACTAATAAAATAAGATTCCAATGAAGTTTTGCTTTGATAAAAGTATAATACTAAGACAATTAAAATGATACAATACTCATAAATCAAGTTTTTGCAAATAAAGTGGCTGCCCTCAGAACAAAGCAGTATAAAGAGTAAAACAATTTAAGTAAAAGGCAAAATAAAATTATTTTGGATAATGCATATTTCACAAGTTTATTACACCAGATGCACGAAGCTCATTTTAAATGACATGCCACATTGGTACCCTTGATAAAAGCTACGCAATGCCATTTCCATACAGTTGATTTCTAACTTGCTACGTCACTTACTCAGGCAAAACTCCATGTTTAACTTGGGCTTATTTCCAGTCATAACCTCTTCATTTAACTTTTTTTAAAAAAGAACAAAAAGAAGCCATAAGGACGAATGGCTGCCCCAAATAAAGAAGGCATGTGAGATCCCTACTTACAGACTTAAGGTCAATTGTGAATAACTTTGCTTTCTGGTATAATGAGATGGAGAAATTTCTTATTCACTAGAGGAGCTTTTGGGAAAGGCCTGTATTTGTTGACAGTAAAATGATTGAATGAGCTGTTTGAAGTGGGATGGCAGACTCCGAGAGCTCGCTCAAGAAACAGTGATGACTCCTAAACTTCCCTGTGGATAGAAAGGAGAGGCTTTCCTGTTGCTCAGAAGAGGAGCGATAGAGGGTGGAGGAGGGACTAAGAAGGAGAGGGAGGGGCAGGGGAGCAGGAGGAGAAGGGGCTGGGGTCAGGAAAGAAGCGGGGGCAGAGAGGTCTGAAATCACACGGGCGACAGCTGGCCGACGGCTCCATGCTGCACAGTTTGAGGCTTCCCCAGCATCCACCCCAATTCTACCCAAACCTACCACATGCCTGGTATAGGTGGGCTTCTTGTGGGAACTGGCATAGGGGCTGAGCTCCACAGCCAGGGGGATGCACAGGGTATCAAACCTGCAAACACTTCTCTGAGGTCCCCGAGACCCTTGGCTTTCACATGCGTGTGAACAGCCTTCAATTATGATTTCAATTATAGGGGACTCCCTCAGCCCCCACCTCCCACAACCCCAATGCTTAGGCCCCCTGTCCCCACTGACCGTGTCGCCCTGCCCAAACCCCACTGATTGGGCGGTCTCCCTGGCCCCTGGGAGTTGGGCCAGCTGGTGCAGTGCCCTGGTTCTGCCAATGACCTCTGACCTAGGCGTTACAGGTGTCCAGAGGGCTGAGGCTCCTGCCCTGTCGCTCCCTGCCCCTCCCACGCTTGCTGCCGGCCTGTCCATCCTCTGTGTGCCCCAGAGGAAGGAGAGCATCAAGGCGTAGCTTTCAGAATCTCCAGCCCATCTCCTAGGCTGACTTTCCATGAGCTCCTTCCAAAGTCACGCCAAGCGGAGCCACAAGTAAAACAACACAGCAAAACAAACAAAAACTGGACAAGCCCCTGGCACCTCTATTCCTTGAACCAAACTATTTAAGCCCCTCTTATGTGGCCACGCTGATTGCTCAGAGGGCTCTTGGAAGGGAGGATGCCAGATAAGTCCCTCTTGAGCTAAAACACCCAAAATCGAGCCTAAAGAGGCAGTAAGTTCTCGCACAGGATGACCCGGCCTCCCTACTCGACGTTCCCGGTTCATGCGGCCCCTCCGTAGCTGCCTCAAACATTCCCTGATTCTCTGGACTCAGGGCCATCAGACAGTGGCTGGCCCTGCCCCCAGCTAATGTAGACTCGGGCAATCTGGAATGCAGGCTGGATGCTGCACACAACATCCTTACTGCCATCCAGTCCTACCTAATTCAGCTTGAAAATGCTCCTACACCCAAACCATTTAGCAAAGGACCCAACCATGAAATTCGGGGGCCATGCTGCGCTTCGAAGGCACTGAACCCAACGCCTGGCACATGGCAGGGGCTCAGTAAATACTATTGCCATGTGGCCTAGCCACAGATGCAGCCAGCAATATATTGAAATATAAATATATGACATGGGAAAAGTGAATAGTCACATAAGGTTTTATATATACATTATTTATTACATATTCTATATGTCTAATATAAATAATCTTAGAATCCAATCCCTTATTCTTATTTTCATACATTCTGTTCAATATTCTTTCAATTTTCTCATCTTTAAAACTTTCCAGCACTTTTCTTTCCCCTCTCCACTGATTATAGCCATGATCCACACCCTAGCGTGATCGTTCATGCAGATACTCAACTCCAATAACGTAGGAGTCTTCCCAGCCCCTCAGTGAAAAATAGCAAGAGTACATCAGAATGAGAGCAGCTATAACAGGATAGACTCTTCCGTGATGGGCGTCTCCAAAGATGGCTGCCACCCGTTCCTTTCTCCCTGTACACGTGTGCCACTCCCACATCACAGGTGGGTTACTCCTCCCCCACCTCAGTCTGGGCTGGCCTGGGACTGCTTTGATCAATAGACCGGTAGAAGTGACATTGTGACAGGTCCAGGCTTAGCCCTCCAGAGCACTGGCAGTTTCTCCTTCCTCGCTCTTGGAAGCCAGCCGCTACGTAGGAAGGGGGACTGGCTCGAGACCACCAGGCTGTGACAAGCCCAAGCCACATGGACAAGACATCAGGTGGGAGAGAAAAGGCACTTTGCCAGATCCTGGACTCACCACCAGCTGAATCCAGCCCAGTAAACCCACCCGAGAAAACAGGAAGCTGAAGAACTATCCAGCTGAACCCGTCCCAAACTCTGATCCCCAAAACAAGGGGAAAGTAAAATGATTGTTGGAAGCCACTAAAGTGTAGGGTCGTTTGCTGTGCAGCGATAGGTAACTAAAGCGAACTGTGACTAAAATATTCGATTGTCAGTGCAGAATGGACCATCACACTCAGTAGTTGACGCCCGTGTATAAAGCCAGAAGTTCCAGGGGAAGGAAAGGAGAGGAAGACTGGGATGGAAGAGAAGAGCCCCTCTGGAGGGTGGGAGAGGCAGAATGGCATGAGGCATGGACCCACCAGAGCTCAGGAGAGGAGGCCCATGAAAACACGGCCTCGGTTTTCCAAAATGCTGATGGTAAATACATAAATAAGTCAATAGGAAATTGTGAACTGGATAAATTCTCACATTGGAGCTCCATGAGGGGCACCTTTTGTTCATTTATTCATTCAACAAACATTCATTGAGACCCTCCCGTAGGGTGAAGTACTGGGTGCTGGAGATTCTGCCACACTAGACAGGTGTCGTCTGGCTGTTAAATCTCATAGTGCTGGGAGGGAAGATGAACGCCATCGTCCAGGATGCCATTCTCAAAATACCATGATGAAATAGCAGATATTGTCTCCTCTTCACATTCTAACAGGGATCCAGCACTTATGAATCGATTCTAATTTCTGCTAAATCTAATCATGATTTCTGGCTTCCCAGCTCAGGCTGGAGGTGAATACATTCTTCCTGTGCCTGATGCTCAAATGTGTATTCAGGTATTTGCAATGCCCTTCAAATTGGTTACAAATTAGAGTGGCATCAAAGACCAGCATAGAGGCTCGCAGGCTCCCACATTGCTCTTCTGAGCCTCGCTAATGTTCCCTGTAATTGTAAGCATCTTCCACCTGCCTCTACAGCCGAGCGAAAGAGAAGAGGGGTCCTGTGCTAGACAGAAACAGAAAAGACTCTAGAGTTCGCGGAAACAGGATTTCAGCACTATTCCCCACATGGGCTGGGAGCATCCGAGAAGCATTCCCTTCCAGCACCCAGACCTTACGCACTGGATGAAGAAAGCTGAATGTGGAACAGGGTCACACCTATGTTTTTGTTAATAATTAAATTTTTTTCTTTTCAGACCGTGATCACTGGCCTCTCAGTGACAGCTCAAAGATAATAGAGATAAAAACATATATTTCCCAAACTATAAAGAGAAGTATACCTTGGTATCCAGCTGCCTAAATCGATGCCTCATTCTTCGAGGAAGTTAGAAATAGAGAGCGAACAAGAGACAGAGAGAGAGAGATTGAGAAAAATCTATGAGACTCCATTTTACAGTCTTTTAAAGGATGAAATACAGATCACTTTCATTTTCAGCTAAACATCAGCTGCATTTATCTTTTTGACTTTCTTCCTAATACCCAAAGCAGAATTCGCTTTCTCCCCAGTTAGAGATGGAGCCTTTATTTGATGGGGTGGTGGGAGATGACCTGTAAGGTCCCTCCCTTCCAAACTCAAAATCTCAGAGTCTAGGAATGGAGAAGAGCTTAGGGCGTCTGCCTTGTTACTCAAGGAGAGAGAGCACGCCATGCGTCCTGTGCAGCCCAATAGCTGTGTTAAACCTAACAAACAGATTAGTTGTGCTTATATTTACTCTTTTTTTGCTAGAGTGAATTTCAAGATGTGTTGGGAGCTCTGACTGTTACCCAGAGTAACTTCACATTAAGAAGGTCACATTCTGAGAGACCCTGCATAATCCATTCTTTGTGCACCATCCATGGATTTAGTCACATATCTAGCTGTATGGGATGTTTATTAAAACTCCATGCAATTCATAAACAACGTTCAGGACTTCTCAGCCTGTAACAGATCAACCAAACGGTTTTACCATCTTCTAACCTCTCTATATCTTCATCACAGAGATACACATGGGACCCCTGCAGGATGATGCCAGTTGCCCATGATCTGTGGGTTTTCCAAATCCACCTCTGCAGCCACGGCAGAGGGACCTACACACTTGTTACGTGTTTCCTGCCCTGCCCTGCAGACTCCAAATACCTCTTTCTTTCCCAGGACCTTAAAGGACAATAAGGATGGTAGATGGGTGGCTTTGCCCTTCTCAAAAGGCTGACTCACGCTTACATGTTTGTCATCTTCAGTTCCCTAGGTAATATCTTTTTGGCACTATTGCTCTCTGCTGAAAATTCTCCTTACAGAGTTTGCTCAGATACGCTGCCTATGTTCTGCCAGCTTACGTATACAAGGGGAGCCTTGCAAAGCAGAAAGGAACGACTGACATACTCCTCTGACGTGTCGTTGGCTTTTGTGTTGATCTTGACAAGGTAATTTTCTTTCATGACACCCTCCCATGCCAGAGTCTCGTTGTCTTCATTTTTGAAACCTTGAATAATGAGACAAAGAAAAACATTCAAATCATCTCATTTGTCCCCTAGCTCCTCAGTCAACTCCTGCTAGGCATTTTCTGATACTCTGGAACCAGGAGAACTCGATTCGTCCAGCACAGGCTGATCTGACTAACGTTACTTACTAGCGACAGCAGCAGAGTGACATCGTATCAGTGAATTTCTCGGTAACATTGAGGAATTGCAGCTGCCTGCGCCAAACAGGAATGCAATCGTTATTCCAAACAGAGATTGATCTAGAGCCTGTCTGTGTGTTCTGGAACTTAGCAGAATCATTTCACTAATGAATTTGGTTCTTACAGCTCATACACGCACCTCTTCCATTTTGATGACATGAAAACGCTAAACCGATCATTCACTTGGCTGATCACTGATGGACTGCCTACTCTCAACCCTGGGCTAGGAACTTTGAAGGAGAGGAAAATAAGCACCAGACATCATTCCCACCCTTCTGAAACATGCGATCTGGGTGTGGACCTCAAGGAAAATTCTTACATCTAGTCTTCTCCTTTTACCTAAGGCAGGGCACGCTGTAAAATTGGACTGGGACACCTTCCAGTAAGATTCTTAGTTCCATTTCTTACCATGCCTGGGCCTTTCAGATGGTGAGCAAACAAAAGAACAGATCAACATGAGGCCTGTGTTTCAGGTGCTAGTGCAATGGACAGCAATCCTCCATATGACTTCATGGGGGAAAGAAAGCACGTATGTTCGTGCAGGTGGGCACCTGGAACCAATTTATCTAGTTTCATTTTTAAATTATCTTTTAAAATTGTTCATCAACATGTTAGAGTTTAGGAACAATTACAAGATCTCCCTGGATTTCAAAAGAATTCATTGGGACTCAAAGACAGAGCCATACGCTAGTGACAGGACTGAAGCAAATCCCACACGGCAAATACGGGTTTATTTTTAATTGGTGATTATTCACTTTAGAAAATAATTCCTAAAGGAACTTCTTTCCAACGTATTTTTCCCAGCAAAGTGGTTTCCAACATCTTTTCCTCAAACTAAAATGTGTGTAGAAGTGTGATAAGAGTACTTAAAATCAACACAGAAAGGATACAGATGGCTGAAGAGCAAGAATGACAAACGACCAAGAAAAAATGGCTGACCTCTGTAGCAGTCAAGAACGTGCCGGTTGAAAAGATAACATAGCTTCTTCACCAATCAAATTGGAAAATTAGCAGAATCTATAGTAATGACTACACCCTGGGTTGGCAAAGATGTGGATAACCAGGCTTCCCAGGTACTGGGGAAAACCTGCAAATTGTTACAGCCTTGGGGGATGGGGAATGAGAAGGGGGAGGAGGGGGTGGCAGCCAATGTCAAAAGACTTAAATGTGTACATACCCATAATCTAGAAATCGCTCTTCTAGAAATAACTCAAAGGAAAAACATCACTGATATGCTCAAAACGAATGCACGCAACTGTTTATCATAGTGTTATATAATAACACAAAAGTAGAAACAAGCTACATATTTGACAATAAGGGATTGGTTAAATTAATTATGGTACATTGATGTGGTGGAATATTCTACAGTTAAAAACTGCCATGTAGATTACTATTTATGGCTATGGGAAATGGTCACAGTGTGTTATTATTAAATGGATAAATTAGATTATGAATGTGTATGCACAGAGCAATCAAATTATTATACACTCATACAAGAATAATAGAATAAATACCAGTACGTTAACGATATTTATCTCTGGATGGTGGGTTATATATGCCTTTGCTCTTTATTTGTGCTTTTCTATATTTTTCAAATGTTCTGTTAATGAATATGGATACATTTTTAATCATGAAAAATTAAAAATTTGTAAAAATGCAATTACTGGGTAGCATACTTTTTATGATTTGAAGATGTCATCCAAAAAGTACCAAAAGCGGAAGTTTGGATTCTACCTTTTCTGAAAGTTATTTGAAAAATCTTGCATTTTTCTCCAAAAAGGGGCAATTTCAAGCTTAAATTTCATGTCTTCCCCATCATCGGAGGCCAATGCAAAGTAAATTTAGGAAATGAATTAGCGTGAGAGGCTCTGGCAAGCACAGAGAGCTCTGGTTTCTGGAATTAGAGATCGCCAAGGAGAAACAAATGAGCGGGCGGTGACCAGGCGTGCCCGGAAGTCTCGAGTGAGGGACATGGGCTCGTGACTCCCTCTCTCCCGTCATTACTGCATGCTGGGTGGAGAAGATCCTGCCCTGTGCTCTCTCATTTCCCTCTACTGCTTGGTTCCTTCCTGAGAATAAGAACTGCTTGACAAGGGGAAATAGCAACACCTTCACATTCTCCACTTGTAAGATCATCACTCTCCCAGGGTCCATGGGAGAGATGGATCCAAACCAAGACCATTCATTTCTGACCTATCTGTTTGCTTGCTCGCGCTGAAGCTCCTGTCCATTTGCTGGCCAAATTGGGGGATTTCTTTCCATTTTTATGTTCATATGATGCTTAATCATTAAATAAATTTTGGGGGGATATAATCCCAAATCTGGAGGACTGGTTTGTCCCTACTTCTATCCTGAGTTTCCTGTTCCACGGATCCTGGACGGAGCATAATGTATCTCTGGAGAGTGGACCCTCATCCCACATGGCCCCTCCAGCCATCCATCCCCAACCGGAATCTGGCCAGTGACGGGGAATTCACTGCCTCACACAACTAGTCGTTTTTTTCCAGATAGCACTAATTGTCAGACATTGTTTTTAATTTATACTGAGTCAAAATCTTCCTTTCTGCAACTTTTATCCATTATTTGTTTTTCTTTGGAAACATTCAGGAAAAAATATAAAACTTGTTGCCAGAGCCTCTAGTAGGCAATTCGTTTTCTAAATTTGCTTTGCATTTGCCTCCAAATCTGAAGGCACCAGTTGTGCCCTGAGCCTTCCTCCCAGGTCCTATAGACACTCGTCCACAACACGGCTTCAAGACAGCCAGAGACAGTGCTGGGACACATCATTCCGTGCCTCGGGTCTTTGGTTGTGGTCTTTGAGCACAGTCAAATTCCAGACCTCAACTTCCAATTCCCCTCTCTGCTATAAAGAATTTTTATTCTTTCAGTTAGAAATGACTCACTTTGTCTTCCAAGGCAAAATGATGGGGAGAAAGACAGCAACGTATCCAAATTGTCAAAACACCTTTCTTATTAAGAAAGGCAATTACACATGTGTGATAGCTAATGACATCCCCAAAGTGCCATTTAATGTCTTGAAATAATGCTATTAAAAGAGTTGACTATGACAATTCTTTCAACTGTGACATGAGTTGGGGGGCGTTGGTACACCGACATTCTGAAAACCAGACTTGAGGGGATCAGAGCTCCAGGGACATCACAGAAGTATTATGACCCATATTGAAGGTCACGTTCACGAGCATCTTGTCTCCACTTCTATGTAGTTAAGGAATCCTACAAAAAATGATGGTTCTTGGCAAGTTAGATTTCTCTTAATTACCAGTGATTATCATGTCTAGGTTAGTAAAATTCATATTTTTACTTTCTGAACCATCAAAATATTTGGGATACACTAAAAGGACAGGAAGGACTGGCCCAATATGGACCACAAACCCAATGATGGCAGTCGGTGACCATTTTATCAGGTTCAGTGAAGAAAAGACCCGAGAGCAACACATAAGCACACACCCAGCAGCCACTGGGAGACACAACACCTGTGAATAGTAGGAACAAGGCACAAACAAAGAAGAAAATGTCTAACTTACCAATATGGAGACAAGAACAACCTAAACATATTCCTTTAACTTTTTGTACTGGATTCTCCCTTAGCTTATCCTCTCCTCAAATTGCCCTCAACACCCATTTTTTTTTCCCCCTTTAACAGAGACTTTTCCTTTTTCCCAGTAGTGGTCCAGTGCTGGGGGACACAGCTCAAGACTCTGCTCCACCCGCTAAACCCTAAACTGACAGCTCTTCTACAAGGCACGAGAATGAGCGTCAGGATTTGAGAGAATCCCTTGGTGTGGCGATCTGAGGATTTCCAAAACAGGCCCCCGGAGTTTCTTGGTTCACTTCTGCCTTGAAGGAAACAAGTTCAATCTGCAAAGGGACATTGTGATGTGGGCTTCATGATGTATGTCCTCGTTTCTCACACTATCATGTCTTCTGCCTACGTTTTGTCCTCCTGTGATCTAGGATGGTTCATTGGGACATGATGGGCTGGCAGCAGGAGGCAGAGGGACTGTGTGGAGCTTCATCTGGCTGTGGGATGCAGCCCACGGTCTTTCATTAGTCCCTTTTCAGCCCTCGACCCTGTGGACCCCTCTCTCTTCTCATCTGACCTCTATAACTTCCGCCTCTCTCTGACCACTCCTCGCTCTGTGGCCGCCTCCCAACCTCTGCCCCTTTGCCTGGCTAACTCCAACTCATCCTCTGGGGCTCAGCTTAAAGGCCCACTTCCTCCAGGAAGTCTGCCCCGACTCACTCTAGTCCGGGGTTTAAGCGTGCACGGTGCGGCTATCACGGCGCCTGCACATTCTCTAAACTAGCCCTTCCTGCACTTCTCGACTAAGGCTTTTTCATTTTCCTCCTGGATTATGAGCCCTGTTTAAAGGCTAAGATGGCTTCTATCTTATTTAGCGCTGTATCCACAGTGCCTGGCTGCCACATGGTGGACACGGCACACTGTACTTGCTGAATTAATGCTCCCAGGCCCCCTTCCTTCCCCATATGGCAGGCTCCCCATGACGCTAACTGCCTTGTCTCAGGTCTGGCTCCACACCAGGCGGTGACCCACGAGCCCAGCCCCCATGTGCCTTTGTTCATAGCTGTATCCCCATAAGGGCTTTACAGTGTTTCTTTTCTACGTGCTGATCTAGGGTCTGGCCCTTTCATGCGTCGCTCTTCTTGTGTACACACAGTGTCCCTCCGCCCCGACACTCATTCTGTTTTTAAACCCAGATCTGCAGTAAATGTGGGGTGGGTTCTACAAAGCTCTTCCAATGGGGACCGTGGCAGGAAGTGAGGGGGGTGGGCTCCTTGCTTTTGGACTTTATAAGAATTCAGTGACTTTCCTTTCTCACTTTTATCCTCCTATTTAGACACTTTACGAGAATTTTTTCACTGCTTCTCGGTGGCAGTCTAGAATAGAAGTGATAAGACGTATTGAAGAAGTCAACCCATTTCTATCCCAAATTGCTAAAGTTCACTTTCTGGAACCAAGTTTGTGCATTTCTATAACATCCACATCGATCACAGAAAAGGTTTTTTTCAAGGAAGGAAAACCTAGAATGTATTCAAATGATTTGTGAAAGTGTATCAATTTTAGAAGAATGGAAAAGGAAAATCAGGTAAGCGCTGAGAAAGATGAAAAAGCTATTTCTTAAAGATCTGTGCTCACCTGCCCAGGCTTGATGAGGATCAAGAAAGACACAGCAAATAGTGTCACGTATGTACATGGGGTCAGCCTACATACTGAGCGTTTCCCAATGGTGCATGCAGTCTTAGCTGTAATAGTGTAAAAAATTTTATTTTAAGCTGTTCAAGGCATCAAAGATGACTTTGGACTGCTCAGAACTATCTGGCTAGAGAAATGTTTTCACTTCTAGTGTGTCAAATCTAGGTTGAATGTGGCAGGTGAGTTATGAGAGGTAAGCCCCTATCCGCACGTCTCCAGCAGCATGGCTCGTTGCAGCTGTGAATGACGGGGTCAGGAGGACTGTGAGAAGCTCGCCTTCTTCTGACAGGCCAGCGTTGGGGTGGGGCAGGCCGTCTCACGGTATCAGCTCCTCCAGCCTGCTCTGGGGAAACCTGGTGTGGCAGATGGCAAAACAGGGCCACAGATTCCCCCCCACCCCGCAGGCAGGCTGTCCTCCCATTGAGAAATGGGGCCTCATTCTCACCTCCCTGGATGTGGGTGGGCCTCTGACTTGCTCTAACCAATAGAAAGCGGCAGAAGAGACGTCATCTGATTTTCTGAGTCAAGACCTCAGAGGTTGCACAGCAACTGCTTTTTGTGGGAACCCAGCCTCCCTGTGTGGGAGCCTGAGCTGGGGGACACTGAGGCTTCCCTTTGACAGCCCAGTCAACCCCACACATGTGGGTGCATGTGGACATCAGGACCATTCAGCCCATGGCCCACCTGCCACGTGCAGGACGCCACGAGGAACATAGACCAGCCACCAGCCGCGCCTTGAGCAAGGACCATGGGATCACAAGCAAATAAGTGCTGGTTACTTCAGGCAACCAGGTTTGGGGTGTTTGTTACACACTAATATATAATGGATCTGCTTAGGGACCTAATGTGGCCCTTCTTCACTTTTTCCTTAAGAAAGAGACTGAGAATGGAAATCCCACAGCTACCCAAGCTGGGTCCAACCTGAGTCACTAACTCTACATTCCTTGTCAGGACACGGGGCCATTTTATGACTTTTGTGGGCCCTGGTAGGGTGACCAGCGGCCCCAGAACTGACAGGATACATGACATGCAATTTTACAATCGGGACAGTCCCTGGCAAACTGGTCACCCTAACTGGATGTCCAAGAAGCAGGACCTTCAGTACTAAGAAGGGGACATCCCGGGCATACCAGGACAAGTTGGCCACCCTGGGGCCTGGGCACCTTTGCCATCATGGGCCCCTTCCTGGATAAAGGAAATATTCAAAATATTTTGTGACTGGGTTGGTATTAAAGACAGTTCTCCTGATTTTTAAAAGAAATTAAAAGATTTTCATGGACCCTGGGTGCTGGCGCTGTGCCTGATGGAGAAGTTGCCTTTGCAGTGGCTCCCCGACCCCACCCCGGAGATGGATCTCCTGGCTTAAATTTGAGGTTAGAGGGCAGGGTGAAGGGGCCACTGGTGCCCTTTCTATCTTTTCCTTTGTGTCGAAACATGCAGATGAGTAAAAATAGGCCTATTCCTCCTTTTGTGCTGAATTTGGTTGAAACGCTTCTGTGGGCTAGGAAGACTTGTCGGGCTTAGTGGCTCCAGGATCAGATGTTAAGAAAACCTAGCCTGACCCAGCAAAGAGAGATGGATGTGTGCTCCCTGTAGTCAAAGGAGACGTTGGCCCTGGGTGGGACTGAGAATCCAACGGTGAGAGACTCTGGCTCCCAGAGCAGGGTCAGGAGACGATGCCCGCCCAGAGTTGTCAGGGCTGAGAAGGCAGATGACCACACAAGAGCAAGAACAAACTGACCTGCGGACACATTGACTCCTGCCTTCCAGAAGGAAGTGGGTCCCCATCAGGGAGAGTCTGCGTTGACCAGACTCCTGGAAACCACAGGCTCACCGGGAGCAGCCACCAGAGAAAGCATTGCCAAGTGTTGAGGGTGTGGGTGGAGGTGCCCACCATGGACCCACTGAAGGACCCACCAAGCACCCATACGCTAAAGGCTCAGTTTTAAACATGTGCCAGGGCAGAAAGCACGGAGCCAGCCTCGAACAGTACCTCTTTCTAAAAAGGACTTCCTGCTCCTTCTCTTCCTTCCTCACTGTGCTCCAACCCACAGAGGGCCCCTAACACAGCTGGTGAGTGGGACAGAGGGAGTAAGAAAGAGAGGGAAAGCCAACAGCCCACGCTTCTTGACAACTCTGCCAGCTGGGAGAGTATAAGGTGGGGGTCTCCCCTCTGAAGGCTGGTTAACGGGCAGGTTAATATACTGGACTATAAGTTCTAGTTCCTAAACTGAAACTGTTTTACCAAGTTAAGTTATTGTAAGATTTTCTATTTCCCGAACAATCAAAAAAGTCATAAGCCCTTCTGGAGTCAAAGCTCATGTTTCCCAGAGAATAAATTCATAGAAGCAACAGAGAGCAAAAGCAAAGTCATGTTTTGACAACATCCCCTGACTGGTACTTGTTCAACATACTGTTTATATTATTATTGTGTCTGTCCAAAAGTTAGTCTCCCAAAATAAGGCTATCCCGGCAGATCCACAACACTGTCTTAATCTGCTCTTCCTCTTGAGTAATCCATTGGCTGGCCTGATGCCTGATCTGATGTGAGCAGTGAAATAACCGAATAATTCCCGCCCGTTGAGATAGGGACCAGGCATGCTTCCCTGAAATTAATCACTGCATTGATCCCAAGCACAAACGGACAAGCCACTCACAGCAGGCGGAAGACTCCACGTCTTTCTCCTTGCAGCAGCACTTGAAGAACTTCTTCACCACCCTGTAGAAGTAAGCGAAGACGACGAAAGGGAAGGGGATGTTGAGGCGGCTGCAGTACTCGTGGACCAGGAAGTACCTCTGGAACTTCCAGACCTGGTCGTTGTTCTCCTGAACCATGCCCACCGTGTAGCTGGAGGAGAGGAGAGAAGGTCCAGCCTTAGCTTTCCACAGGCCTCATCACTTAATTGCCAAATACGGTAATATTGCTATCAAGTGATCGCTCGGAGAACTTAAGTCCAGATGGGAGAGCAGAATCCATACTAGTGCTGGCCCGGAAGAACTCAGCACCAGGCGCTCTTCCATTCATGCTGGGCCAAGACTGTGTCTGGCTTTTGTTTTTTTTTCCCAAGCACCAAAAAAATGTCCAATGAACTTTAAAATGATTTTTGTTTCAAGATCTTCCAAGGAGTGTCTTTGTTCGTTAGTCTGTTATTGTGTTAGATGCAAAGAGGCCCGAGATGTCAACTCTCTTAGAAATCGCTTGCCTCTCAAACATCGTTTATGGGAGTTTAATTGTAGACAGTCTGGAAAAGCTATTAATATTTATCAGGAGCCTTACAAATGTTCATCCCTTTGATCCAGCGACTCTACTTCTGGAAGTTTAACCTATGACTAAGGAGATACTGAGAAAGGAAAATATATGAATGGATAGACACACACGGCTGTTTGCAAAAGCGCTGTAAGGACAGCTGTCCCCACCTTCCACCCAACAGACTGGAACAATGAAGATGTCCGATGCTGAGACAATGTATCACGTGTTACGGTGAATCAATAGGATTACACTACACAGCCATTAAGAATTATGGGGGCTGGCCCCATGGCCAAGTGGTTAAGTTCACGCGCTCCACTGCGGGCGGCCCAGTGTTTCGTTGGTTCGAACCCTGGGCTCGGACATGGCACTGCTCATCGAGCCACGCTGAGGTGGCGTCCCGCATGCCACAACTAGAAGGACCCACAATGAAGAATATACAACTACATACCGGGGGGCTTTGGGGAGAAGAAGGAAAAAAAATTTTTTAAAAATCTAAAAAAAAAGAAAATTATGTTGGTGACTAACGTCTATACTCTGGGAAAATGCTTATCATATATGTTAAGTGAAAATAACTAGGCTCACACTTGCGCTAACAACATAATCTCCGCCAAGTAAACCACAACTCACAGGGAGCAGTAGACCCCTCGTGAATGATGGTCATCTCGGGCATCACATCATGGATGCTCTTTGTTCTCTTTCTGTTTGCTTTCTGAACATGGTGCCATGAGCATGAATTACTTACAGAATTAGAAAAATGTCTATTTATTGGGAAAATTTCTGACTATACCACTGATTTCTCAGTTTCAAGGTAAACCAAGACTATAAAATAGCTAACACTTATTATATACCAGTACTTATACTGGTACTGGTATATACTGGGAAGCTCAACCATCCAAGATACTTTTATTGCTAACATCAATAGTACTGTTCTAAGTAGCCTACTTAGATTGATGACAATTAATCTAACAACCCTCTGTAGGATGTAAGTCCTATTTTCATCTATGATTACCAGATCAGGAAACTGAGGCACAGCAAGAGTAGGTACATAGTCTGAGTCACCCAACTAGGAAATGAAGAAGGAAGATTTGCACTCTGCCATCCAACCCAGCATCTATTTGCTTTGCAAAAACACCATGCCACCCCACAGAGGGGAGCATGAAATGTTTTGAGCTACGCTCTATTTCAAAAGGATTTGGTTGGACTACTTAGTAAAAGATAACAGTGAAGCATTTTACTACTTGGGAAGCTCAACCATCCAAGATACTTTTATTGCTAACATCAATAGAGAGCCACAGACGCAGCATGAACTATTTGAATTCTCCTATAAGCAAATCCTTAGGGGGAGGCATCCAGTTCTTCAAATTCTGGGTGAAAACTTCAGACCAAACCTGAACGAAGTGATAAGGCAGAGAAACCAGATACGTTTGTTGCAAGACCTCATTCTTGACCCTCAGCACATGACAATCCAAGACTAAATATCTTCAGCCACGAGAAGATCACACACACAAGGAAAACACAAACCTAATCAGATAATGGTTATGGCTTTGCTTATAAACTTGGCTCTGCTTATCTTGGAGTTTACTGATGAATTGGACACCTCCGAGGTCTACACCAGGTCCTGGGTTTGTGCAGGACAAGCTTCTGCAGCAAGTGCCTCTTCCACAGGGCGTGGTCTTTAAAGGGAAGGGAATTAATGTTTATTGAACAACAACCATATGTCAGCTCCTATGCTAAACATGTAAAATGGTTATTTGACTGATTCTCACGTCAACCCTACGTGGTAGATTTGTTAGATGAAAGACAGTGGTTGTGATGTATGAAGTGCAGCAAACCGAATCCAGCAGTTAGCCTGGCGTTCCTTCCAAATGTAGGTCAGGGTGCTTGGAGGCTAACATCATTATCCACCCTCGCTAGTCTCTGCTGGTTCTGTGTCTGCAAAGGGTATTGCAGGCTTCGGCCACTGCAGTAAGAGAGGGCGACGGACATGCCCCAATTAATGGAGTCCAGGCTAAGCACTTGCCAGAAATCAGTTTACTACTTTGTGCCAGAACAAGAATCACCATTCAAATTATTGTCCCTAGGAGCATCTTAAAATTTTCTCTATGCTGTCAAAAATGGATTTTATTGACTGCTCCTTCCATGCCTAAAACTCAACACACCAACACAAAGAAGCAACAGCATCCATTTTAATGCAGTGAATGTTGTACTCTGAGGTTTTGTCCAAAAGGAATTAATAACTCCTAGTGAAGCAAGGAATATTGATGATGCTTAGAGCAGAGGAAGGTGTTCTTTCTGGCAGGTGGACCTCCCACCCTCCCTTGGGAGCTCAAAGTGGAACTGTGGCTGAGAAGGGTCCAAGTGGAAAGAGATTTGCATCTTGGCTTAACTGGTCACTCAGAGGCAGTAAGAACATCTCATATCTTCTGGGTCATCTTGGAAAATGATGGGCAAATTGCAACCTGGGGTCCAAATCCAGCCCCCCACTTGTTTTGTAGGGCCCGTGAGCAAAGAATGGTTTTTATAAAGCAGGAAGTGGGGATGGGGGCATCTGGCCCAAGCAAAGACCCTAGCTGGCCCCTACAGAAAAAGTTGCCAATCCATGATCTACAATATATTTAGGCCAGCGCCCACAAAACCAAGCTTTGCATTTGCGTCATTCTCTATTCTGAAGAACTCTGCCTGGGATCGCTGTTTTACTTGTTCTTCAGGACAACCCGGTTGGCTGCAAGGAGCCTCCTGTTGGAATCTCTGCTTCCTCTGCACCTCAGGGCCCAGGTGGATCCAGCAAGCAGTGTTCCTTTCCTGGGCAAACAGCAAAAACCCTTATCCACATCCCAGGTGGAGTGGGTGAGATAGCCGATTACGGGGCATCAACACCCAAAAGCCATCATGCATTAATAATGCATTTCTGGGGTTGGCCATGCTGAGGTTTATTTACTGAGGTCCACTTTCCCATATGGCAGCAGCTTCCAAACTGTTCTTTTTCTCTCAACTCTGTTCCAGACTCAGACAAAGAGACACAAGCGTTTCCCAGGGAAGGCTGATAATTGAGGACTGCTTCAAACTGCTTTGCTGGAATAATTTTCATGTTCTTTAGACACTGGTTCCCATTTCTGTAGGGGAGAGGCTGCGCACTAGTGCCAACACAAGCACACCCACCCCTCAGCAAAGCCCAACGTCCAGAGCAGCCTAGAGACCGTCTCTCCCATCCAGGCTCTCATCACCCCAACTCAAATGGTTCTCAGAATCTCCCTGCCACCCACGGACCATCTAGCATCTTCCCTGAGAGGGACTCTGCTACGTTCCCTTTGACTCTACATCTCCCATGATCTCTTGTGCCCTCAGCTACCCAGGTGGCAGGAGATTTGCGATGATAATTGAGTTCCGGCTCCTAAGACCACCTAGACACCCTCAGGGGAGCAGGAGAGGAGGAGGAAGCAGGAGACGAGGAGGAAGCAGGAGAGCAGGAGGAAGCAGGACAGGAGGAAGCAGGAGACGAGGAGGAAGCAGAGGCCCCCTCAGAGACAAACTTTCAAGAATTCACTGCAATCAAAAATGTTATCAAGAGATAACAAATGTTTAGGATTCAGACAGTCTCCTACACAAATGAAATCCAGCAGGATGTTAAAAGAATAAGATGCCACGAGCAAAGAATAGAAGAATGACTAAAAATTAAGATCATTTATATAATTCATCATTTTTAGACTACATCATAGATCAAAAGAAAAAACATCATTTCAATAGTTGCTAGAAATTCTTCTGGCCACATTCAACATCCATTTCTGATTAGAAAAAAAAAAAAGACGACGAAAAAGAAAGGAGCTTAATAAATAAGAAACAGGAGGATCCTTCCAAGACATGATAAAAGAAAAACAGAAAAGAAAGACCAGAGACGGGATTTGTTCCAAAGTAAATAAGCAAGACTTTAACAACCTTCCTACATATCAAAAAGTGCTTCTTAAAAAAACATAATAGAAAAAATATCTCGCTCACAACCACAAATGGCTAGGAAAAAAGTGTAACAAAAAACCTGCCAGATTCATATGAATAAAACCATAAAACTTCACTGAGAAACTATACATATTTGAATAAATAAGGATCACACTATTTTTTCTGGATGGTAAGATACCATTTTTTAAAGATGCCAGCTTTCCCTGAATGATTCTACAAAGTTAACATCATTACAATAAAATTCACAAGGTTGCTTTTTTTTTTTTTTTGGAATGGGAAAGAAAAAAGGATTTCAGAAGATAAGGCTTGGACTCCTCTATGTGGTTAAATATACAAGAAAAGCCAGGAAAGTTTTGAATAAGGATAATGAAGGGGACTTGTACAACAGATGTTAAAATGATTTTTTAAAAGTTGGTAATTAAAGCCATTTGGTAATAAAAACCAAAATAGAAAGACTGATCCACAGAACAGAATGAAAAGTCTGCAAAAAATTCATGAAGAAAAAGAGGATGCTAAAACAATGGCAGAATTTTAGAATAAATTGAAGTACAAGAAACTTGCCAGCTAGATTTCAATCAAACACCTCCTGCAAGCTTTTCACAGATTTCCTGCACTTTCTGTTCATTATTCCATCCCCAACACACCAGCAATATCCAACCAGCGCCACCCCAGGACCCCTAGTGACCCTGACTTTTTGCACCTTGCAGTGCCCGCCGGCATGCATGCTAAAATGAGCCGCACATCCCCGTTCCCCTTTTCTTCCGCAGCATCAAGAAAGCAAGTTCAAAGCCAACAGCAGCCAACACGAGAGACAACCAGCAGTTTCACCGCACTGATCTTTGAAGTGCTAACTCAATTGAGGACTACTCAATTCAGTGGCTATCAGAATAGCACCACTAAGCCTGTGCCATGCACCTGTGTAAAGACCCGTGCCCTCTCCCTTCACCTACAGGAAAATGTCTAAATTCCCTAACATGGATAAAAGACCCTCCATAACCTGGCCTACTCTTCCACCCTTGGAGGTTGCCAATTCTCCCAGAGTCACTTCATCTCCTCTGCTTCTCCCTCCCCAGCCAGGCTCTGGGCTCCAGGCACACGGTCCTTGAGCAAATGTCACCTCTGCTAGCTGCTGCTGACCCTCGCTCCCCCCGCAACTATCTTTCACAATTCACAGGCCCCCTTTCTGTGCACCATGGTCCTTTGTAAATAGCCTTTCAGGCTGCTTACATTATATTGTATTATGTTATATTATATTATGTTAATATATTTATGTGCCCACCAACTCCCTTAACAGCAGGTTAATTTAACAGAGGTTGCTGCCTCCAACTCCTCATTTGTAAAATGATAATAAAGCCACACTTACGCCAAAATGATTAACAATTAAATGAGGTAGCACGTGGATGTGCTTAGTACTGAAAAGTATCAATAAATACTAGCTATTACTATTTGTGTGTGTGTGTGTGTGTGTGTGTGTCTGAGGAAGACTGGCCCTGAGCTAACATCTGTTGCCAACCTTCCTCTTTTTGATGTGGGATGCCACCACAGCACGGCTTGACAAGGTCTGTGCCCAGGATCCGAACCTGTGAATTCCAGGCTGCTGAAGTGGAGCACGTGAACTTAACCACTACACCACAGGGACAGCCCCAGCTATTACTATTATTACAATTACCTGCCCTCTTTTTTTCTTTTTTTCACCCATTTCAACAGCCTCCCTTTGACTGCTGAAGTATAGCACCCAAAACTTTAGTCTGTACCAGGGGATCATTTTCTTTTTTCTACTTTCCTGTGTATTCATAATGAACATGCATTATTCCTAAGATTCAAAAAATATTTTACTCTTAGGAATTAGTCTAGATTAGGGCATGTCTGACGAGTCCTTTTCGGAAGAAACACATGGGGTGG
Source organism: Equus caballus (assembly GCF_041296265.1). Taxonomy (NCBI): domain Eukaryota; kingdom Metazoa; phylum Chordata; class Mammalia; order Perissodactyla; family Equidae; genus Equus; species Equus caballus. The sequence continues at coordinate 20,782,530 of NC_091689.1, read as the reverse complement.
CTTTATCTTCAGGTCACAGTGCCTGTAAGGGCTACAGCCTGCGTTAAGACAACCCAGAGTCATCTACTGATTTTAAGTTCACTCAGGGCCTCTGATAATCAATCATATTAATATAGAATAAGCTCAGATGTTTGCACCCTTTTCCTCTCCCTGTGAATACCACAGAGAGAGCACTCCAAGATGCTTTAAAATCCCCGAGTGTGAGTTTACGTTACAGCTCATAAGGTGGCCATTGTGTATGGTTAAGCTTTCACAGGAATACTTTGATGTGGTGTCACACAGGGGTCACAGCCTGGGGCCAACGGCTCTCAGAGTAAGCCCAGAACAACCATCATAGCCATCAGAACAGCGTCTGACGATTTCGTCCAAGGATGGCAAGGGGACCGCTCTAGCTGCTCTCAAGTCCCCAGACAGGTGTTAACAAAGAAAAGGCCCTTGGTTTAACCCAGGACAAACCCAAGAGGCACCCCCCTAGAGAGGACATGTCCCCAAGTTGTCACACTTAAGCACTGTAGGGGCAACAGTGGGGTGTGGTGCGATGGCTCTGGGCTCATCGGGAGGAGATCTGCATTCCAGCCTCCAATGGACACAGCCAAGCCCCACAGTAGTGTGGCCGCTGACACTGAGCTGCCCGACTTTCATTTCCTCAAAGTGAAAATGACAGGCTGGCTCCAAATGCTGTCACTTCACGACTGTAATCCTGATAATGGATTACCAACGTGACATGTCCTCGAGAGTCTGTGAACAGCTCAGAGCACACAGACTCAGGAAAGCTCTGAGCACTGTTCTACTCTGTGCCTAGGGGAGATTGACTGAATTAGAGGAGGGCAAAGGTCACGGCAGTGGGAGCTGACGGCCCTTTGGTTTAATTTCTGTAGAAATTATATATGTGGTCGGTTTTTACAGAGACTATCCAAGGTTTGAGGTAAAGGCTTATAGGATATGTTATCCCTATAAAATAGGACCCCAAACCATCCCCTGCCCTCCTCACTCTTGCCTCAGGTTTGGGAGTTGGTCCTGCCTTCCTTGCCCTTGAGTGGACACATGGTCACCCTTTACCTGCCACCTCTCTCTGCAAGCTCAGACTTGGGGACCTCTGGCAGCATGACACTGTCTAGGTTCCTGTGAGTGACACAGGCTTCCCGATTCTGGAGTCCTTCCCTGGCCTCCAGTCGGGGGGGTGACGGGGAAGCTGCACATTCCCTCTGTAAGGCCACATGGCGCCAATGACCACGAGATCTTTGAGGCCCAGGCACCTGGCACAGAGCAGATGCTCTACATCTGTGAGATGAATCACTTGCTGGTCCGTTATTCACCATCAATGCTTCTCAGTAAATAACAGACCTGGTAGCCAAACTCCTAACTGATGACCAAATAATGAACCAAACATGGGAAAGAAGCCTGTTCTTTTCACTCATCCAACCAACCCACAAAGTGCCAGGTGCTCAGACAGGCCCCAGCTCCATCCTTCAAAGCTTACTGTCCAGCAGGAGAGAAAGTTGTCCCTGTGCAAGGGGCCCAAGGAGCCTCTATGCAAAGTGGACAGGGCATCAGGGACCACTCGGGCAAAGAGTGATGCTTGCCAACTCAAACAGCAAACAGGAATGGGGCAGGAGACGGTCGAGATGGAACAAGCCAGGAAAAGGACCAGCATGTGCAAAAGCATCAGGCGTGACAGATGGCCCTGTTTAGAGATGGACACTTGCGTGCCTGTTGGGGACAGATAGCAGGGGTGAAGCCTGATGGTATGTTCAAAGGCCAGGTCACGGACGGCCTGGGCGGAAGCGGACAGTCTGGAATTTACCCTGAAAGCTATGGGGAAATACTGAAAGTCTTCCGGAATTTTAAACAGAGCAGTGACATTTTAGAAATATCCCTGTGGCCACAGGGTAGAAACCGGACGGGAGGAGGATTTCTCTGAACACTGGAAGACCAGACGGTCCCTCACTGCTCAGCCCCTTCGATGAGTGACATCCCCAGAGGCACATGGCCCCACTCAGGCCCCACAAAGGGAGGCCACTGACCCTCATCTACAATCCTGTGTCTCTCAGAAACTCAGGGCTCTACGGGACAATTGTCCTTTTCTTATTTTCTTTTCTAAATTACAAAAGCAATATGTGATCATTGTAACGAGTGAAATATATACCAGATTTTTTTTAATTTCTTTTTTTTATTGAAAGAAAACAAGGCTATATCATAAAAATGTCTGCAATTTGCTTTTTATATTTAACAAAATATTGTCCTTCCGAGCCAATAAATATAGATCTTTTTCTTTTTGATCGCTGCCTATGATTCTGTAGTCTATAACGCGCTTTATTGGGTCATTCACTCATTGATAGGCATCAAACAGTGATCCAGTAAACATCTTTCTTTGTACCTACATCCTTAGGATAGATTCCCGTTGTGAAGGAGTTGGGTCAAGGGTTTGTGTATTTTTGCTATTACTGTTTCATCACTCTTTCTGAAGAGCTAGGGGCACTTCACACTTCCAGCAGCAAGGACCATTCCCCAGCATCATCCCCAGCAAAGGGGCTCCTTTTCATATTTGCGCATCTGATGTGTCCCGGTATCTCACTGTTGGTTTCATCTGACCTTTTCTCTCCACGAGGTTGACCAATTTTTCATACCATTATGGGCCATTTGAATTTTCCTTCTCTGAATTGCATTTCCTCTGTCAATTTTCTACTGGGCCATCTTTCTCTTATCAGTTTGCAGGAGCTCTTTCTATATTAGGAATTAAAAGCCTTTGCTCACCATAGGTCAACATCCCCCCCCAGTCTGTCGTTCACCTCGTGACTTCGTCAGAGCTGTCCTTTACCTTCAACACTTGTTTTATGAAATCAAATGTGTTTATCTTACCTTTCACAGTTACTTGGTTTCTGATTTTGACTAATGGGTTCTCTTCCACCCCAAGGTTTAACAAATAATTTTTTAATTTGTTTTTTGTTGCTAATTATTCTGTCTGCCTATCTGTGCCAGGATTCATATACTCAAAATGACCACCCACCATAAAGCAACAGCATAAAACTAAAGTACTCCCACCGAAACTATCTCGTGGGGCTCTTTGAAACCCTCCTAAGAGAGATGAAGGGGAAATGAAAACCATGATTCTCTAAAAGTATTAAAGAGAATGGCCAGAGGCAATAAAAACAGTTTAGCGTCCATATCATATTCTCCCCAACTTGATTAGACGTGAGCCCCAAAGGAGACTCAGTCTCCTGACTCTGCTCTTTCTGTTTGTAGTTAAACCGAAAACTGTGAAGGAGTAACTAACTCCAGGCTGTGTCCTTTAAGGCCTAGAACCCATACCACTGAGTCCACGGGAAATAAGAACCTTGGAGATGAGCTGAACTGCGTTGTAGTCAACGTCACGTCAACGTCATGGCGCTCCAGGGAGACTGTGAAATGGATGCTGAACATACAGAGTCTGAACGTCCTGGAGGGTGTTACACGTGCTCACCTTGGGTGTCAAATAAACTTACAGCACAGCTAATAGGGATACAATGTATTTTTAATACAGTCCCTTTAAGGCCCCACCGCATCCAGCCCACCAGTCTCCTAAAGCTCTACCGTAAGCTCCTAGAGGGTAGACCATGGCTGCTTTGCTCCCAGCCCCTCCATCCCTCCTGGTACAGCCAGACACCCAGGGAACCGACTGCACACATACCCAAACATGGCGACCAGCAGGTTGACCAGCAGGATGTTGGTGGAGAGCATGTAGATGCACACCAGCGGGATGGTGATCCACTCAGGGAACCGCGGCACGTTGTGCTCGTCCAGCTCCACACACAGCGGCTTGGACTCGTTCCCGGTGAAGGTGCAGTGGGAAAAGTCGTATGTGGTACCTGAGGATGTAGAACCAAGAGGCAAAGTGAGGATCCTCTGGAGGGGGCAGTGTTGTGGCACGTGATGATCATGGGATGTGTTGGGCACTGTTCTAAGGTGCTTTATCCAAACAACGTAGAATCACTCATTCATGCATTCAATAGGGATTTATTGAGTAGCTACTATGAGCCAAGGACTTCACCACGATCAGAGATAAAAGGAAGGGCATGATCTTTGCCCTCAGAGACCTTCCAGCCTCTTTGGGTAGGCAGATAAACAACCACGTATGTTTAAATTTTTAGCCCATGAGAAATGCTAAGAATGACATGCCCACTATGCTCTGTGGATATAAACTGAGGCAACTCATCCAGGAACAGCTTTCCTAAGAAGGAAGGGTCTCTGAATTGAGAGCAAAAGGATGATCAGGAGCCAACTACACGAAGAGGAGAGATGGGCACCCAGAGCATCCAGAGAGAGAACATCACATGCAAAGGCCCTGTGGTAGGAAGTTGGAAACTTCTGTGGCCATGAGAGAATAAGATGTGCAGCGACCAGACATGTTAATTTTTTTATCTTTATACTAAAAATAGCGGGTAGCCATTAGACTGCATTAAGCAGAGGAATGACACATCAGGTTCTCTCTATTAAAGGACCACTCTGGCCACAGCACAGATCATAACGAGCCAGAGGGCAACATGAGGAGGTTACACTAAGAGCCATGCAGGAAGGTAGTGAGGATGGCTTGTGGGGGTGGCGGTGGGGATGCTAAAATGAGGTTGAATTTCAAAGACATCTAGGAGATAAAGTCAAGTAAAAGTAGCTGATAAACTGGATATGGTGGATGAAATCACAGGAGGTGTCACGGACGTGACATCAAGGCTTCTGATTTGCACAACTGCATGAACGGTGGCAACAGACCCTAAATGGGGGGCCTCGGAGGAAGTCCGAGTCTGAAATGGAGGATGGGGAGCTTTCATTTGCATGTGCTGAGGTGCATCTGAGAAAGCTCAGAGAAGGCAATGGACATAAGCATCTGGCCCTCTGGGAGCTGCTCTGGGCTAGAGATTCTCCTCCTCCGGGTGTGGGAGTGAGGTCCTGCGGCTGGTGAGATGCCCTGCGGGGAAGATGGGGCTACGCCGGTTTGACCCATAAGAGAATGGAGAGACCGAGAGGTCGAGTCACTTCCCAGGGCACACAGCGCACTCGTGGCTGAGCAGGATTTGAACTCCGCCTGCCACCTGCTCTTTAGGTTACTGTGAGCCACCTCACGAAAGGACTGAAACCACCGACGTGCGGGGTTGTCGCGAGGATGCAATGTGCTCATCTATGAAAACGGCACGTGCGGACAAGGAATAATAATAACAAAGTGCCTTTCCACCATTGCGTGGAAAAAGAGCTGTCTCTAAGATCTTGGAAGAGGCTGCAGCGGAGGAGGCCAGAGAGACGGCAGGAGGCCCCGAGGAAAATCGAGAAAACACCAGGGAGCTGAGAAATACGACCAAGAGGGCAGGGAAGACATCAGGATCCTTTTCGGGTGGCAGGACAGAACATGACAAGCCCAGACCATTGTCAGCATCGTAAAGATGCTTTCAACAGCTCATTCAAAACACACACCAGTTTGCACAGGCCCCACGCTTTCCTCATGTAAAATACGTGCGGGCAAATTAATGCCATCTCTGCCACCATTAGCCTTAACGCCATCTTCATCACCACCAGCCTGCCTCCCCAGCATAGCTGGCAGTGGGCTAACTCTGGAAGTTAAAATTCCCAGGTTCCAATGGAAAATCTTTAATATTGCTTTTTTTTGGAATAACTGGGTGCCCGGTTATATAGGAGAGCATGACTCACAACACTCATTTCTAAACTCGTGGGGCTTGTTGCTGTCAATTGCTATGTTGCTGCTGAAAATATGAGAAATGTGATTTTTAAAGAGTTTGAAACTGGCAGGCTGAATTTGGGGCACCATCTGCAAGGCAGACGTAAAATCCCGCTCAGGCACAAAGGAAAGGTTTTCAGGGTTAGGGCTCGCCGTGTGCTTCTGTGACATCCCCAAGGGTCAGCGTGGGGAGCCCCAGAGGCTGGCTCTGGAAGCGACTGCCTCCTGTCCACTGTCCCCGCCCCCCCGGGCCAAGTCAGGCTCACCATCCACGTCACTGGGCACTTGGCCAAACATGGCCAGGTAGGGCTCATAGATGACCGAGCGGAATATCCACCTCCAGCGATACTCATTCTGCCTGAGGATCCCTTGCCTGGCCACCCCGAAGGCCACCATCCACACAGCGAAGAGGAACAGGAAGAAGAACACGTCTACCAGCTGTCAAGGGAGGACAGGGGAACGGAGTCAGGACTGCGCCAAAGGCGCCTCGTCCCCTCAGTTGACCACAGAGAAGGGCAGAGGTTCCAAGGTCTGGGGAACCCAACTCACCCAGCGTTCCCTCACTAATTTTTAAAAAAAAGGCCATCGTCACCTTTGGGTCTTGGAACATCTCTATTCCAGAGTCGAAACGAACTGATGCATTTTTGCTGCCTCCAAGCCAGCTCAGCAATAGAAGCTTTCTGAATGAGAGACCAGCTTGAGAGCAAAAGAGGGCCCTAACTTTGGAGAACTCCGCCTTCTCTACATCTCACGGTGCTCACCTTCTTTAAATCCCTAAATAATGTCCTTCATTTTTTTTAACAATATAAAAGCTACCCTTATTAGACAAGAATGCACAGTTTAATTCGTTTTAATTTTTTGCACACACAGCACGACTTCATGGTGACGGGATGCCTCAGATATGCTTTGAATTAAAACCACAAACTCAACAATCCTCGGTGTTGGAAGAAATCTCCAGATGAGCTAATCTGACTCCCATCTGATTTAAAGACAGAAGCACGGGAAGCTGGGGCATCTGGAAAAAAGCTCAGCAAAGCATCCTTGTCAGTGTGTAATTATCTTTCTGGTCCTGGTTGTTAGTGCCGTTGAGTGGATTCCAACTCCTGGTGACCCCGTGGACAGCAGAGCAGAGCCCCGTCCAGTCTTTTTGTGCCATCCTCGCCCCTTCCAGCGCCCTACCAGACGACACTCTGCTGCCATTCCTAGAATTTTCAGGGCCAGTGTTTTTGGAAGTGGGTGGCCAGGTCCTTCTTCCTAGTCTGTCTTAGTCTGGAAGCTCCACTGAAACCTGTCCACCATGGGTGACCCTGCTGGTATTTGAAATCTTGGTGGCAGAGCTTTCAGCATCACAGCAACACACAGCCACCACCGTGTGACAACTGACAGCCGGATGGTATGGTTCCCTGACTGGAACAGGAACTCGGGCCACAGCAGTGAGAGCACCTGACCCCAACCACTAGGCCACCATCTTTCTGTTATAGGTCCCTATAAAAAGGGTCTAGTGGTGCTGTGCCTGCATCTATATTACATGGTTGGAAGACTGACGTCCCAGCCTCACTGTGCTTCCAGCTCACCGCACGTCTCTAGACAAACCTACTCGTCTCCTTGGACCCGATTACCCACATCTATAAAATGGGTATAAAATCTCTATCTTGCCTATGCTCTTAGTGAATTATTAAGACTCAAATGAAAGCTCTTGGTAAAGTGTAAAATCCAAATAAATACAACGGATTGAGTTTCTTTATTCACAATGCACTGAATTACACTGTCTGCTTCTCACAGTTACTTTTTGTTAAATTTTAACCTGGGAGAGGCCCCTGATGAAAACACATCAAAGAAAGCAAACCTTACTGATTGCGAAATGCAAGAGTCACTCTATGGCCAACCCCCCCATCAACAATTAAAGGAACTCAGCATAGCAAGAAGAATGACGACTACCAATGTTCTTTGTACTTACCATCTTCTGCAACATTATAATCTTGGGTCCCAAGTTTCTGCTTACAGTGAAAATGTGGATCAACCTTAGAGTGAATATGATGTAATCCAGGCAAAAAATGACTCGTCCGGAATACAAAGAGGTTTTATTAGAAGGGTGGAGCCTAGGGAAAGAAAGGGAATGGAATCTGTGAGATACTGAAAAAACATTTCAAAGTTTTACTTTGAAAAATGACCAACGTGAAGCACCAGCCGAGAGCCTGGGGACTGACACTGGAAACAGGCCAGGGATATCACCCACCTGTCAGTCACTGAAAACCAAAGGCCATGACCTTCTGCCCTGGTGGACTCCAGTAGAGGCAAGGACATCACATACAACAAAGCTTTCAGAGATTCCTGCCACTTTAGTCCTTCATCCTCAAATACTGCTGCAGGAACCCAATCTCCGTATCGCTAACTTCCTGGCTCACAGGCTTCTAGAGCGACCCCAGCGCCCACCCCACCCCAACCACCAGAGACTTGACCCTGCCAGCTTCCCCCTAATGAAACTTACCTCGTTTGCACCAGATCATTTGATTAGCTGACCACCCGCTAATGTGTTAATTGAAAGCCATATGTGCTTGCTAAATGGAATGCTCTAGAAATCATGTCCAACCAACGGTGATTCAAATGCTGGGCCTTTAACCCAAGTCGAAAGGGAAGCTATTGGAGGAGGAAATTGAGTTCTTCCTCCCTTCAAATCGTAGAGTGAGCGCTCATTGTAAACCGTCTCATTCTGGGTAGGTGTAAATATGAATTGTCAGGCTTCTCTACAAAGGGACACCACTCGATCGGCTCAGCTGGAACCACAAGCTCTGCCTTGAAGCTATCGGGGGAAGGCAGGCCTACAGGGACGCAGCAAAGGCAGTGGGGGCCATGGTTGGGGCGTACCCCAATTTCTCTACCACGTGGAGTGCACACTGCTTTTTGCCTTCAACCATAATTTTAGGTTGGTTTTTATAATGACAGGCTCTGGCTCTGGGACTGAAATATGCTTGTAGCTGGGAGCGCAAGGCCCATAGCCAGCACTCGCGTCAAAGTGAAGCGCATTTTAGAAGATTATATGGCCCCAAATGAAAATGCTGAGCAATATTTAGCATTCTCGTTATTCTCTGCTCTCCTCAATTTCTAATTATCTCTCCCCAAATTCTATATGCATGAAGAGAAAAATGATGAAGAACCCCTTTTCAATTACAGATCACCAGGAGAGGGGAGGAGATGAGACAGGACGTTATGCCAAACAAGCTGTGTCTCGAAGGGGCAGAGATGATGGTCTTTTGTAATGATCTGTAACGGCGGGGGATGGCGGGGGGGGCGGGCTTATCGTGGGCTCAAAACGTCAAAGATCTTTCCTTCACCTTTTCTCCCAAAAGCATCAGAAACACCTATAAGTGGGAGAAGTCTTGTGGGCTACTCACCGGAATGCAATTCCTGCTATGAAGTAAAAAAGACCAAGTGTGTCCATAACGTTCCACAAGTCGGTAAAATAATTCACCCCATTAACGTACCACTGCACACAGAAAGGGACAGAGAGAGGACATGAGCATCTTGGAAACATCAACCACTGCCAGATTTGTTAATGTTCACACAGTTTTTTCCAGATCCTTTTTGAGCCAATGACGGCTGAAGTGAAGCCTGCCACAGGCCCCATGCTATTCCAGGGGCACTGGAAAGTGGTCCAAGGGCAGACGGCCAGCAAGTGGCGGGTCTCAGGGTTCTGAATCTTAGCTGCCTCTCCCCAGCATCACCCTTCTTCTTTAGGGCCCACAGAGATCCTACAACTTGAGACTTGGAAGGGATGCAAGAAACATCATGGGTTTCTCAAGAAGTACCTCCTTTCATTCACTTAAAAATGCAACTAGCGACTTCAGTGGGCCAAGGAAGTGAGGATGTTATGAAATCAAGCACCAAAGAAATACTAAAATCGCCCGGATTTCAGCAGCCCCAGTTCGACCACATTCCACTGTGGGATGGCTGAACTCGTGGGCTCAGAAATGGAGTCCATTTGAGTGGGCCCAGAGACACTGATTGCCACCCACCAAGGATCATTTGCAAGACAGGGTGGTTGGCACGAGCCCTACCTGCCACCTGCTACCCCTCTGAACCTCTGGTCTGGGAGGCAGGGAAGCACAGGTCAACCCGCCCACCCCAGCCTGACTCAGCTCCGCCCACAGGACTTTCAGAATCCTGGCCTGAGTGATGGGAGAAACTCTAAGGAGCTCAATTCTGGGGCTCAGAGGCACCACTGCAATGAGAAAACATTCTTTTTTTTTAATGAATAGAGGCCTTTTATCTGAATGGAATGCCAGAGATGGGCTATATTTATAAAACACCAGGACCATATTTCATCTTATCTTTTAGGATTTGGGGATTCAATGGGCCTCAAGATTGAGCAGTGTTTTCCATGAAGAGATGATGGGACTTATCCCATTGTACATAAACATCCACAATCTGTTTAATGGACATTGGCACTTATTGACTGCCTTGGTTAAAAATTCCAATTTAGCAAATCGACATCCTCCGCTGGGGAAGGAGACAGGAAATACTGAAAGGTACACTTTTGACATTCAGACACAATCTAAAACAGCTAACATCCTGTTTGGTTTGGTTTTTCTCTAACAAGTGTGAATTAGGTTAATTAAGACAGCACCAGGCCAGCGGAACTGTGAGTTAGGAGGAAACCAATCAAATGGAGGATTCCAAACGCAGGAGGCCACAGACAAGAAGAGAAACAGCGACCCCGAGTGTCGGATTCCTTTAATGACAAGGATCATCAAGACCGTGTTCTGCAGACTCGCTCAGGGAACACAGAATCAGAGCTGTCCAGCTGGCAAAGATCTCAAATGGCAGAGCTGGACTTGAACCCACACTCCTAACCCCAAGCAAGCACAGGGTGCTTCCCAAACCATCACCTTAACACACTGTCAGGCTGAGCTAAAACTGGCCCATTCAAAAGCAACGTTGAAAAAAGAGAAGAAACACTTAGACCAAGCGCTATGTGCTCATTGTCACCCTCCGTATCAAACGCCACCCACTATGAAGGTTGACAGACAGCTGGGACGCTGTGGGCACGACTTCCTCTAGGCAGACCCCAGGAATGACTAGCACCTCCACAGCCCTCTTCCCTCCCCCGAGGTCCCTGCCCACCGTCCGCTCCAACTCGGCGTCCTGCTCAGTGTCCCTCCCAGGCAACCCCTCATGCAACACCTGCCCAGGGCCCACCCTTCTCCAAGCACAATGCAGCTGCCCTGTCTCCTTCCTGCACGACCCGAATAAATGACTTAGTAGTTAAATGGACATCTGAACTTGTACCGAGATGTCTGTGACTTCAGGACCTCAACTCCTCTAGCCACCCTCCCTGTAAACGTGAGGCTCACGCACCCAGTGCTGTGCTCCTCTCCTTGAAAGCTCCCAGGAATGACCCTACTCGTCATCTTGAACTAGTAGGAAGCGTCATCAGGACAGAGATATTTGCCCATTTGGCTCATTGCTGTATCCCCAGTGGCTAGAACAGTGCCTGGCACATAGTAGGTACTTAATAAATATTTATTGAAAGAAAGAATACATGAATGAAGTATTTGGCTTAAGCCAAGATGTGTCTCCTTGCACCTTTCATCCAGGCCAGGCTCTGCCTTCTAAAGCAACCCAGAGGAAGTCTTCTTTCTAGGCCTCATGGCTTCCTTAGGCGCCTGGAGGAACCAAATAATGCTTGGCCTGGAACGGCAGCTTCTGTGTCTGAATGCAAGGCATTAAGGCCTAGGCAGGGTCAGGAACGACACTGACAGAGAAATGGTTTGGAGCATGAGTGAAGGGTGGAAGGAAGCAGAGAAAGGATGTTTTACTTTCTACCAACCATTCCAAGAAGGAGCCACCAAAGCAGCCTCTGCTCAGAAGGCTATCCCTGGGCCCCTTCGTGCCACGTACTCCTCATCTGCCCAGCTCTGGCCTCATGAGCCACTATCTTGACCCCCCACTCACTGTCAGTCATAGCCCAGCTCTGGGGTGAATCACGAAGACCCCCCTTGTCAATTCATTTGTTAAAAAACATGCACACACTTCCAAGAAACACATAGACACCAGCTCCTGAGCTTGCCCCCAGGGACCAAAGATGGATAAGAAACAAACATGTGGATCAGGTTATTTCCGTGCCGCCCAATTCTGGGCAACAACAGAGAAGTGTCAGGAGCTGGAGAAGCAGAAGGAATTCCCTGGGGAGGTGATGCTGGATGAGCTGTACGAGGCCCACGTGTCAGGCATCCCAGCCTCTCGCTCCTCTTAATAACCTCTTACAGTAGAAAAACTGCCCATTTAAGGGCAAGGAACCAGAAGATTAGAGAAGTTAAGTAAATTACCACCGTTTACTTGCAATTCCTGCTGTTTTCCCTCCTCCCTCCTTTTCTCTGTCTCTCTGCTTAGTTATGCTAATGACTTATTTCCCCACTGGGCTGTGAACTCACTGCTACTTGATTCTATTCAGTGACTTCATTTAAGATGTCAGGCTGGTCAACTGAGGTGAAGAAACCAGAGCCAGGACGCGTGTTGTCAAGTTCACACAACCCGCACACTTTTTCTGACCCCTACACCGCTCCCCCGTCATACCCACTAAAGCCCACAGACTTCGGGTTCATGTGTGTGACTCAAACCACCAGGGGCCGCTCAGAGTCCTCTGTGACCTTCCAGTGGCCCCGCTGCCTCTGCCAGGAGTGGGAGGGCTGCCCTCAACGTCCACCGACTCCCATAGACCGGTCAAGATCCTTGGGCACAAAGCCCACTATCAGGAGGACACTGGTGGCCGAAAGGGACTTCCCTGACCACAGACGACGAGAGGGCTGCCGGCCTCTCAGACGGCGTGAGATTCAGGCCTTCCTCTTCCGGTGCCACAAAGCCCTCCAACCTGGCCCTTTTAGACCCTTCCTCTGCCAAAGCTAAACTGGGAACGCTGTCTCTTCCTCTTTGATGTGGCTTGGAGAAGTGGTCAACCATGCCCAGGAGTGAAGGAAAGCGAAGAGGCCAGGGTCCCAGAACCGACCACACCATTTGCAGAGAAGGGAACATGCGTGACCCCGTGCAGAGCCAGCTCCTAGGAAGACGGAACTCAGGAGGTCCTTGGTTAACTCTCTCACATTGGCCTGGGCCCACTCCTGTTTTAAGTGCTGGCTCTCTGTCCATCTTTCTCTACTCCCCTCAAACAGGATACTATCACCCTTTGCTGCTGACTCACAGTGAGTCAAAAAGATAATTAGCAAGTGAAAGATGACAACCAAGAGAAAGACTATATGGAAGCCACTGTGGGCTGAATTATGGTCCCTCCACAATTTCATCCACTGAAGTCTTAGCCCCCAGGACCTCAGAATGTGACCTTGTTTGGAAATAGGGTCCTTGCAGATGTAATTAGTTAAAATGAGGTCACACTGGAGTAGAGTGAGCCCCTGACTCGATATGACTGGTGTCCTTAAGGCACTGGAAAATTTGGACACAGACATGCACACAAGAATAAAGCCACGTGGGAATGAGGACAGGGATCAAGTGATGCACCTACAAACCAAGGAACGGCAAAGATGGCCAGCAAATCTCCAGATACCAGGAGAGAAGCCTGGAAGAGATTCCCCTCATGGCTCTCAGAAGGAACCAACCCTGCCGACAACTTGATCTTGGACTTCAGGCCTCCAGAACGATGAGACAATGAACTTCTGTTCTTTAAGCCCCGCTACCGGTGGTCCTTTGTCACAGAGGCCCTAGCAGACTAATACAGAAGGCATGGCCTGGACTGAGCTGTGACAGCATGAGCTAGTGCATGGGGCTCCCAGGGGCTGATCTGAAGTCGTTGACATCCTCTGCACACCAGCACAACTCTGTCTTTGGGAGAGCTATTGGGAGACAAAGCCCACGACCTTGCCGTGCTCAACACTGACTTGTGTCATATATGTTACTCTTCCTCCATCTCCACCCCCTCTCCACCCACATCTGTACCTCCCACCTATGAGGCAGACCCAGGGCCCTCCCACCTCTGGTGCCCATGGCAGACATCACTAATTGATTACGACACCCTCCTGCTGAGAACAAACAGAGCCTCAGAATCTTTCTCAACTCAGGACTCCTGGAAGCCACAAAAAAATTCTATCAGAGTTGGCATGATGGTTGAAACCAATTTAGGATTCCCATCCTAGGCAGCCACTGTGTGGGGTCAAGAACAGCATTCTTTGCCCCTCCAAATCTCTTGCTGTGCTTGTCATAGTATCTCATACACTGTGAGCACTTAGGCCGTCCTTGTTGAATGGATATGGTGTTGGGTTTGGGCTCAGAAGGGGCAACAGAAGTGACAGCAACAGCAGTTCTCAAAAAATTTGTAAACTATGAAGTCTAAAAGGATTTTCTCGTGTGACCTTTCCTAATGGTTTAAGGACAGCACCATCCGTATTTATTTATTCAATCATCACTAACTGAGCACCAGCTATGTGCCAGGGTGGGCTAAAGTTTTGGATTCAATGGTAGAGAGTGGATGCCAAAACACGTGGATCCCAAGAAACTACTGAAAAGCAGCATGAATAATTCACACAAACTCCCTGAAATGCACAGGGACTTCAATGACTTTCAAACACCATCACTCTGATACACTGGGTATTAAGATGCTCTTAGCTCGAAAGTCTTCCCAAGTCCCCTGTCACTCTCATGCTGCCTCCCCCAGTGACGGTAGTGGCAGGAACACAAATGGCTCCTGACGATGGGAGTGGGTTTACAGTCCAACGTCAATCTGCTTTTTGAACACATTCCCGGTCATGAGTAATTCATCTCCATCAATTAACGTTAATTAGAGAACAAAGAGTGTGCCTGGTGCTAAGAGAGCTCACTGGAGTGCTGAGATGCTGCAAATGCATCTGCATGGGCGACCACCTAACAAGAACGTTGATTTTGAGAAAAGAATGACTTTGGGACTTCAGAAGCAACTTCTGCTCCTCCTTGGCATTAGGAAGACGCTGCCCACTGAGGAAAGGAGGAGGGGCCCTACGTGGGAGCTGTCCTACCTGTCTCACTTCATCACAGAACAGGACGAAGACCAGAGCGTAGAGGACCAGCTCGGGGGGGTGGGGCACGGAGTGAAAATCCATGAGCAGCACGTAGGCAAAGAGCAGAAGGAAGGCGATATAGAAGACCACGTTCCACGAGAAGACCACAAAAGGGGAGGTGAAGAACGCCACGAAGTACCACAGAAGCTTCTTATGCTTGTCAATGGGCTTCTTCCTGGACCTAGAGGTGAGAGCATCGTCACCATCCTTGGAAACATCACTAGGTAGACTATAATTCTCCTTCTGAACATGGATGAGTATAGACCACAACTGCCGTGGGGGAGGAGGGTCGCGTCAAAATTTTGTTCTAAGGTTGGCCCGGCCCAAATTCAGCCCTTGGCATTTCATGATGAACAAATTCAAATTCTGCCTTGGAGATTGAAGACATGGCCCTCCCTCTACTTGTTTGAAATCAAACCAGGGGAAAGTCAGGGGAGATGCCAGACCTAATTTGTAGGCACTAGAGCAAATACCTCACAATGCTGGACACAAGGGCACACACACACACACACACACACGTGGATGCATGTACACACACGCACACTCACACACACGATTATGTGCCTCCGTTTCATACCTAAATGAGATAAAGCCACAGGCGACCAAGGGAATAATAAACAGACACAGGATAATCTTCCAGTTCTTGGTGTCTCGGGAAATCTCTCCATACCATTGCTTGGAAAGAAAATTCTACAGCAAAAACAAAGACAAAGCACACGGGTCCTTATTAATGCCATGAAATGTGGGATGGTCTGCACCCTTTCTTCCCAGCCCTTGAACTTCCCCTGAATGAACCCCTCCCTGCATTAAAGTCCTTATTCTTTTCTGTTAGATGCCTGGATTCTAAGGGCTCTGGTAAAACAATTTAAAATTCTGCTGGATTTGCAGTCCTTCCTAAGCTGGCTTCTGGGAACTTTACAACAGCTGATGTGAGTCCAAATTCACTAAACCTATAAATTTTAACCAACTCTAATTCTTACTATGTAAATTTAAACAAGTGTCTTCCTAGCTCCTTTCTCCTTAACGATCGCGAATTCACACACACGTCCAGTGCTACCTGCAGTCCCCAAGGACTCATTTCTGGAGGCAGACAGGTGGGAAGGGAGAGACCACTGGTGTCTCAACATCGATTTGAGCTGAAATGCATGAAAAAGCTTTGCCCCAGGCGATACCGACCCCTGACAGGTGGGGCGAGGGCCTCCCACGAAGGTGGGAGTTAGACAGCTGAGGTTGTATTTTCAGTCAACAAAAAAGGGTGAGCATAGACTAGACCACATCAAAGAAACACACAGCTCTCAAAAAAGAACATGTCGGAAGGAGGCTGGTGTGTCTCATGGCAGAGCAAGGGGAAGCCTGGGCCCTTCGAGCGCTGGCCCATGGGGCTAGCACCAGCACGGGCCACCCACATCTGGGCACTTCTTTCTAAGAGAAGACAGCTTCTCCTTCAAGCCCTGCCACACTCTGCCTGAGCTGTGGCAGCTGGGAACGTGCTTGGCCCATGAGGGACAACCCCCAACAAATGGCAGACTGTAGTTGGTGGGTAAATGCCAGCTTCTTTGTGTTTGGATGGGCAACCCTGGGGCAGGTCCCATGCAGTCCTCCGAAGTCCCTAGCAGTGTTGAGTCATAGTTGTGCACAGTGACAACTGCTCCTTAGCACGCCTGCATCTGCTTCCTTCCCTTCCCGGTCTCCCTGCCCCCTCTCCCCTCCTGTGCTTCCTGGGCTCGCCTCCAGAGCAAACTACTTGCATTCAAATCCTTGCTCTGGAGTCTGCTCTGGGGGGCGCCAATCAAAGACAGGTAATGTCCAGTGTTCCTCACTGTCACATTCCTGCCGGGGTGAGGAGCACAGTAGGCCCTCCCCCATAGGCCCCTCTGTCCAAGAAAGCTCTTCCCTAGCTTGGGTTCCACAGCCACCAGCAACATCTGACCCCACATGGCAGTCTGCCTACAGGAAGCAAACTCGCTGGTCCCGTGAGCCTGGCAGGGAGATTGTCCGTGAACATCAATGAACTGGCACTTGGTTGAAACTCTTGGGACTGGTGAACTTGGAGGGGAGCAATGAGTCAGTCTTTCCAGGGCCCAAAGCTCTGGGACACCAATAAGATGGGGTTTGGGGTCTAAGAAGCTGTGAGCAGAAAGTGGCTGCCCGGACACCCCACCCCGTCTCCCAGGAAACCCCAAAGACGAGGCTGGCCTCGCTCTAGCCCACAGTGGTGCAGGGGCTAAAATGGAGCAATAACAAGACTCCTTCACTGCGTGTTCCTCATCATAGATGACCACACTCATTTAACCCATCGTAGCTGCAGTAGCAAACAGATTTTTTCATAAACACTGAGCTAATGATTAGCTGCCTTGTATAATGGAAAGTCCATGAGATGGACAATCACCATGGGATCAAATCCCAGCACTGCTACTTCTTAGTAGCAACTTGGGGAAGGTTCCAGAACCTCTCTGAGCTCCTGAGTCCTCATCAGTAAAATGGGATGACATCCACCTCCGCCCGTGTTGTGACGATGAAACGTGATAAAATGTGCAATGGGTGTGGCAGACAAGTTTGAGTCCGTCCATCTTTTCCCTACCTACCTCCTCCTACCCAGACCCCTCCCACTGGGATTCTGGGTGGAAAATCTCCCCTCCAAAACCTGAGGCACCAGGTGCAAATCACTATTAATTTGATTCCATGCAGGAAACCTCTACACTGGCTTTACCCACTTCATACTAGTTTCTCTACCGCCATTTCCACTAAAAATAGCTGTAAAAGTCACAGCTAACAACAAGGGCTGGCACCTTCGATGCAGTATCTCATTGAATCCCCACAGCAACCCCTCCTTCAACTCCTAGTATGCCCATTTTACAGATGAGAAAATTAAGGCTCAGAGTGCTTGTGAAACCAGCCCATCAGCACACACCTAGTCAGAGATACAGTGGATGGAGACCCAGAGACCGAGCGGTGGGATCCAGACACCGAGCTCATAATTATGGTACCATACTGTTCACTTTGTGGAAACTCAAAGAATATTCTCTCTCGTGCACCATCTCCTGAGGCAAGGATCTCTACAGATGTCTAGATGCTGCCATCTCCCGTAACATCGCCCAACTTCTCCTGCTACGGCTTTTATGTTGGAGGAGAAGGTTGGTTTGTTTTTTTGAAGGTCTGTTTTTAATATCGTATTTTTTTAATGCTGCTAATGGCATCTGATGTCAAAGGCCCATTTCTGGACGTGAGGTTGGGTGCCTGTACGTTGCTTACCTGGACCCCGGGCTGAGCAATGAAATGCTGGTCTGTTGCCTCCACCGCCAGCTCCAGACAGTTGCTTCCACCCCATGCTTCACAGGAGTAGACCAGCAGCTGTTCGGCCAGGTCCTCGTCGTTGCTGTAACACTCCGTGAACAGCTCTACAGTGTCACGATCACCAGAGAGAGGGAAGCTGGAGGCAGGGCTGGCAGACACACGAACTGTCTTGCCCCCACCCCTCCCAACCAAGCCCTGACTTCAGGAAAAGCCTGGGTGTGAGCATCCTGGTTTATAAGAGGCATAGAGGATGCCAGCACAAGGTACTTCTTCCCTGAACAAGGCCTTTTCTTTAGGCACACCATACCCTTCACAGCTCCTCATGGCAGCAGACGTCAATAAAAACTCATCAGTAATAAACCATCTGCGTGCCTGACCCAGGGGTCTGGGGTCTTCTGTCAGTAGATGCACGTGAAACTGGCAGGCTAACTCATTAGCTTGCAAGTCAAGTAAAACCTCAGATGTGTCACAATTTCTTAACAGCATCCCCAAAACAAAACACCCGAAAGCTCCCTGTGGCATCAAGTTACTTAGACCTGGCCTGGGTTGGCCCTGGGCGGTTGTGGGATGACAGCCCACATTTTCCCACTTTCTTGGAAAAGTCAGTAAGTGCCAGGAGCAAGGGGCATCTGGCTTTTGCCACAATGTGTGCACTCACGACCATGTGATCTGCAGGTGGGAGCTTGGCCATGCCACTGACCACCATCAGGCCTGTGAGTGCCATGGGCACATGCGTGTGGCATCCTTCTCCTGGAGGCTTACCCACTGCGCGGGTCTCGTACTCATTTGCCAGCTCCTCAGACTCCCCAGCAGCATTGATGTCATTCTTCACCTTGGCCAGAGTCTTCAGAAGCTTGCTGGCTCCCAGGGCCGCCAGAGTACAGCCTCTGGTCTTTTGGAGGAGTGGAGAACGTTCAGGTTAATTCATGATCTTTTGAAGTGATCGAGTCAACATTAATGTCAGGTGAGGGTGAACTCACGGCAAAAGCAGGAAATGGTAAAATCTGAACTGTTCATAACAATTCAAAGTAAAATTCGTGATGTGCCCAAGATACACCTGAACCTGAATATACTCACAGTCTTGAACATGAAATTAGCATATAAAAAGAAAACATCCAGATAAATGCAGGAGGAAACTGGTAGGAGGAGTATGACTGTGGGAGGCCCAACTACCCACTGTGGTACTGTAATAATAGTTCAAAGAAGGAAAAAGTGGTAAGGATGTGGAAGACCTACAATGGTAGGTAGTGAGACTGTGTGTATGAACTCAATATTCAATACCCAATTTTATGCTCTAAAAATGGAGAATGTACCTTCTTCACAACTGTCCATAAATCATTTACAAAGACCATTCTGTGCTAAACCACAAAGAAAAGTCTCAGGGAGCTTCCCAAAGAAGAGTCTGTACAGGCCCTACTTCCTGTCCATAATGTAATAAAGCTACAACTTAATTTTTTAAATTAAACTTAAAAATCTCTTGGAAAACTATCACACAGGTGCACACAGCTGAGAAGCAGGTGTCTACTGGATTGCCCACCCAGCAAAGCTGCCTTCCAGGGACCTCCCCTTCCACACACACCTCCATTGCCATGGAAACACACACAACCATATTCACCTGACATTAGACATCCCATTTTATCAGTGATATTTTCAATTAGGCATGTGAGTTTTGGGAAGGTCAGAACAACCACAACAAAGTATGCATTTGGCGTGGGTTGGACCTTTACCTGTTCCCAAATGACTTTGGAGAGTTCCTTCTTGTTCTGAAGAATGGCCCAGATGAAGAGCGCTTGCAGGGGGTGCCGAGTAATAGGAGACACGTCCTGGGAGGGGTTAAAGCATGAGGTCAGCATGTGCAAATGGAACATCACAGTAGTAGATGCACCGCTCTGAGGCTGGAGATGGGGGTCAGGATGCCCCAGGAGAACACCCCACACTCGGAGGGCTCTGTAACTCGGTGTATGAATCCATTTTAACAGCACAGTGATGTGATTTTCATCTCTGCAACTCACCAGGTGGTATAATTTGACACAAAACCTTTTTTCTATCATAAAAGACAATGCACAACTAGATGGAAGGTATAAAGGGCGAAAAAGTGTGCTGACAGCTATTTAAAAACTGAATGACATCTGGCAGGCCGAAGAGAAAGCAATTCCTTCTCATCACATGAATCTTTTTCTCACCTATAAAAATCATTCAGACTGAATTCTAACTTTCCTATGGTTTAAGTTCAGTTATCACAACGTAAAACTATGCTTATTTCTTTGCAGCATTATTCAAAGTTTTGATTCCTAATATATCAATTGGGGTCCCAGCTCCTATTCAACATTCCAGATATTCCAATGAAACCTTTTCAGATAGAAAACAACTAAATGTATATATTCTTTTTAAACTTCCTTAGAGGTTTTATCCAAATCCAAACTGCTTCAGGCACAGATATGGATACTGTGGAGGGTCTTAACATGAATAATGTCAAACAGAAGCTTTCTAAACACTTCCAATTACTTCAAATATCTAAAAAATCATTTAGATGTTTGCAACGCACACATGCACACATTAAAATCCTAGAACTATAAAAGATAATGACCTAGTTTGAGTTTCCCCAGAAGCAATCAAGCATTGAGACAAGTAGTTTATTTGAAGGGTGATCTCAGGAAAACCAATAAAAGAGTTAGGAAACAAGATCAGAAAAGTAAGAACCCATAAAGGGTGCATTACCAGCAAGTCGTCTTGGTAGGTAACTAGAGATTAATCCCTTAGGCAATCCTAGGAGCCAGTGGAGAACACAAGCTCAGGATTATCTCCTCCAAGCAGGGAGGGAGCTGGGGTATTTATACACCAACATCTGGCAGAAATTGGTCTCAGACCAGAGCAACCCTTCAGCAAAGAGTCGCAGGTGCTGGCAGTTGGAAACTGAGCCTGCCTGTACTTAGAAGAGGAAAGTTTGAGAGAGTAGAGGTGGTGCCTCCACAACATCTTCTCAGAGGGAAATCTGGATTATTCCACTGGAAATATTCTCCGCCCTTTAATTCACAAAAGAACACTTGGCAGTTCTTCAGTCCTCTACACGGGCAGCAGAGGACTATTTTAAGCAGATCATGTCCATAAGGCTAAGACAAGAGCATGCAGCCATTCCATTGTCCCTGTTCCCTGTCAGATGCCTTCAGAAAGTGTGTGCACCACACTGAGCTTCATAATTAGAAAAACTGCAACAACTAGTTTGAAATATAGCACAAAGCTGAAAGCAAGACATCAGAGAACTCACCAGGTAGACTCATTATCTTAAGCAAAGGCAGTAGAAAAAATTAACAATGCCAACACATTACTACTTTATGGCAATGAGGTAGGGAGTGGGAAAGATGGAGGTAAAGAAATTTTTTAAAGGAAGACTCAAAAAAACAGAGAATTTAAGAAGACAACTGCCCCAGTACATACGTGAAGTTCTATGTCTATCTCGTCCCTGCTATTTCTGTCTTCCTTCCGGAAGCCTCTTCGGAAGTTAGCCACCAGTTTCCAGACGAATGTGAGGAGGGCGTCGTTATAGGAATTCTTGGCAATCTGCAGGTTCCGATACACAAGGGTGCTGAAGTGATTGGAGAAGAGCTCGGTGAGGACGTCGTTGGTGAGAAACGTCCGTAGGTTCAAGCCATTCTCCAGAAAGAGGCGGACGAACTTGGGTCTGTCCTTTATGAGAGCCGTAAACATGACTTCTTGAAGGTCAGCAGACTACAGAGAAAGACCAGAGAGAGAACTCACACCCTAAGTCCAATAAAGGAAACACAAGGTGTTTTCTTTCCCAGTCACATTGAATTTCCAGCCACAAAGTAATAGCATCTTCAACCACTCTTCCAATTCTGCTTTGGGAATAAAATTTATCTTTTTAATTGTACACAATACTGGATTATAGTTCCAATATCTAGACAGGCGAAGTAGCATGGTGGAATCTTTGAAATCAGCTAGATGTGGGCTTGGAAGTTACTTGGCTCTTGTTACTGTAAAGCGTGGATAATTACAACGTAGGGATGTAGGCATGATGTTGGTCAAGAAGAAGCACTCAGTTAGGGCACAGGGGGCTAGCAGTATAGTGCCCATCACTTCTCTGGAGTCTACAGGAGACACTGATGGTGTGCCAACCACCGGCCAACTCTTCACTCTGTGCCATGGAATCATCCTGCTGCCCTCCACATGCCACCAAGTGAACGCCTCGTCATGTCACATAACAATAAGTCATCGGAACCCTTGACAACTACACCAAGTTATTATTTATCTTTATCTCTAGTTTCTAGGCTCCTGATAAAACTTACCCCATGGAAGCTTATTGAAAATCTTAGTAAAGATAATTAATGTTTACTCTGGGCATACACCAGGTCTACAGGCCACACCAGCTCTCAGATATGTCCTGTTTGTCCTCCACAATATTTCTTACAATGTGATTCAGTTGCCAACATTAAAAATTAGAAGGTTCACAAAAATCCACATTTTCAGCATTAAAATCCAGATTCACGAGTGAAAATCAGAATCACTGACAACACAGGGAACCATCAGCTGGAGCCAAGTGGCAGCTGCTCCTAAGAGCCTGGTCTCTCCTGTCCCCAAGGTCCCCAGCACTTCTCATTGCTGTCCAACCCAGTGTCTTACTTGCCTGCCCCCTGGTTCAGGGGAATACTCCCGCCAAGGGCAGCATTATCGGTTTATGTTTCTGTATAATGTTGGTCTCACAGGGATCACACATTGCCTGGAGAGGGAACTGTCAACAGTGCCTCGAGGCCCCACACTGTGCCTCCAGGTAGCATAGGGAGGGGAAGAGGTGGCTGCCCTGGGGAGAGCAGCAGCTGCACTTTCTCCCCCGTCCTCACAGCAAATGTTCCTTGTGCCTGGCATTTCACATTTCCTTCTAAATCCGCTGGCCTTGCCCTTGCTCATACATTTGATACATAAGGCGGCGGTTCTCAAACTTCCGTCACAGTCACCTGGAGAGCTTACTAAAACACAGGCTGCTGGAGTCAACCTCAGAGCTGCTGCTTCAGCGAGTCTGAGGTAGAGTGTGATCATCTGCACTGCTGACACGCTCCCAGGTTATGCCCACGTGGCACTGGTCCAGGGACCACACTGGCAGATGAGAAAGAGGAAGGCTTTGCAGCCAGACACATCTTCGCTTCCAAACCTTGGTTCTACCATCACCCGGATGAGTGACCTGGAAGAAGACTTGTCTCTGAGCCTGTTGGCTCTTCTATACAGAGGTGCTGGTGGGGATGAGATGAGACAAAATACAGGTCAAGATGCCTTCAGAGATTCAAGTTCAGAGCAGACCCTCAAAAAACCATCAGTCACTCCGCGTCCTGTGGTACCCATGGAGCCCTGGCTTATTAACCAGCAAAATGAGATCGTCCCTGTTACGGGCTGGTGTGAGGGCCAAGTAAACTAACACAATGAAACCGCTCTGTGCATCATAAAAGGTTACACAAATATTACTATTATTCCAAAGATTCTTATTTATTTTTAAACAAAGACTTATATAGCACTTAATATGTGCCAATGTTCTAAGCACTTAGAAACCTTATCTGATTCGATCATCATAACAATCTGATGAGCTAGGTTCTGCTGCTTGTCACCTGGAAGGGCAGCAATGAAAGAATTAGGAAAGATCATCAAGTGTAAGGAAGTGTCGTTAAAGAGGAAGGCAAGGTTATCCACACTCTCATATTCCCGATTACCCTCTATGGGTGCAAAAGCTGGACAGTGAAGAGGGCTGAGAGGAGAGAAATGGATTCATCTGGCATCTGGCGTTGGAGGAGAGCTCAACGGATAGCCTGGGCTGCCGGAAAGATGAACAAGCATGTCCTACAGCAAGTTAAGCCTGAACTATCGCTGGAAGCAAAAATGATAAAACTGAGGCTGTCCTATTGGGCACATCATGAGAAGGCAGGATTCTCTGGAAATGACCATAATGCTGGGCAAAGTAGAAGGCAGCGGGAAAAGAGGAAGGCCAGATATGAGATGAGTGACTCTACAAGAAAGTCATAGGCATGAGTCTACAGGAGCTGAGTAGGGCTGCTGAGGACAGGACACTGTGGACATCACTCACTCAGAGGGTCACCAGGGGTCGGAGCTGACTGGACAGCACATAACAACAAGGGCATGGTGTACATGCTCCCACCATGGCCGGTTTTCAGCTACCAAGTGACATCATTGAATGGAGAATTGGAAATGGACATGGAGCAGCACACCACCATATAGAATTTCCAGCACGCAGGTACAATAGACATAAATAACCTCCAGAGCATAGACCACAGTAAATGTAGTAAAATAATCAGAAAGTGATGAGTCTTAATTATTTATCACTTTTGTTTTTAATAAAATTTATTTAGTTTTAAGTTTATCTAATTTTTAATAATAACTGTATTTAACAACAGACTCACAAAACCCCTAAACATTTAGCAGTCACCTCTTGCTAAGACCAGTAGGAGCTGGCTGCAACTCTCCACACTATGGGGAAATTGAGGCACAAAGAGGTTAAGTCACTTGCAGAGGTTAAGTCATGCTGATGAGCTGGCTCCAGAGTTTATTCTCTTAACCATGAGGCCTTCACCCTTAACTATCTTCAGGTAACTTAACAAAATTAAATGTACCATTCAATACGTGCCTGAGTTTATGTTTATTTGCACGATCTGACCTTACTTAAATAGGACATTTTACACATGGAGATTCATTTATGAATCAATTAACTAGATCCGCTCAGAATTCTATGTTCTCTCAACTAAATAAAGGCTTGTAATGTGTGATGAGGTTCATTACACCGCAAAGACCAAACGCAAGATAATGTTTGCTAAAGGAATGAATAATTTAAAAATCCATAAGCCATTACCTTATTTGCATTCTATTATTAAAATTGACCATATGTTAATATAAATCAAGTTTTCATCTTTGATTATACAATTGGCCTTAGACATACAACTTCCATACTGGGGGAGTCCCAATTTTCTAGCTCTAAGGCATTCATTGCATGTTTTCAATCTACTGATTCTATTGTTCCCTTATGCATCTCACCGCTGACGATTTTCTTATCAGAACGAGGTTAGGCAAGTGGGGCAGGGTGCAAAATGAGGACCACTGTCTTGATTTTTAGTTGAGCTACTTCTGGTAAACTCCTTTCGATCATTCTGCACATATTTTCCTTATTTACTTCTGCCCATCTGCTCCCCAGAAGATATCTACACCTCTACACCCAGACAAAGGGTCCCCTCTCATATCATGGTTGAAGAGCTATAAACTTTGGATGGTGTTGGTGGGTTGATGTTTTCTCACAGAGGTGCATTTATTTGTATTATCTCTTCACAACAAACCTACTACGTCAATGTTATTATCCCATACTACAGATGAGGCAAATGAGGCTCAGCAACACTGATACACCAGAACAGAATAATCCTTTGCAAGATTCAGTATTGAAGACTTTGTCAGAAATGGACCAGATGCGACACTGTGATAACCCAGGAGGGCTTCTTATTTACCTCCCATCGGCGGTCGTTGGTGAAAATCTCATCATTGGCTAGGTCCAGCTGGTTCCATTCCAGCAGAAGCTTCAGCTGCCCGTTCCAGTTATCCTTATCCTGTTCATTGGTGCTAAAGGCTGTCAGAGGACAGGAAAAAAATCACCTCACCAAAGGCCCAGAAATAAGAGAGTCAGAACAATTTCATATGGCCAATTATCAAAGGAGAGTCTAAGCATCTCTCTTACAAACACTGAGAACCGTCATCTCACTGTATTTTCACTCATTCTTATCCATATTCTGTGTCCCAAAGCATATAATGAGGATCAATCCAGGCAAAAATAATATCTTTCCATTTCATATCCTAACAGTATAACTACGGTATATTGATATTTTTGCATAGATTCAGATTCCATAAGTGTTACATTTCAAGGACCACATCTGACTTACACTATATCTAAATCTGTGAAATAATGAGCCACATTATAAAATGTTCTACTTGTCTTTTCCAGAGCTGATATTTTCTGTATCTATGTATCTCTATAGATATAATGCCATTTTAATAAATATCCTTATGACCAAATTTCTGGCCAGCACAATAAGAATGATTCTAATAAACAGCTGATGCTTAAATCGCACGTCCTGGTTCCCTCGCCCTACTCTGCACATCTTATGTATTTTAATCAGGAGGCCCAGCTCTAGGTGGTATTTGCCGAGGATCTATTTCCTTCAGGTAATATCCACCTTGATGGAGTTCTAAGACAGCAAAGACCACAGATGAGAATTTGAAAACTGAGGTTCATTCACAAGCTTCAAGAGATTCGTAAACCCCTGAAATTGAATGTAAAATTATTTATGTGTGTGAAGTGTGTGTGTGTGCCTGTGTGTGCATATACATGGAACCTTAGGACAAAGCTCCATAGCTTTTATTACATTCTCAATGGAGTCTGAGGCTCAGATAAAGATTTTAAATTTCAGTTAAAGACAGCTCTTTGGCGACTGCCATGATTGTATTTGACCAGTATTTTAACGACATACAAATTCTTGTTCTATTAAATTCATTCAACTAAGGAGATTTAACTCAGCAGGTCAATAGTGGTTATTCTAGCTTCCAATCTATGATAATCAAAATTAAGTGCAAGATTACATTTCAATAAAGCTGTTAAAAAAAAATAAATGCTAGTCATGGAAAGCCACACAAAGCTGAAACGTCTAAATGAGCCATTTTTACTCACCTTTGTACAAAGCGTAGGAAATAGCGTTGCTCACAATTTCATCCCCAGCTTCCTCCATTTTAATAACTGTTAATAGGTGAGAACTTTCGAGAATTTCTTTGAGCTGGCAAGATGTAAAGAGCAGAGCTGTCAGCCAACTGATTTTAGGCATGAGGAGCCTAAACTCCTCTCTTTTGGTGAGGAATCTTTTATTCCACTTTTTTTATAAAGACCACCGACAGGGGTGTTCCAGATCTTCTCTCACCTACGATGCCTTTCTAAACTGGAATAACAAGTCCTTTACCATAATGAGAATAAAGTACTGGTTATACAAGGCCACTGTCCAAAACCTGAGAGACTCATTGACTAAGGGCGAGTGTGTGTGTGTGTGTGTGTGTAACGAATTCAATTGTTGAATGAATGAATGAATAAACGAGGAAAGGGCACCAGAAAACCACAGAAATCATTCAAGTGTGATCACAAGAGCTTAAACCTAAGAAGTTCGCTGTGAACAAGAGCCAAGAGGACTTGGTGATTAGATAGAGAGATAAGGAATTTGCTATATTATCCTTGGTGATTTTCTGTAATGTTTAACTTTAAATATTTTGTGAAATTAAAGAGCTGGGGAGTGCTGGCCCAGTGGAGCAGTGGTTAAGTTCGTGTGCTCTGCTTTGGTGGCACGGGGTTCACAGGTTCAAATCTCAGGCACAGCTCATCAAACCATGCTGTGGTGGTGTCCCACATACAAAGTGGAGGAAGACTGGCACAGATGTTAGCTCAGGGACAATCTTCCTCAGGCAGAAAGAGGAAGATTGACAATTGATGTTAGCTCAGGGCCAATCTTCCTCACCAGAAAAAAAGAAATTAACGAGCTGGGGATGGACAGAGCCCCAGATTCCATGGTTTTGGGCGTTGGTGATCTTGGTGGAGGCCTGGTGAGGAAGTGCATCTTCTAGAGGAGGAAGCGAGTCTGGTTTTGGTTAGACTGCCTTCCAGGTGGTGGTGGGTTTTCCTGGCAACATTTGGAAACAGGGACCTGGACCCCCAGGGTGTCTGGGCCAGGCGGCAGAGGGAAGTCTCAGGTCAGGTTGGGAGGATGAAAGATGTGGACCAAGAAGTGTCCTTGGGTTTGGACTTTAGGAGGTGACCTTTAAGGCTGCAGTGTCCTGGGGAAGGTGGTGCTGGAGGCCTTGGTTTAAAGGCATCCGAGGTGAGGAGGAAACAAATAAAATCTTCAGGAAAATACACTCCATAGCAGGTTCAATGGAGAGTGGGAGGCGGTGCATGAGGGCAAAGGCCCTCTCCCCGTGCTGGCAGAAGGAGAGGGGTCTGAGTAGAAACGACAGGCAGGGAGGGGTCCAGGTTCCACTGCTCTGGGACACAAGACGTGGTGGGAGCACAGAGGGGCTGAAACATCCTTTCCTTTGAAATGAAAACGGAAAAGGAGAAAGTGAACATGGATCCAGAGCAAACCGATGGGACCCAGAGACGGCTGCAGGGGTTCCTACCTGGTCTCTGCTTCTCCACTCGTGTACTTTTGCCTCCTCCAATCCTGTCCCCCAACTGCAGCCGGTGTGAGCTTTCCCAAACACAACCCTGATCACATTCTCGCCCTGCTTCAAACCTTTCAGTGACTTCTCATTACACTTGAACAAAACCAGAACCTTAAAATGAGGTTCAAGGAGCTCCCTGACATGGCCCTTTGTAAGCTCTCCAGCTTCCACCCACAATATCTATCCTCATTGCCATCTTTCAGCTTTTCAGGTAGGCCATGCTTACCTTGGACCTCAGGACCTTTGCACATGCTGCTTCCATGATTTCAATTCCAACCCTCACCCCTTTAACTCTACTCATCCTTCACATCACAGCTCCCACATCACTTCCTCTGAGAAGCATTCCCCTGAAAGGACTTTGATACCAGGCCAGGCTCCCTTGGCTCAAGCCATTCTGAATTCATGTTACCTCTCTTCACAACACCCATTTCAGCTTGAAATTATACCATGCTTTCTATTGTAGTCACTCAATATGAACTTTTCTTCAGTTTCTGTTTTCTCTATGAAGACAGACTCTTTCTGTTGTGTATGCTATTCTTTCTGAAGTGCCTATTCCAGAACCTGGCTTAGAGTATGTGCTCATTTAATAAATGTCAACTGAATAAATGAGTAGATGAAAGAGTTTGAAATGAATGAATGAATGATATCGAGGTTGGCTGATAGATGGGAGATTATGAAGGGTCAATTTTTTGAGAAGGCAAGGAGTAGATATGGGGGAACAACTCTGAGAGAACTGGTAGAAGAGAAGGGATGACCCCAGGAAGAAGTATACAAAGTCTCTTTGTAATGTATGCTATTTTTCTTCTCTTTTTTTTTTTTTTTTTGGTGAGGAAGATTGGCCCTGAGCTAACATCTGTTGCCAATCTTCCTACTTTTTTTCTCCCCAAAGTCCCAGTACATAGTTGTATATCTTAGTTGTAAATCCTAGTTCTTCTATGTGGGACACCACTGAGCATGGCCGGATGAGTGGTGTTAGGTCCATGCCCAGGATCTGAACCAGCAAACCCTGGGATGCCAAAGCGGAGTACACAAACTTAACTACTTGGCCATGGGGCTGGCCCCTGGGATCTCTTGAAAAGGTCGACAAAGTATGAGTCCAGGTTTCTGGGCTGGTTGTCCACATGATCAGTGAGGTCATCCACAATTATGCTGGGACTTTGCTCAATTAATATTTGACTGAATGTATACATTCATTAATTAATAGTTCTACTCTCAAGCTTGGTCTTTTGGGAAATCTGTACCAACTGCAAAACCTCATAGGAGCACATCATTAAAATGCCAGACTAATTTTTACTAATGATGTACATCTTCTGATTGATATGATTATAATTATGATATATCATTAACATATTAGATATGAATATGAATTAGACACGAATCCCAGAAAGGATAATATATTCACAGAAAGCGAAATGTGTCTGATTTTAGCCTGCTCCAGATGAGTTTTCTGTAATGCATTTCTTGAAGCAGAAATCAAAATTCTTCACAAAGGGTGTGAGGATCCATTAGGTGGAACGGCCTTTTGGATGTGGCCTGTTCCAACTCCACAAGCCAA
The DNA here is from genome assembly GCF_041296265.1 of Equus caballus. Taxonomy (NCBI): domain Eukaryota; kingdom Metazoa; phylum Chordata; class Mammalia; order Perissodactyla; family Equidae; genus Equus; species Equus caballus. Next base: position 20,752,688 of record NC_091689.1, on the reverse strand, counting down.
CATGTACGAGGAGTAAGAGGAAAGTCCTAGAACGGACCCAGGGCCATCTTTGGTGGGTAACTTGAGAGCTGACTATATCTTCCTCTATGCGTATCCTTGAACTAATCACTGAATTTCCATCCATCACAGGAAATTACCTTGAGCACAGAGCTCAACACACAATGACTTACACCGATATTTACACTTTGGGACTGTGCCATCCACATGTCTGGAATTGACTCAGACTGTTAGGTCTAAAAATGCAGAGAACAGAAAATGCATAACCACTTTGGGGAGGGAAAACTCCTTCTCCTCACCCACACGTCTCCAGGCAGAGGGATCTCCATGCCAATTAGGCCCCTGGAGCATCTCCACCCCTTTCACTTACCGCTACTCAAGGTAGGGGGGTGACACATCAGACTGGTGACTTTGGCCGTGCCCAGCCAGCCCTTTCCTGCTTCTCCGTTGGGATCTGCTCTTTGCAGAATGCTAGTGCCATGGTCTGCCATCAGCCACATGCCTAGCCTGGCGGGAAGCCCAGCAGTTGCCTGGGGCTGCCTCTGTTTGGGTGGGCTCATCTGTCCCATTCTGGGGCTCAGCAGAAGGAGGCCCATTGTGGATGCCCCCCGAAGCCACATCTTTCAACTTTACCTCCATCATCAATGAAGCTGATATTTGATCTCTATTTCCCCGATTCTTATGTCTGTCTCTCAACTGGACGTGGCCAATATACAAGAAATCCCAGGACAAACTTGCATACAAAACTACCAGGTTTACCTTTTTTAGTAAAATCTGCAAAATGTAACTTCTCGAGTAGGAATATCATGTAAGCATTTGTTGTGCAGGACATCATTCAGCACCAACATTGACCCTCAGCCCTGGGAAGAAGATGCATCTGCATTTTTAAATTCTGAATCTTAGACAAGGAGGCTTAACCTAGCAAGGACTTGCTTCCTAATCACTTCGATCCCTCTGCATGTCATCAGGATTATCACCTAACTGCCCCCTTATCTGAAATTAAATAAGACCAATAGGGTCCCATAGTCTGTTAATTCACTACAGAGTACCTGGCGGCCTGGAAGACTGGGTTGATTTCTCTCACTATTTACAAGAATTTGGTTGTCCAGGCTGGCCTTAAATAATGGCAAGGGCTACCATGAGCAAGAAGATGATCTCCATCACAGGGACGGCCTTCCCACATACAGAGATGCCCGTTTGGCCTGTCAGACTGTCGAGGACTGAACCCCAGGATCCCCGTGTTGGTGCTCGGCAGGGAATGGGTGCCGGTGCCCTGAGGGCCCTACCAGGCCCCTTTGGGGAAGCCACTGGAGGATGGTCAGGAGCCTAAGTTACCCTCAGACCAGCGGGGAGCAGGGTGGGCCCGGAGGCCCAGCCAGCTAGGCCTGAGTGAGAGCCTAGAATCAGCTCCAGGGTCACAGAGCAGGATGTGGTTAGATCAGCCATGGCACAGCCACCCCACGGAACGCTCTACACTTGTGAGAAACGGTGAGTTCAAAAATGGCTAAAAACAGAATGTATCACATGATTCCATTTGGTTAACAAAACATGGGTGTAAATGTATGTGCATGTGAAATACGTGTTTACATGTATGTGATTAGACACGCAAATGACCTGTTTTGGGGGACGGAAAAAATACCAAAGGGTTAGAAATGAATCCAAAGTGTCAAGAAACTATCTCTATGGAGGGAATTCTGTTGATTTTGTTTTTCCTTTTTGTTTATCTTTATTTCATATTTTCTCCACAATGAACATGCATTACTTGTGTAATAAAAATAAAGGAGAAAAAAAAAAAAAAGATGATCTTTGCTATTCCAGGATTTCAGTTTGCTGTATTTGGTATTTTGGGGTTCTTCCACAACTAAGTATCATTGAAATGCCCATCTAGCGAAAGAATTTTTTTTTATTATTTATACTAAACCCAACCTTCAACTCTCATGGTAAAATGGGCTCTATGACTAAAATAACTCTGACTGACTACAGCCTGCTATTTCCTTTATGGGAAAATTTCCAAATGGCAGCACATGCTCCTCACATGATCCAAATATAAAGGTCATTTTTGAATGAGCTGATGTGGATGCACCTGCTGATATTAACAGGAGCTTCTAACGAACTGAGCAGTCAAGAAAATGAAAGTCATTTCAAGTCAATGGCAATCATGAAACAGAGAGAAAGATGAGAAGGCATAGCATGATGTTAAAATAAGAAGCATAATGATATTCCAGTAAGTGCACATTTCTTACATGATCTAAAGAGCAAGGCGAGAGATTCTGAATTGAGTCACAGGCCAGTTAATTTAGAAAGGCAATTATTCTGTAGGAACAACTTCTCCTATGGATGTAGACCCAATTTAGAATCTGCGTTTCTTAAACATTGTTATCAGGGGTTTCTTTCCTCCTTCTTTCCACCACTCATACATACAAAGCACAGAAGCTCAACGTTGGTGGACATCATGGTGTAAACAGAGTACCAGCTTCACAGACAGACAGACTTGAGTGTAAACCTCGTGTGCCACCCCTTTATGAGGTATCAAGACCTGCCTCCTTCTGTGAGCTTCAATTTTCAGCAAGAAAGTGGTTTGGGCCAGAGGAGAGTCTCAAAGTCACAGAGAATGTATAAAACACCCTCAGCTGCTGTGGCGCCGGGCATTTCAGGCTTTCTCCCTTCCCAGGACCTTGGCCCCCCTGCAACTCACCCATTTGATCCAGCTCTCGGTTTCCTCCTCCGGCAGCCGGGACACGGTGCGGGGTAAGAAGCGCACCAGCTTCTCCTTGACGATGGAAGATGTGAGGGCGTCCTCCACCTCCAGCAGGCTCGCGATCACGTCGGCAATCTGCCCCGAGCCTTCCACCACCACACAGGGAATTTTACTTTTGATGGAGGTGTTGATGGCCTGGGAGAGGGGAGAGAGGGTGGGCCAGTTGGAAGGGACCCTGAGCATCCACAGAACCCAGCTCGGGACCAAGTTCCAAATCAATTTGGTGAATCAAACATATGGACACATCCCTGCCTTTTTCCCTTTGGACTTTTATTTTCAATCAGAAGCAAACCAAAAGTTTGCAATTGCTTCATGAATGAGAAATGTAAGCCAGTTGTATTACATCCTGTGCTGAAACCAAATTCCATAATAAGGACAAGTGTGACTAGCTTAAGTTTTCCATCAATAACTGCTTAAAAACATCCCTATAGACAAAATCAACCACTCCACATACTGACATGAGAGGTTGGAGTGAAAACTCTTAAGATGGTATTCAGTGTTATCATTGATGGCTTATCTGAGAGAGGTTAACAATATTCATACTTTTAAGATATGAAAATACCTTCAAAGCAACAGCCACATATTTTGTATTATGTTGACTCATATATTTTCTCGTCAAATAATTTCTCTCACCCCTTTGATGAAAAGAGAATAAAAATATATTTGCTTCCTGGATAAACATCTACATTTTTATTTCCTTTATGAAAACCACAGAGGCCAGCACAGGGGCATCAAGTTTCAAGAATTGTCTTCACTTGACAGCAAAGTGATCCACACACAGGGACAGAAGAAACTGTGAAGCCCCTTCCTTTAGCCAAGAGTGAATGTCTTCCTTAGAGAAGACGTAAAGTGCGTGGTCCCCTCATCAGAGCAGGCAGAGGGTTGACACATCCATCAGGCTGGGATTCCATCTGTACCTCACTTACTGCACTAAAGGTGGATGTCAGGGCTGTGCTGCGGCGGGGGTGGGGATGATAAGAGAGGGAGCTGGAAGATGAAGGGATCAAGAGGTGAAGAGATGCTCAGCTGCTAGTTTCTGCGCCTTTCCCTCCTCTCTCCTATCCCCTGTTCTGTGGGTTGTGGATTGCCTGAACAGACATTTGTGGAAAATGCTGTAGAAACACAGCGCCCTAGGCCTTCTGCAGGTCTCTGGAAATCTAAATTCTAAATCTGAGATTAGAGAGAGAGTATGCATCTTTGTATGTATCAATGTACGCATCTTTCCATCATGTTCTCTCCATCGCTCTTCCTCTTTTATGTGGCTACTGCTTTAAGCATTCACACACTGACAATTTCACATCGAAAAACATCTCTATTTTAATTTTTCCCTGAAAAGTCTTTCCCTGAAAGACTTTCATTTAGTGATGGTCTCAGAGGCCAATTTCATAGCAGGTGCTCCATAAATACCTGTTGATGAATGTATGAATACATGGAAAGATCATTGTTACATAAAATAATAAACAAAGGGAGGTACTAGATTATAATTCTAAATAACTTTGGCAGGAATTACTTGTAACTCCAGGGGTATTTCCTGGTAAAGAGAGAGGAGAAGATCAAGAATCTTCAATAGCTATGCTCTAAGCCTTGTCTTAGAGTTAAAACAGGACAGGGAATATGGGGGGAGGACAACTCAACATGGAAATTAATTAAAAGGAGGAGTTAAAAATTACTTTCATGGGGCCAGCCCTGTGGCATAGTGGTTAAGTTTGGCACACTGCTTTGGTGGCCAGGGTTCACGGGTTTGGATCCCCGGCGCAGACCTACACCACTCATCAGTCATGCTGTGGTGGCAACCCACATATAAAGTGAAGGAAGACTGGAACAGATGTTAGCTCAGGGTGAATCTTCCTCAGCACACACACAAAAATTACTTTCTTGTAATGTCCTATTCCTAGAAAAATGACATCTTGAAAATGATGCTCATGCTTTCAAATACTGACTAAAATGCAGTTGCACTGATGCTTTTTTAAAAGTCAAACAGAAGTCTGGCTGCAGGCAAGATGAACTCAGTAATAGCAGAGTCTACATGGATAGGATGGGAAGCAGAATTCTTCCTCAGTTGCTCAATGTTGCAGGTGCAGAATCATTCGAGAAGCTTCCCATGATCTCAGAATCACTTAGGGATTGGGATTTCTTCATGTGGGTGGAGTCTTGCAGGCCGAGGAAGCATGTGGATGGACTTTAGTTGGTCTGGGAACACCGATTTGGGGGCAATCTGTGTGTGTATGGTCACAGCTCATCTCCATGCAGATGGGGTGGCCATGGTTTTCCAATGTACATGCTGGTTACAATCCTTAAGTCTCATGAGTTAATGTCAACCCTTCTCCTTGGCAGGCTGTTGGCCAAAGCCAGCACTAAATATACAGGCTATTCACCTTGCTTCAAAGTCTCTTCCTAAATCTCGTCGGCTGAGGAAATAATCTAAGCCTGTCAGAGGAACATTCTAGGGTGGGAAAAATGCTCCCATCTTGCTGCAGTAAAATAAGTTAGTCAGGTTGGATTAGGCGAGCCCCAAAGTCCTGCAAATATACATTTGTTAAGTAAGCTTATTGACCGATCTTCTAGAAAACCAAGCCAAAACTCACTTTCAAAGTCTCTTTTCCACCTCCTTGGGCAAAACACACAATGGGGATCTTGCCACCATAGTTGGAATCTGTAAAACATAATGCATAAAACTTATTTTGGGTTTATTAGAAATATTTGCCTACCTCAAGAAGGAGGTGGGCCAGGAGCTTCTGTCCTGTGAGTCCAGGGTGTGGGGTGATGGCTACAGATCAGACTTGACTATCTTCCCACTGGTCATGATGGATACATCTCTGTGTCCCAGCCAGTAATGGCATGACATGTATCACATCGCAATTTGTTAATGCTACTTAAAATGCTAAAGTCTTTTACTTTTGCTAATATTTATTAGACCAGGTTCAAGTTTATCCTTATAATAATTATACTCTCACTCATTTGCATAATCCTATGCTTTCTTGAGTGGGTGAGAAATTTGCATAACTGTGTTCTCTCAAGGGAGAGTATTGCATATATAAACGTCTTTCTTTGCGTACGTCCCGTTGAGAGAGGAAAAGGGTTGAGAACATCTCCAGCGAGTCTCTGTCATGGAGTCTATCACTACATCATGAGAGAATTGGTTCCAGAACAGGACACATCTCAACCACAGGAAGACAGAGAGCGTCACTTTCCATTGCAAATAAAGGCTTTCACTCAATTGTTGCATTCTCCCCTTGAAACCAGTGTTTTAGGTGGTTCTGTTATATAGAAGTAGCCAAAATTCAAAGAACTAAACCATCAACTGTTCAACTAGTGGGTTGGTTTTTATCATTTCTACCCTAGTTAATTGCATTGCTTTGTGAGCTCATATTTGCCATGGTGGATGGTATTTGTTCTTAAGTGTTGTCTCGCAGAAGAAGAGACAGCAGGCTTTCTATGCTGACCAACCAGAGTGGGACAAGACAGCATTTGTCATTGCTCCAGCACGTCGAAGGGTACCTATCACAGTGACCCAGGCAGAAGTACTCCTAGGATGTCAAAGAAAGAAGAGAAATAATGGCTCTTCTTTGGGAACAAGACCTAATTGGGTAGGTTCATCGTGCTGCACTCAGTAATTGGGAGCTACTGTTGGGAGTGCTGCTGCTCTGGTTATGGCATGTGGCTGACCTCCCACTTTCTAAACACCGACCTTGAATAGTGCGCTCGGAGATGTACTTCTCCAGCTGATCCCGGAGCTTCGCTTCCACCGTGGGGTGTCCGTGGCAGCCGTTGTCGACCAGCAGCAAGTGCGTATGATTGTTGTCCAGGATGTAGAGCGGGTCTCTCCTGAAGTCATCCATAATGTACTGAGCTGAAAAATACTCCTGAAATGCACAAAGGAACTTGCCTTTGAGATTTTATAAGCTGGACAAGATGCATGATGATATTTTATATGTTCATATGAAGGCTAGCCTTTCGGGTTCAACTATACTGATGCCTCCTCCCAGATTCCTAGGTTCAAAAGGGTCTTAGAGATCTTACAATGCAGGCTTTCGTTCTAAATATGAAGAAACAAAGGTTGAAAATGGGTAGGTCACTTGCCTACTGTCACATAAATGGCCAGTGACAGTGTGAGGATCAGATCCCCAATCCAGTTCTTGTTCCGTTGACCTGAGCTCTTATGTATAAATTCATCGAAACTGACAGCATTCAGGAAAGTGTGTATGTATATGAACACACACACACACACACACACACACATATATATCCAGACACACAGATATTTATATGTATATACACACACATATATGTAAGTATATACAATATACACACACATACTCTTTCTATATGTATATATACACATATACACACACACACATATATTTGAGCGTGTCTATCTGGACACAGGTAGAGGTAGACATTGACATAATCACATACATATTTGTCTGGCATCTATCATATGCCAAGACCTGTGCCAGAGTCTAGGGATTAAAAAATGAATAAAATGGAATCTTCACCCTTGCAAAGAGCATAGTTACAGGACCACAAAAAGAAGCAATTAAACAGATACTTTGTCACAACACTTAACAGCAAAGAATAAAAAACTGATGCAGGAATATGAAGAAAGGAGTTCCTGACCATCACATCCCATTCAAAGGTGTTTAGTTTCTAAAGTATCAGGGTTGCATTAAAAGGTGTTTCAACCCAAACTGCAAGAGTACAAGTTAAGGTGAAAAGTCAGTGAGAAGAGGAAGGTTATTGACTCTATGAACGACATATATACAATCAGAAGAAAGGCAGAATGAAAAGCAGAATTCATATGTTACAGTTCTATTCTCCAGTGGCCCTTGCCCCATCAGGAGCTCCCGTCAGGAAAGCCCTGGACAGATGAGATAATATTTGCAAGGCAGGCATCCAAGCATTTCATGGAGGAGCACTACAAACTTTTCTGGGACAACTAATTCCCATTTCACTTATATCCTTCCAGAACACAACACTGATTCCAAAAGCTTAATGAGGAAAGAATCACAAAAGGAAAAGCCAAAGGCCAAGCTCTCTAATGAACAAGGATACAAAATTCCTAAAACACCGTTCGCTAATTAAACTCAGCAGGATTATTCAGGAGCAATTAGTGTTGTTTCCAGGAGTCAGTCCGTTAGATTATGGTTTAAAGGAGAAAAATAACCCAATAGAGGCAAAAAGATATTTAATACTCAACATTCATTCCCACTTTAAAAAATTATACACTAGAAATGAAAGGATGATTCCCTAGGATACTTTTTAAAAATATATGTAAATTGAACTTTGAGACAAATCCTATTTACTGGTGAAACACTACACTCACCCGCTAGCCACCTGTCAGGATACCTGTTATCATGCCTATTATCTAACATTACTCCGCACATTTTAGCCAAGGCAACAAAATGAGCAAAAAATGCAAGATATAACTAAATGGAAGAGTTGTTCTAAAAAGTAACAATATATACCAATAATACGCTTGCAAACAGAGAACAGCCAGACAATCTACTGAAAAACTATTAGAACAAAGACAAGAGTTCATAAAATGTTGATTCAAAACAACAAATCACTATTTTTATACACACCAGCAAAAATCACTTCAAAAACTACATTGAATAAAGACCCCATTCACAAAAATAAAAAAATTAAAAATCTCTAGAAATAACGTTAAGAAGAAATAGGTGGGACCCAAAGAGGAAAACTATAAACTTTCCTGAAAGACACAGACTTGCATAAATTGTCACTGGACAAGGACCTGATAGCATAACAATCACATTTTTTCCTGCAGCAACTTACAGGTTTAATATGATTCCACTTAGTGAGTGTGAAATTTTATTGTGTTGTTTTGTCTTTTGTGTTTGTTGTGTTGGGTTGTATCTTTACAAAGGGATTTTAAAGTTTAAATAACAAGAATAATGAGTAGAGACTTGAGCTATTTTTTTCTTTCTTTCTTTTTTTTTTTTTTTTGCTAAGGAAGATTGACCCTGAGCATTAACATCTGTTGTCAGTCTTCCTCTACTCTGTATGTGGGTCGCTGCTACAACACGGCCACTGACAAGTGGTGTAGGTCCGTGCCCGGGAACCAGATCTGGGCCACCAAAGTGGAGCACACCAAACTTGACCACTAGGCCACAGGGCCAGCCTCTGAGCTATCCTTTTTAACATGACAATAATTTTTAAAGTGTAGTGCTGAGTCAAGAAAAAACAGCTGATGGAAGATGAGAAAAAAACCCTAGAAAAGATCCTCAAAATTATGTAAAACTTTAGTGCTTGTGAAATGCAGTATTGTTTCAGCCAGCTGAATCTGGATCCTAGTAGAGCCCCGTGGTGGGGTTTGTAATGAGGCCATGAGTAGAAAGAGATGTCTGACGAAGTCATTATGAACAATTATGAGGTTCAACTTATGCAAAAGATCAAAAGCCGTTGTTCGTGGAAGGCAGAAAAGAAACAAGGAAGTCAGCCACAAGGTCATGGGTTTCCTGCAAAACTACTCTATCGTTAACAGAAACATAAAAGGATAACAATTAGCACTGTAATTTGAGTATCTAAAAATAATCTATGCTTATAGTAGAAAACATGGAAAATGCAGAAAAGTAAAAGGAAAATTAAAATCACACTAAATTCCACAACTCAGTGATAGTCCCCATCAAGATTTTAGTGCATTTATTTCTTTTCCAGGCGTGGATTGATTTACATAGTTTTCATAATTTTCTATTTAAAATTGTAAATATTTTCCATACTAGGAAAACCTTTGGAAATAGTATTTTAAAGGTTCAACAATTTTCCCTCAAGTTTTGTGTAATCTACCTGAAGATTCCCCTATTATTAACATAACTAGATATTTACATTCATGTCAATTCTTGCTACTATAAGAAATATTTTAACGATATATTTGTCCAAATATTAAATTCCCTAGTGATGTATTTATGATTATTGGATATATATTATGAAGCTTTCATGCTCTTGATACATATCTCCAAAGATTTTTCCAGAAAGGGCACAAATTTGTTCATTCTCCAGCAATTTATAAAGATCTCATGCTTCTGTATGTGCTGGAGACTATAAATATTTTTGAAATTAGCTATTAATAGACTTTTTTTAAATTGTGACTAGGTGAAGCCATCTGGCCAAGAGTAATTTTGGAGATAATTTTTTATCTTCCTTTAAGCTCATTCATTGATAATTCATCTAGTCAGATTTTCTAGTTCTTTTCAAATCAGTTTTTTAAAAGTTATAGTTTCACAGAAAAATATAAATTCCCACGAGATCTTCAAATTTATTGACACACAGTTGTATGCAGCATCCACATAATTTTTCTCAACATTTATTATTATATTTGATTTCTTGGTTCTATTTATTCCTTAAATTAAATTGTTAGAACTATTTCAGAGAAAAAAGAATATTTCTATTCTTTCTCTTTTTTCTTTTCTAATTAATTTATTGCTGATTGACTATTATTTTTCTCCTCCTGCCCTTCTTAAGTTTTGTTGGTGTTGTTACTTTTCAAACCTATTAATTTGAATACTGCTGTGGTTAAAGGACTATGAACCATGGCTCTGCCACTTACCAGCCATGTGAGTTAAGGAAGTTTCTTACTTTCTCTGTGTCACAGTTTTCTCATCTATAATGAGAGGTAATAGTGGTTCTTAACTCATAGGACTGTTGTGAAGATTAAATGAGTTATTGTATGTAAAACACTTAGAATGGAATCCAATACACAGTAAGTACTATTAAATAAATGTTAGTTATTATTGTTATTATTATTATTGAATTATTTTCACTAATAAAGGTAAACGACTATGAATTTCACTCTTGATGCAGCTTTGGCCATACATTGTTAGCCTTAATATGAAATGTTTTCATTTTCATTGCTTTCTAAGTGACCTGCAATTACAGTCATCACTCAGCATCCTCGGGGGATTAGTTTCAAGACCCCCTCTTGGATGCCAAAATCTGAGGATGTTCAGTCCCTTAGTTGGCCCTCTGCATCCGAAGATCCAACTAGTAAACCCAGTATGTATACCACCTGCAATTGGTTGAATCCATGGATGCAGAATCAGAAGATATGGAGGGCTGACTGTATAATTTTGAAAGTTCTTTTTTTTGGAAGACTGGCCCTGAGCTAACATCTGTGCCTATCTTCCTCTAGTTTATATGTGGGGTGCCTGCCACAGCATGGCTGACAAGCAGTGCATAGGTCTGCACCAGGGATCTGAACCAGCGAATCCTGGGTCACCAAAGTGGAACATGCAAACTTTACCACTGTGCCACCGGGCCAGCCCTTGAAAGTTCTTTTTTGACCCAACAGCTATTTAATAAGAAGGTTGTTTGATTGTTTGGTTCTTAATTTCCAAGTGATTGGCATTTTCTGTTTAATCTTTATAGATTCATTTCAGATTTTACTTCTTGACAGAGAATGGGTCCTATAAACTCCCACCAGGGAAACATTGAAGTCTTTTGTTGTTGTTCCAATTCACAGGTAAAAATACTTTCTTTACAGGGTCATTTTTGCGATTCTATGAATTAATATATGTAACGTGTCCACCAGGGCGATGATGATTATACAACACCGAGTAGACTCCTATGCACACAACAAAACATCGCTAACAGATAACAGCATTCTTTCCCACCCAGCTGGCCACTGTCCTCAGACTCCTCCCCAGGCCGCTCTCACCCTGAAGGTGGCATTTGATGTGAGGCCATCTAGCCATCCCTGGCCGAGCGTCTGGTAATAACAATAAAAACTACTATTCAACCTGCATAATTAATTTATCCCACAACAACACAAGGTCATGATTATAAAAACTTAGAGAAGGGATCTCGCTCAGACTATGCAGCTGTCAAAAGATCGGTCACTCACACCCAGACCTCCGGGCCCCCAAAGCCCACCCTCCTCCCACTCCACCGTGGGAGACACTCAGGAAATGGCCCCCACTCTCCTCTTTCCCGCAGGAACCTCAACAATAGTCACAGACACAAAAGTAAAATAATTTCTAAAAATAAAAAGAACCACGGTGATTCCCCAAATCCCGAACATTTACTGCGTAAACTTCTAAGGAGTCCCGGATGGAAGACAGTGTGAAGTAAATTGTGATTTCTGAGCATCTGGCCCAAAGCTTCTGAGTAAAGAACACCTTTTGTTTAAGGAGGTCCTCAATTCACTAGAAATGCTGTTTTCAAAATTCCATACTTGATACAAAAGCCCACGTCTACCTTGTATTTCTAACATGAAATTCGCATTTCATTACTCTCTAAATATGCTCACGGGAAATTTTGGGAAGGGGCGTCTCACAGCCCTCTTAATGCCAAATTAACCAGGGGCCATAGCATTCATTTCAATTCCTGTGAGTGTGGCCAAGCAAGAAAGGCATGGGAGCCAGGACTGGAACCCTCTGGGGACAGATTCAGCTCATGGTTATAAAGAATAAAGAAAGTGATTCTACCACAATTTGCTGGGAACAAATCTTAATGAACAAAACACATCCATGGGTAACTCCTTCCCAGGAGTTCTTTGATTATGTCATCCTTATTTTTAATCCCTGAGATTCCAAAGATGCTCCTTGTAAGGCCGCCTTCCCTAGGAGCTGACTGCGTCACAGAGCCCCATGCTGCGGTCTTTCTCCCACGTGAGTGACCTCACAGACCTCCTCCGGACCCACTCGTACCTCAGCATCGCAATTCCTGATGAGGGTGTCCCTGTTGGAGACCATGCCCCAAGCCGCTATGCCAATGGCCACGATGTTCTCCTCCGAGCTCCTGCTGATGGTGTTGTCTCTCACCACCTCCCCGATGTACTTCATCAGGCCATAGTGGGTGCCTCCAGTGAGGATCCAAGCGCCTGTCAAGGAAGGAGAGGAGCACACGCTCAGCTGGCTCGGGTTCCCTTCCTGTGCTCACAGACCCCTAAAGAAGCTCCCGTCCCAGGAGTACCAGGACGCAGCACTGCCACCCCACTTTGGAATGGGCCTCGCCTACGACCGTATGGAAGGGAAGGAGAAGAGGATCTCAGTGTTTCTAAGAGATGCTGGTTTAGAACAAATACAGATTCTGGATCTCATGGTAAATCTCCATCATCAGACTCTCTGGCAGGTGGGCCAGGGAATCTGCATCTTTAAGCAGCCTCTCAGGTAAATCTTTTTATGGATAATAAATGCCTGGCCTGAGCCTTTGAGCAAGTTAGGCAGTGCCTCCATGGAAAGCGGAGCACGCTCCCAAGGCTCCGACCCCCACCTCCCAGACCCCCACGTGGGTGGGTCTCCGTGACCTTCCTGGCATGACCTTGGTGCCTACAATTTAACTCTACTTTAGAACCACACAATTTTGCATACTGCTATCTTAAGGTTTCGATGTGATGATCTTCACAAGGTCAAGGGGTTTGAATTTTTGTTTTGTTTTTGTTTTCGAATTGAAGTAAATAAAATACCTACAAAATATTATTTTGCATAATAATAGACTATAAAGTTGGAAATGACTCTGCTCTAATCTGCTACCCATGCAGGAATCCAGCCCGAGGGACGGTCCCAGCCTCCCTTCATTAGCTCTGGTCACGGAAGTGTCAGGAATCCTGAGTGAGGGAGCCCTCTGCTCCAACCGTCAGAAAGGGCTTCTGTCCACTATTTGTCTCCGTTCTCTAATTTTACTGCTGTCTTCAGCAGTGAGGAACAAGCTTAGTCAACTCCCACGTAGAAGTATGTCCAATATTTTACTTCCAACATTTTAAGGCAAATGTGATGCAGTCCTTAGAATTTTCATACCCGAAATTCAGCCAGTTCTCAGAGGATGTGATTCCAGACCCATCAGCACCCAAACTCCTTCCTCCAGACAGATTTCAAGAGTCAACACCTCCCCCCGCTTTAAAATGAGACAACAGGAAGTGAAGGAGCTCTCCAGGGGCCAATGCTGAGCACAATGAGACCATTAACGTCCCCTCTCTGGCCCCTCACTTCACCTAAGAAGCTGTCCCAGGCCAGGAACTTCTGTCTGTTTTGTTCTGCTATATTCCCATCACCTAAAACAATTCCTGACACATAGTAGGCATTTCATAAGAACATTAAATGAATGAATGATGTGTGTTCAGGATTTAGCAAGGAACTGAGTTAGTTTCATGACAAAGTAACTACTTACGGTGGCCCTCTCTGGTTCATCAGGAAATTGAGAGGAATACATGGGGGGGGATCTCAGTTTCTTCTTGACATTAAGGAAAAACTCATATCTAAAATAAGCCACCTAGCTCCTTAGTGCTGTCAGTCAACTAATATTCCTAATAAAGAAGCTTTTAAAATGTAAGGCTTGGGTAAATGAAATCTACTCATAAGGAAACATGAGTCAAACTCAAATTGAGGGGCAGTCTGCAAAAATAGTTTGTCTACAGTCTTCAGAAATGTCCTGAACAGCCGAGAAAGACAAAGAATAGTTCGAGATGAATGAACGTTTTTTAGCCTGCTATGATAAAAAAAAAAAAAAGCTGAATGCATTGGAGTCCAGATAGAGAAAAAAATTTTTGTTTTTTTGCACTAAAGGACATTGTTGGTATAATAGCAAAATTAAAATATGGACAGTTTGTTAGGGAACAGTATTGGTCCACGTTAACTTTCTCGGGTTTGAAAATTGTGAGAAGTTATAGGAGAGAACATCCTGTTCCTAGGAGAAGCATGCTGACATACTTGGGGGCAGAGGGCCATGATGCCCGCAATTTACTCTCAATTGATTGAAAAAAAATCATAATATGTGGATATTTATGGAAGGAGATCAGACAAATGTGGGAAAATGTTAAGATCTGGTGAATCCAAATGAAGGGTGAGCAGATGTTCACTGTATTATTCTTACTACTCTTCTGCAGGTTTGAAATTTTTCATAATAAAAAGTTAAAAAGAAAAAGAAATGCTAAGCTGAACATCTGTAGTAACAGAGCCACTGTTATTTATTTTGATCTCTATCATAGACTTTCGTGGCGCTGACCACCTCACAGGCACTGTCACTATTTCCAAAATAGCATCCTTGATCTCAAAATTAAAGAGCAAACGAATTAAACTTTCCTTTTGGAAAGGAATCTCCTTTTCGCCAGAGTATTCCGGGTAAAATATTATATGCAGAAATAAAATGAAAACCTTAGAAGATTAACCGAAACATAAAATCACCCACAAGGAAGTACCTTAACGCTGATTTTAAAGTTACTTTGCGAAACCCCCCACCATGTGCCAGAGCTCCCTGCCTGTCCATCATTTGAGGATCTCTCCTTTAAAAAGATCATGATTACTCATATCTTTCTAGAGCATCTGGATCCTGCGCACGAATTGCATTGCCAATTTCCGTCTCCGAAGAGGCTGCGCAGCCAGGATGGACTAACTGGCTGGCGCAATTTCCCAGGACCTCAGGGACCGTCCGCAATTTCCCGGACCGCAGGGACCGCGCGCACCTTTCGACTGCGCGATGTAGATCAGGCGGCTGAAGATCTTGCGCATGCGCGGCTTCAGGGCGAAGTTTTTGGCGCCGCCGGTCACGGAAATGACAAGGTTGGGCGTTTTCAGGTGCCAGTGCTGGGTCAGCAGCTCGTAGAGGGTTTCCGCGTCGGTGTCGCAGGACAATCGGATGTACTGTGGGGGAGAGGGAAAGGACAGGGTGGGCTCTGTCCACCTGGCGGTCGGGGTGTAGCCGCTGCCCTGCCCCTGCGGGAAGGGGCGAGGGGAGGGGACCGCAGCTAAAGAGGGTCCCAGGCAGGGAAGAGCAAGGGAAGCAGTAAACTAGGGGACGTGGCTGCCACTGAAGGGCCCTCCCAGCCATCGGGAGAACTTGGGACTTGCAGGCAGTGGGGCACCTGAGAGGGCTGAGGTTTACACCTGAGGGAGCCCTCGAGCGGTAGGGTCGACTACAGATGGAGGAAAAAGACAGGCAGGGAGAGCTGTGGGGCGGCAAGCGATTCGGTGACCCATCCTGCGCCAGGGGCCCTGGGAAGAGACAGCGGTGGACGGAGCTGGGTCACTTTCTAGGGCTGCAACCATGGGGCCTGGGGACAGGAAGAGTCAAGGCCCAGGCTTCTAGCTGTCTGTGGATGTTTCTGCCATTGAGCAGAGGACACGGGAGAGTTTAAGAATACGCACTCTCCAATCCTTAAACATTGTTGTCAAACCTCGTGTAAGAGCCTGCCATGTGGGTGTGCAGAGGGAAATGTCACCTTATTCGGGGCCATATGTATTCTCAAGAATGCCATACACCAAACTAAAGGGGGTGATTCACAGAAGTGTTCATTGGGCCTTTTGTAGCAGTGGGGGTCACCGTGGATGCTACATGAATGCCTGCAGTGTTCGCAGAAAAAGGCTGCTGGGCAATCAGCCAGTCATCGTCTCTGGAGTTCTCCAGTTGCACATAATCTAATCACAGCTTTTGACTTTTACAGGATTTATCTTTTTCTGCAACAGTTTTTGCATTGACTGCCCATCTCTCCCACCTTCACGCTATTAGACAATTCAAGGTGGCCCAAGTTGTGTTGGTAAATGAATTAGCCAGCTCAAGTAGAAAGCCATTGCTTACTTTCCCTTTCCTCCCCAGAGTCTCAAACTGAATATCTCCAAAGGCATCTGTTGGAAATTCTTTGGTGTGTTTCTTGTAATTCCATTTCTCGTTTTGGTTGATCTGCGTGCCTTCGATGTGCTGGCTCTGGGCATAGCCACACTTGCACACGTTTTCCCTGAGCAGAATGATATTCACAGGAAGGAACGGATTTCATTAAACTTACTTAAATAGTTTGTCACGTTTTTAGAATGTCACACATTATCAGCTTAAATAAACGCAAAAAGAGATTTGACCATCAGGTCTTATTTTCAGACCATTTGCATTATCTCAGTTGACTGTTCAAAAATTATCTTGGTGTTGTCCCCCTGTTGTCTATTGTCTGTTCACCAAAAAGCTGGCTCTGTGTTGAGAACTGAGATATAAGGAGAGCAGACCCTGCCCTCATGGAGTCTGTCCTCTACATAAGTGGACATGAGGTTCTTGTGGGATAGAGTCTTAGAAATCTGGAGACTATTTATGCAGCTTCCTGCATGGTTTATAACACACAGGAGCCCTGGGGCAGGCCTTGGTGCCAGCCCTGCCGGTTTGCCTGGCCCATCACCCTCTTCTGAAATGAAGCAAGCCTTCGCCATGGGCTCTACTCCCTGGAGAGAGGTGGTCCCCTGGCAGGAGCCCAAAAGGTTCCAGAGTTTAGAGAGACCATCCTTTCACTGCTGGACATCAGCTGTTTGGGAGACTGAATAATTTCTTCTAGACAAGGACAAATTGTGCAATAAATGAACACAATTTCTTCCCATTAACAGTGCAATAGAGCTAAATTTGTTTGTTCATGGACACCTATGCATGATAGGAAATTGGGAGAGGATGAAAAGATAGGCAGTAAGAGGTAAAACCCCTTCCCCTTCTCCTCCCCAACATACTGTAATCCTTCAAGAAACGTGGATTGAAAATCCACCTGGAGTCAGACCTGGCCGAGCTCCTCGCATCCAGAGATTAACTGAATGGTATTCCTGCCCTTGGGCTTCCTGTGATCTCTCGGGCATAGCTAAGTACAACACCAGGCGGAGGGCAGAGAGGAGCAGACAGAACACCTCCTTTATCCTTGCACAGTCCCTCTCCTGTCGGGCTTGCTGAGAGGGTTGGAAATGATGCAGAGCATCCCGCTGGGACATGAGACATGCCCTGGCAAGTGCCTTGAGGTTATGGTGGCACCATATGTGCAAAGCAAGGAATAGCAAAGGCAGTGGCAACAGAAAAGAAGCAAAAATGCAGTAAAAAAAAAAAAATCAAAAAATACATTCCGTGACTACTTTGGCCCCTCTCACCAGGGCCATATTGGATTCTGAGGGTTGTGGTCTCCAAAGGGATGAACAAGAACCACAACAAAGATCCTAGCGTGGCCAAAGCAGCTCTCCCTAGGGAGACACTGCTCACCCTCCTCCTGGTTTCTTTCTGCCTGTCCCACCCACGTGCTTCTGCATCTCTCCCTGTTCTCTCTCCAATCAGTCTTTGGACAAGATTCAGAAGGGGGTCATGGCCAGTGGAGAAGGAGAACAGAGAGTTCTGTCCCAAGGAGGCTGGAGAGTGGCCAAGTGGGAGACATGTTTGGCCACTGAAAGAGGCTAGAGGGGCAGAGCTCTCCTTTTTCTGAGAGAGCAAAGACCCTGGAGCAAGACAGGGCCACCCCCAGTGGCTGGCCAAACTTCCTGATTTGCACACAACACTCCCAGTTCATACTTGTTGCCCTAGTAGGATCAGTACCTCCATCTCTCTTATCAGTGTCCCAGGTCCCACAATAGTGAATGAATACGTTCACTGGTCTTCTTGCAAATAGTTTGTATCCTCATCCAGCCTGAGTAATTTTTGTAAAGTAGGGATTTTTGCCTTCCAGAAGATGGGCTTAAGTGTACATGGCTGTCATGACCATGAACATGGCTGTTCTCAAGATCTTCCTCCTCACTATTGAACTTGTTTGATAGATGGCAAGATGTAGGATTAATTCTAAAAACACCCTGTGGTGGTAGATCACGTTTCCATTTTACAAGATGATAATAGTGATAAGCATTTGTGTGACTATTTCTAAAAACATAATAGGAGCAGAAACTACATGCTTTGTAGGCAAGGTTTTGACTGCACCAGAAGCAGATGGATTCCAGTGGCGGCCAAGATTCCGCTACCTGGATGCAGCTGGCTTCAATTGTGTCACATGGACCTGGATTTACTCTGCTGATAGAGATCTTTTTGGAGTACTGGAAGCCCAGGGTAACTGCCAAAGCCATTCAACAAAGAGATTTTATAATGAGGCACAAATGCATCCCAGTGGGAATCTTTGAAAGCATCTCACTCTCTTATGGGAGAGGCTGCCAGTGATCCATCAGTGTGGGTCCCTGCTGGAGAGGATACATTTGACATGGACCCTGGTGGGACTGTTCTCACTCTTCAACCTCAACGACACAATTGGATCAAGACAAGCCTGTTCATATAACCGGATCCTGTGGCACTGTCCACAGTTGATGGGCCCAGAGGTAGGAAGTTAGTCCAGGATTGACATAGGAATCCCTTTCTTGGGAATTTTGAGTTACGACAAAAAGAGCTGTTCCCATGTCTCCAGGTCTAGACCTGGGACATGGAGGATCCAGGCAATACAGCACAGTTGTATCTGCACAGAGAAAGAAGAAAGCAGGTGTGCAGGGAGAGGTGGAGATAAAAGTAGACAGGACTTCTGGAGTCCCCGCGTGTTCCGGCCATGGTTCCACTCATCCCACATGCTCAGCCACTTCTCTCTCTTAGGATCTGTGTGGCATTCCTGTTTCCTTATAGTAAATCCCCCCTTTCAGGTTTAGCTAGCTTGAGTTCCTTGTAATCAAAAGTCTTAATTACTATAGAATATGGAAATTATCAGTATTCAAAATATGTATCAGAACATTCAATATTTTCTAGAACTATAAAAACTGAGCTAGAGCCTGGATCCAAAATCACACCTCCAGCAGCACTCTTGCCTCCTTTCTGGAACAGTTCCCCGGGGCATCACTCAGTTTGGCCAAGAAAAACAGTCAGCCATCATTGATCACAGTTTCCTGGGTCATTTCTCTTACTCAGTCCCAGGCATTTCCTGAGCCGAGGGTGCTGCCCATGGTCTCAGAGTCCTCCTCATTAGGGTCCAAGATGGCTTCCTCTCCCCTCTCGTTAGCTTTTACCACCCCACTATTCTCTGGGGTCTGTCCACACCCACCCAAGCTCATTGCAGGGTGGGGAGAGAATTCCCTCGCCCACTCGTCCTGCTACAAGTGAAGATAGACTCTTGAGCCTTTTTCCTTCTAAGGGTAGGGCTGTGTCTCAGGGGACCTTGCCGGAGAGTTGTTGTGGCTCCATCTTCATGGTCTGCAGGCTGGGCTGGTAGCCCTCTAAGCATCAATTTGCATGAATTGCTTTACAAATGGAGAAGAGACAGAAGGCATTAGGAACCCAGATACCTGGAGGAGGGATAGAGGTGACAGAGAGGAGAGATGAAGAGGGCAGGAGAACAGCAGGTCCCCAGTTCTACCTCTCAGGCCAAATCTGAATCTTATAGAGCTACAGTGTCAATTAGGTAGTCACTAGCCACGTGTGGCTATTCAATTTTATATTTAAATTAGTCAAAATTAAAATTAAATGAATTCAATTCCTTGCTTGCACTAACTGCATTTCAAATGCTCAGTAGGCACATGTGGCTAGTGACTACCATTTTGGACAGTGCAGATATAGAATATTTCTATCATGGAGGAAGTTCTGTTGCACAGAGCAAGTACAGCAGAAGTAGAGTTCTTCCAGTTTCTACCTGGAACCCAGCAGGGCTGAGGCAGTGAGAACTGAAGAGAACAAAGGCATATCAGGGGCTTACAGCCTCAGGAGTGCCAAGAGAGGGCCACTGAGCTGGGTGGCAATGTCTCAGAGGGCATCTGCAGCAGGGGCAATGGTCGAGCATCACTCTCCGGTGACCAGTCAAGAAATAGACATCCGAAAGGGGTTAGGGTGGAGAGACATGGGTAGTCTGGGCTTAGCACATATGAGACAACTCTGGAGACTTTGGACAGTGTATGTCAGCTAGTGTGGCAAGCAGAACAAAATTGGGACAGAATATTGATAGTCACTTCATCTGATTCCCTTGCATGATGGGTAATTTAGATTATACAAAGTATTCCCACTACCTGTGGAGAAGTAAAAATAATAAATACAGGGAAGTTCAAAGAGTATAGAGTCTTAACCCTGGTCTTCAACCTTCTGTCCATCTGGGACGGGAACTGGAAGACTCTGAGGTGTTCCTGTCCTCTGCTTGTGTTGTTGAGCGCAGGGCTGCTCACCACATCTCCCTTCATTCTGGCCAGACTCAAGCTGAATCAAGCAGCTAAGGTGGACAGCTCCAGGTTCCCTACCTTGCATCCATTCTGCTGGTAGGAGCACCTCAGTTTCCCTTTGAGGAATCATCCCTTTCCACACTGGGTCCATGTGGACACATATCCCAAGCCTGGCCAGTCAACACTTTCCATCCCGCAGCTCCAGGAATTAACTCAGAGACGGGCGCATGGCCCCAGCCAGGCCAATAAGAGCCATGAGCATCAGCCCAGGACTTTTGGTGGAACTGCTAGGAACAAGGCTCCCTTTCCCACCACTGGCAAAATGGTAAGCTGATAACATGTAAGTCAAAGATACGGTGACCATTTGGTAACCACTTGTGAAGAGCCTACCCACTCAGAGAATAGCAGAAATGACAGGTAGAAAAGACAGGGTCTGGGTGACGTTGAGCCCTGGATCTAGCTGTCCTTTTCAGCCAGTAATGGGACCACCTCTCTCACCTAAGCCAATTAGATTGGGTATCTATAGGTAAGAAATTGCTGATGAATACCGTCTTAGAATGGGCAGGAGCTGGGGATACAAAGAACATAAAACCTAGGAATCGGAAAGCCTGGGTCCAACCTCTCATCTGTCGCCCACTGGCCACATGACCTTGGGTAAAATACTGAAGGCCCCTGGGCCTCAAATGTCTGGTCTGTCAAATGATAACAGCAGCTACCTGGCAAGGGGGTTGTAGAATTCATAATAAAGTATATAAAGTCCCCGTGACATAGTAAGTACCCAATAAATATTTGTCAAACAAATGAATGCACCCAAATGGTGTTTTCTGTCAGTCAAACAAATATATTAACAGAAAAATCTTTCAGTGAAACATTGGGGAAATAAGTAGCTGATTCATAGAGTTTGACTCATAGAGTCAAAATGACTCATGATGAATAAGTTTATATCAATGACAAAATACAGATCTCTTAGTTTTTCCAATTCATTTTCTAGTTCACATGAAATAAGAAAACACATTTTTTGAGAACCTTTGAGGCTCTGAGGCACTGTGGTGGGTATTTTATGTGTTGCCTCATTGACTCCTTCCCATAACCCATGAGGTATGCTTTGCTAGAGTTTTAGCATGAGAAAATTGGGTTCAGAAAAGAGAGTAATTGGCTCAAGGTCAAGCAGTGGGCAGGCAGCCAGACCAAGGTTGGACCCAGGGCTGATTCTAAAGTTTCTGCTCTTGCTCATTCTTACGTCCTTCGTCTGTCCACTGCCTCCCTTCAACAAAAGGTCAATGCTTTGATTACAAACTACAGCAGCAACTATCCAGTCAGTTAATAGCTGGGCTCTTTCTTCTATCACCAGGAGACAAAAGACGGGGCAGAGAGGAACGAGATGAGAGGGCGGTGGGCTAACGTTGTTTCATTAGATCTCGGTGCACCTTCTATGGGAGAGACCAGCAGTCAGTCCATTCACTCACTCACTCATTAAGGAACATTTATTGAGGACCTCCTGGGTACAGAGCCGCTGGGGGCTGCTCCCCATGGCTTTTGTAACCAGCCTTGATGTTTCAAAACACTAAGACTCAGAGCAGAGGAAAACCCAACTAGATGGCAAGCCTCAAAGTCAACAAAAGGGAAGGACAGCCTGACAGGGAAGCCGGTCAGATTGCCATGGGCGCCATTGGTTTCACCTGCCACCTGCTCTAAACAACCACATGCATTGCTGTGGCCACTCAGGTGGGCTCCCAGGCTCGTGGGACTATGGAAGGGAGCGACAGCCTCTCTTGGAGCCTTTACCAACTATTTCCAAAGTTAAAAATATAAAACGAAATGATGTCACTCTAGGGATCAACTGCAAGCTACTTGCCAAATTCTTCCTGCTCACACACCACTTCTGAGAAAATTCTTCTACACACCATTTCTGAGAATTGCAAGATGAAAACAACTTTAATAATGAACTAGCAAATATTTGTTTATTTGTTGCAATGGTTTTTAATTATTTATTTTCAGAAGCAAATACGGAGGGAAAATAGATGCTTACGTGGCCTTGGAATCTTTGGTAAAGAAGACACATTCTCGTTTCTTAAAATTTGCTTGAATGAAGTTCACCAGGTCCTTTGGAGAAAGAACATTGGACAGCACATTACTAATTGATGCTCACTCACTGCTGTTATTAATGAATAGTAAATATGACCCAGGCCTGTTTCAAAGGTTTTAAGAATTTACCTTATATCCATAGCATCCAGCATCTGTTCATGATTTTAGAGTACACGGTTTTTAAAAAGCAGCGTACGTTTAAATTTTTATCACTGAATGCAAATTTTTCTGAAAGTTACTTGGAGTTGTCTTGTAATAAACGTCATCATAGACATGCAAATTATGTGTTTCCATCTCTAAGGCTACTGGAGGAACATGACCATTTGTTGACAGGTGAGCATAAATAATGTTTCAATGCAGATTCCCATTCTTCCTGTGCTTGCTTTTCAAAGAAGATATATTCCAAAAATTCCTTCCTTGGTTGTATTTGCTGCTGCTTGGGCAAGGTGGAAGGCATATCCAGGACCTCATTCTGACCACCAACCAAAAACCTTTATAAACCTAAAGCTTCCCTTTAGTTGAAAGATGCAAACGATTTGGAAACAGATGAAAAATACTTCCAAAATACCCACACTCCTCAAAGTGGGAGAAGATATTTGCAACATGGATTAATATCATAGGATTGGTAAATAGAATGTATAAAGGACTATAAATCACTAAGAATAAGACAGACAACCTGATGGAAAAATGGTAAAAGACAGGAGCAGGCATTGAATGAAACAGGACACGCGACTAAGCTATGAATGTGTGAAAAACTCAAGCTCATCAGCAATGAGGCAAATGTGAAGGGGAACCACAATGGCATTCCGTTGCACACCCACCGGGCTGGAAAAATTAAAAAGGCAATTGACACCAAACATGGTGGGGGGGGGGCCAAAGGAAAGGGGCCTCATGCCCACTGTGGGTGGGTGAGTAAATTGGTACAGCCGCTCTGAAAAATCGTCTGCCATTGCCAGTAAGGTTGCGCCCCTAGAAATGGACCTTGTGGAGAGAGAGCTAGGGTTGTCCCGTGAACAGCCTGCAAGCTCAGGTGCCTGGCAGTGGGTTGTCAGCTTTAGGAGGCCGTCTTGCCCCGGAGAGGAGGGGCTGGCAGCCCAAATCCACTTCCCTCGGGTCACCGGGCGTTGGCAGCTGCAGTTCTCAGAGAACTGCACGCAAGTGTGGCCTCCCAAGTCAGGCCACCGGCACCAAAGCCACCCCTGACTCCATGTCCCCTACAGCAAGGCCGTCACCAGGCGTGCATGGCAGAAAGGGGATGGGGGGCAGACTCTCTCTTGGAGCAAAGTCTACAGCGCATGGAGCAGCCTCCCCTCTTGCCACCCAGCATACATCCTGAGACATCAGAGAACAAGGGCCGCCTGTCCCCTTCTCCCAGCCCTTTGAAGGAGTTTCCCCATAAATCCTATGGCTTAAACCCAGACGCAAACCTCATCCTAGGATGAGGGAAAGGGGTTCGCCTTTAGCCACCAAGCCTCAACCAAAAGAATGTTTTCCAGGGAGCCCGGCTCGCACGGCTGAGAATGTTCAGAGTGGCGTTGCTCCCAGGAGCCAAGCAGGAAACCCAAATGTTCACCCTCCTCGAACTGGATAAACTTTTGCACACGATGGAGCGCTGCACGGCGGTGAAATGAACCAGCAACTGCTGCACCCATCCACGTGGGCGAATCTCAAAGCACGATGCTTCCCAAAATCAAACTCACGAGGGAGACATTGTATCACGCCATACATCAAAAACAGGCAAAGCTAAACAACTTGTTTAGGGATAGATATTCAAATGATAAAATTATAAATAAAAGCAAAGAATGAGTGACACGGAATTCAGGACAGTGGTCACCTCTGACAGAAGGTAGGGACCCCAATCTGGGGGGTACATGGAGGACTTCTGAAGGCCTGGTGATAGTCTGTTCCTTTAGGCTGGGTGTGGGTACTGGAGCGTTTGTTTTATTATTCTTCCTTAAGCTGAAAATTTACATTTGTGCATTGTTTTCTAATAAAAAAGTAAAAAGCACAAATAATTTCTACATTCCTCTTAAGGCAAAAATTTTGAAAACCTGCAATGCCCTTTCTTCCTCATAATATTTTCTCTCCTCTTAACTAATTTTAAGTCTACTTAACACAGAGGAAGAAAACTCCACAGACGCGTGAGCTTGTGAAATCAGTGATCGTGAACGAGGGGTGGAGATAAAAACTGCTTTGTTGCTAAAAGTTCCCTCGGAAAATGCGTTTTGCAGACGTGTGTGTTCTCAGGGACAAACAGGACCCCCCAGAACTGAGCTGCCCTTGGGTGGTCCCAGAAGTTCTATCCACAGGGCCGCCTACATTTCTGAGTGGGTGGGAAGGCCCTCCAGGGTACCCGTGGGAACCCACAGGAGCTTGGTGAGACAGCGAGCCGGCCTTTGTCCATCTCCCAGAGACATCAAGGCCTGGGTCCACGTGCCATCTAGAAAGGGCTTTCCTGCCCAGCCAGCCGTCCTTCATTGCTTGAGGATGAAGGAAGACAGCACGAGGGGGAAGCAATGAGAGGCCACCACTGTCCTTTGCCCACTGTGTATTTCTCACAGGGACAGGGCTAACATCAGACCAGGTACAAAATCTAAGGAGATGCTCCGTGTCCAGGTGAGCCAGTTCAGGGGCGGCCCCCAAGAGATGGATCCTCCTTAAATACGCAAGGTGAGGGACAGAATTTTTGTCTGCTTGTTTGTTTTTTTACAACTCTCTGATGGATCACAAAGTCAGCCCCCACGTAACCACCAATCAGATCAAAATCCTGACATGCCCAGCACCCCAGAAGCACCCCCACTCCTCATCCTTCCTTCTTTCTTTTTTCCAAAGCTAGTCACTATCCGGTCTAACACTAGTCAAGAGGGAACCGTGGTGTCAGACTGCAAGGTTGTCTTCATTTCCGGACAAAGGAGGGTACTCGCCATGACCTGTGAGCAGAACACCTATGAGAACAACTCAGGTGTCAGCAAGGACAGGGGTGGGAGAGGCAGCCCCCCCAGCTGAGTCCCGCCCATCCAGTAAGCGATAACTGGGTGC